>NC_136509.1:81640433-81700433 GCF_053919585.1 Euprymna scolopes
CAGGTGTTTGAACTGAGTCAGGTGTGAAATGGAGTCTGTTGAATGTCGAGCAGTGATCCGGTTTTTGTATTTGAAAGGACGCACACCACAGGAGACTTTTGATGAAATGAAAGAAACTTATGGTGATAATGCCCCATCACATGACCTTGTAAAACGCTGGCATCAAAAATTCACATATGGCCGAAAGTCTATGGAAGCAGCTCCCAGACATGGTCGCCCCCCCCCTTCTGCCATTGATGAGGCATCTGTCCGTAAAGTTGAGGCTGCCATTTTGGAACATCGGCGCATTACTATTCGCCAAATAGCCCAAGATATCAAGATTAGTACAGGGTCTGTGGAAATTATCATTCATTACCATTTGCATATGCATAAGGTGTCTGCCAGATGGATTCCCAGGTTGCTCACACCATTCCAGAAGCGAGAACGCGTCGAGTGCTCGAGGATGAATTTGGAGATGTGCCAAGAAGATGAGTCAAAGTTTTTCAAAAGACTGATTACACAGGATAAAACCTGGGACTATCTCTATGATCCAGAGACCAAAGCCCAGTCAATGCAGTGGAAGCACTTGGACTCACCACCTCTAAAGAAGGCAAGGGTGCAACCCTCCGCTGGCAAGGCCATGTTCACAGTATTCTGGGACCAGGACGGAGTAGTGATGACAGATTTCCTGGCAAAGGGTACCACAACTACAGGAGCCTATTATGCTTCACTTTTGAGGAAATTAAGGGAAGCTATCAAAATCAAGAGGCGGAGCAAGATCAGCAAAGGTACCCTCCTCCTGCAGGACAACGCTCCGGTCCACAACTCGCATGTCGCCAGATCAGAAGTACGGGCGTGTGGTTATGAAATCGTCCCCCATCCTCCCTACTCTCCTGACCTTGCACCCTCTGACTTTCACCTCTTCCCAACCATGAAGTTCTTTTTGAAAGGAAAGCGTTTCCCAGATGATGCAGCCTTGATTTCTGAAGTCACCTCGTGGTTGGAGGACCAACCTGGGCTGTTCTACAAAAAACGGTCTCCAGAGCTGCATAAAACGATTGGAGAAATGCATAACTCCGGGTGTTTCCTATGTAGAGAAAGACTAATAACTGTGCCAAGTTTCATTGCTCTACTGCTATGGAAAGTGGGTCAGAGGCATAACTTATTTCACGCTCCTCGTACGTCATAAAATCAGTAGTATTGCTACATCTGGGAAAAGCTACCCATGGTACCCTTTTCCTGCCTTGACAAGGCCTTAAATCGGTTTGTAAACTTTGCAGATGATGTCCTTTTGGGTGGAGCAAGTCTATCGCTTGTAGTCTTAGTTAAATATCGGGTGTGGTCACAAAATAAGTGACTAAGTGTGGCAGGGAGAGTGCAAGAGAAAGCATTCTCGCTACACTATTTATCAATGGAAAACGGTTAACAGAAAATATAATGTTCGACCTGATGTCTATGTTCTTTTTCTTTAAACCATCTTTTTTTCTTTTTCTTTAAACCATTTTTCTTTATTTTTTCTTTAAACCATCTTTCTTTCTTTTTCTTTTTCTTAAAACAATCTTTCTTTTTTCTTTAAACCATCTTTCTTTCTTTTTTCTTTAAACCATCTTTCTTTTTCTTTAAAACCATCCTTCTTTTTTCTTTAAACCATCTTTCTTTCTTTTTCTTTAAACCATCTTTCTTTTTTCTTCAAACCATCTTTTTTCTTTTTTCTTTCAACCATCTTTCTTTTTTCTTTAAAGAATCTTTCTTTCTTTTTCTTTTTCTTTAAACCATCTTTCTTCCTTTTTCTTTAAACCGTCTTTCTTTCTTTTTTCTTTAAACAATCTTTCTTTCTTTTTTCTTTAAACCATCTTTCTTTTTTCTTTAAGCCATCTTTCTTTCTTTTTTTTAAACCATCTTTCTTTCTTTTTCTTTAAACCATCTTTCTTTTTTCTTTAAGCCATCTTTCTTTCTTTTTTCTTTAAACCATCGACCATAGTATTTTCTTTTCTTTTTCTTCCTTTATTATTATTTTTCTTCTTTTTAATCGTTAATTTTTGTTCTCAATTTTATATTGTACAGGTTGGTCCACTCAAAAGTAGCCCGATCTATCTAATCTTTCTATTAACGACCAACTGACACAAAACAAAATACAGTTCTTTTTCAACAAGTCTGGCATCCCCTTTTTTTAAACTAACATATTTTAAACATTAATACAAGGTGGCCCACTTAAAAATAACCCAATGTCTCTCATTTTATTTACAACTGACACCACAAGACAAAATGTAAGATGGCGCTACATGCCACACGTCTCACAGATTATGGCCACCACGTTCACCGGGCTTGTCATCAGGTGATTTTTATCTTTGGGGGACTTTAAAACAAAAATTTATGCAAATAATCTTCATAATCTAGACCTACTAAAGGAGAACATTACCAACGCTTTCAGGAGAATCACCAGAGATCTACAGGCAGTATTTGCAAACGTTGTTGAACGTGCCCAGAAATGCATAGATGTCAACGGGGAGTAATTCCAGCATTTTTTATAATACTACAGATTATTTGAACAATGGTACAGGTAATTTAAACAATAAAAGAATGTTCCTCCTCTCTACTACATCTTCTTTTAAGTAGGCCACCTTGTATATTGTATATTTGTCCGGTATATCTTTTTTTATTTTTCGTTATTCATATCTTATTTTTTCTTTTTTTTTTTTTTTTTCGTTATTCATATCTTATTTTTTATTTTTTATTTTTTTTCCTTATTCATATCTTATTTTTTCTTTTTTTTTTCGTTATTCATATCTTATTTTTTCTTTTTTTTTCGTTATTCATATCTTATTTTTTCTTTTTTTTTTTCGTTATTCATATCTTATTTTTTCTTTTTTTTCGTTATTCATATCTTATTTTTTCTTTTTTTTTCGTTATTCATATCTTATTTTTTCTTTTTTTTTTTCGTTATTCATATCTTTTTTTTTTTCGTTATTCATATCTTTTTTTTTTTTCGTTATTCATATCTTATATTTTCTTTTTTATTTTTCCTTATTCATATCTTATTTTTTCCTTTTTTTTTCGGTATTCATATCTTATTTTTTCTTTTTTCTTTTTTTTTTCCTTATTCATATCTTATTTTTTCTTTTTCTTTTTTTCGTTATTCATATCTTATTTTTTTTCTTTTTTTTTCGTTATTCATATCTTATTTTTTCTTTTTTTTTTCGTTATTCATATCTTATTTTTTTCTTTTTTTATTTTTCATTATTCATATCTTATTTTTTCTTTTTTATTTTTCGTTATTCATATCTTATATTTTCTTTTTTATTTTTCGTTATTCATATCTTATTTTTTCTTTTTTTTTTCGTTATTCATATCTTATTTTTTCTTTTTATTTCGTTATTCATATCTTATTTTTTCTTTTTTTTTTCCTTATGCATATCTTATTTTTTCTTTTTTTATTTTTCGTTATTCATATCTTATTTTTTTCTTTTTTTTATTTTTCGTTATTCATATCTTATTTTTTCTTTTTTTATTTTTCGTTATTCATATCTTATTTTTTTTTTTTTCGTTATTCATATCTTTTTTCCTTTTTTTTCGTTATTCATATCTTTTTTTTTTTTCGTTATTCATATCTTATTTTTCCTTTTTTATTTTTCGTTATTCATATCTTATTTTTTCTTTTTTTTTGTTATTCATATCTTATTTTTTTCTTTTTTATTTCGTTATTCATATCTTATTTTTTCTTTTTTTTTTTGTTATTCATATCTTATTTTTTCTTTTTTTTTTGTTATTCATATCTTATTTTTTCTTTTTTTTTGTTATTCATATCTTATTTTTCCTTTTTTATTTGTTATTCATATCTTATTTTTTCTTTTTTTTTGTTATTCATATCTTATTTTTTTCTTTTTTTTTTGTTATTCATATCTTATTTTTTCTTTTTTATTTCGTTATTCATATCTTATTTTTTCTTTTTTTTCCTTATTCATATCTTATTTTTTCTTTTTTTTTTTTCGTTATTCATATCTTATTTTTTCTTTTTTTTTTCGTTATTCATATCTTATTTTTTCTTTTTTATTTTTCGTTATTCATATCTTATTTTTTCTTCTTTTTTTTTAATTTTGGCTTCTTTTCGTGGATTTTTTCCTTGATATTTCTTTCATTTTTCTTACTTCATTTTTCATTTTGTTATCATGTAACAACTTTCTGCTTTATTTATTTGTTTCGCACTCTTTCCTTTTCTTTCGCTTTCTTCTTTAATTTTTTTACACGTAATATCAGTGATTTCGTTTCTTTTCTTTTATTATCTTCTTTACCAACGAGGCTTCTTTTCATACAGAAAAGGACATAAAGAAACATTCACTGAGAGTTTCTTAAAGTTTGACTATATTTTTACTAACACCCGAGAAAAAGACCCTGGGTGTGGTCGTAGGACTCGGACCCCTGTCCACAAATCCAAACAAACCCAAGCTTGGCTTCAGAAGGAGTGCTACGACTTTATACCTTTCTCCCACTGGTCCCTCTTCTTCCCCGACTTGAACCCGCTGAACTATTTCGTTTAGTGATTTGTCGAGAACATCACCAACATGACCTCCCACACCAACACTAAAGCCAGCCTGATCACTGCCATCCGCCGAGTATTCACGAGCTCCTGCCGGCACTGGTTGAAAAGGCATACTCGCAGTTCCGGACCTGTATCGAGGCGGTGATTGAGGCTGAAGCCAGCTACATAAAATATATGTCAGCTCTACTACATAATCAAGTTATCTGAATTGATTTTTTTCAATAAAAGTTTTAAAATAAATATGTAGTGTTTTCTTTAAAGCGACACTTTTATCGTGCCACCCCATGTATTAGCAACGGTGTATCTCGTAGTGGCTCCTGCAGACAAATTCCCATCAATGGCGTTTTTTTTTTGTATGTTTTCTTTTAACCTGAAGAACATAACGTCATTCGTCATTTCGACTCATACCCCTGTTTTATCTAACTGATCTGACCTCTCGTTTTGTTCTGACTTCACATGTCAGTCTACGTGGATTCAACCCAGGGCGTGATTCTGTTTTGCAGATTAGGATTGTCATGACATGCACTAAGTATCCATATGCTAAAGTTCATACTAGCTGACTTAACCGTTATTGACAAATGCTCACTATGTAACACTTCTCTGCTTCTATCGCATTATTTTCTCCGATTATTTTTATTCATTTTTTTTTTCAGATTCCTTTTTTTTTTCCTTTCGCTTTGCTTCGTTATGTACATCTTTTTCTTTTATGTGCACCGCCCCCCCCCCCAATCGGTAAACACAACCAGATTCTCACATAGGGCGGAGAAAAGAGATTTGTATGCTTGAAACTGACCCTGCATTTTATTTCAGGTTAATCCCTACACATAATCGTAAAAAAAAACCTCGAAAATAAAAACGTCGGCTTCTCTTTGACTCTAGCTTTCTTAGATTGACTAACGTGTATATATAAAAACTATCCCTTTGTTTGTTTAATTCTCTGACGTCAAAGGTCAAGCGTATAGTTTTCTAAATCATATTTTGTTTATCTATCTACATTTAAAACTGGCCTAACGTCCAGAATACCAAACTCCATCAGGGCTCAAACTAATATTTTCCAACATTCTTCTTTGTTAGATAAAGATGTTCTCTTACTTAATGTTTCCTGTTTCGTAACATCTACATCTCTATACAATAATTGTTAAAATGTTTTTGGCCATGATGAGGGTATGACACCAATGATTTTGACGATCGCTTTTATTACCATAGTTATAACAAATAATTAATCAGAAGCGTAAATGTTGAATTTTGGATTAAGCTCCGTTCGCCGTGGGCCTATGTCTCGAAACGACTCAATATCCAGCTGCACTAATTCTTCGCCGCCATCTTTGTTACTAGGAATTACTTAACACTCAAGATCGGGACTACACTAATTCTTCGCCGCCATCTTTGTTACTAGGAATTACTTAACACTCAAGATCGGGACTGCACTAATTCTTCGCCGCCATCTTTGTTAATAGGAATTACTTAACACTCAAGATCGGGACTACACTAATTCTTCGCCGCCATCTTTGTTACTAGGAATTACTTAACACTCAAGATCGGGACTGCACTAATTCTTCGCCGCCATCTTTGTTACTAGGAATTACTTAACACTCAAGATCGGAACTGCACTAATTCTTCGCCGCCATCTTTGTTACTCGGAATTACTTAACACTCAAGATCGGGACTGCACTAATTCTTCGCCGCCATCTTTGTTACTAGGAATTACTTAACACTCAAGATCGGAACTGCACTAATTCTTCGCCGCCATCTTTGTTACTAGGAATTACTTAACACTCAAGATCGGAACTGCACTAATTCTTCGCCGCCATCTTTGTTACTAGGAATTACTTGACACTCAAGATCGGAACTGCACTAATTCTTCGCCGCCATCTTTGTTACTAGGAATTACTTAACACTCAAGATCGGAACTGCACTGAATCTTCGCCGCCATCTTTGTTACTAGGAATTACTTGACACTCAAGATCGGAACTGCACTAATTCTTCGCCGCCATCTTTGTTACTCGGAATTACTTAACACTCAAGATCGGAACTGCACTGAATCTTCGCCGCCATCTTTGTTACTAGGAATTACTTGACACTCAAGATCGGAACTGCACTAATTCTTCGCCGCCATCTTTGTTACTAGGAATTACTTAACACTCAAGATCGGAACTGCACTGAATCTTCGCCGCCATCTTTGTTACTAGGAATTACTTGACACTCAAGATCGGAACTGCACTAATTCTTCCCGCCATCTTTGTTACTCGGAATTACTTAACACTCAAGATCGGAACTGCACTAATTCTTCGCCGCCATCTTTGTTACTAGGAATTACTTGACACTCAAGATCGGAACTGCACTAATTCTTCGCCGCCATCTTTGTTACTAGGAATTACTTAACACTCAAGATCGGAACTGCACTAATTCTTCCCGCCATCTTTGTTACTCGGAATTACTTAACACTCAAGATCGGAACTGCACTAATTCTTCGCCGCCATCTTTGTTACTAGGAATTACTTGACACTCAAGATCGGAACTGCACTAATTCTTCGCCGCCATCTTTGTTACTAGGAATTACTTGACACTCAAGATCGGAACTGCACTAATTCTTCCCGCCATCTTTGTTACTCGGAATTACTTAACACTCAAGATCGGAACTGCACTAATTCTTCGCCGCCATCTTTGTTACTAGGAATTACTTAACACTCAAGATCGGAACTGCACTAATTCTTCGCCGCCATCTTTGTTACTAGGAATTACTTAACACTCAAGATCGGAACTGCACTAATTCTTCGCCGCCATCTTTGTTACTCGGAATTACTTAACACTCAAGATCGGAACTGCACTAATTCTTCCCGCCATCTTTGTTACTCGGAATTACTTAACACTCAAGATCGGAACTGCACTAATTCTTCGCCGCCATCTTTGTTACTAGGAATTACTTGACACTCAAGATCGGAACTGCACTAATTCTTCCCGCCATCTTTGTTACTCGGAATTACTTAACACTCAAGATCGGAACTGCACTAATTCTTCGCCGCCATCTTTGTTACTAGGAATTACTTGACACTCAAGATCGGAACTGCACTAATTCTTCCCGCCATCTTTGTTACTCGGAATTACTTAACACTCAAGATCGGAACTGCACTAATTCTTCGCCGCCATCTTTGTTACTAGGAATTACTTGACACTCAAGATCGGAACTGCACTAATTCTTCGCCGCCATCTTTGTTACTAGGAATTACTTAACACTCAAGATCGGAACTGCACTAATTCTTCGCCGCCATCTTTGTTACTAGGAATTACTTAACACTCAAGATCGGAACTGCACTAATTCTTCGCCGCCATCTTTGTTACTAGGAATTACTTGACACTCAAGATCGGAACTGCACTAATTCTTCCCGCCATCTTTGTTACTCGGAATTACTTAACACTCAAGATCGGAACTGCACTAATTCTTCGCCGCCATCTTTGTTACTAGGAATTACTTGACACTCAAGATCGGAACTGCACTAATTCTTCCCGCCATCTTTGTTACTCGGAATTACTTAACACTCAAGATCGGAACTGCACTAATTCTTCGCCGCCATCTTTGTTACTAGGAATTACTTAACACTCAAGATCGGAACTGCACTAATTCTTCGCCGCCATCTTTGTTACTAGGAATTACTTAACACTCAAGATCGGAACTGCACTAATTCTTCGCCGCCATCTTTGTTACTAGGAATTACTTGACACTCAAGATCGGAACTGCACTAATTCTTCCCGCCATCTTTGTTACTCGGAATTACTTAACACTCAAGATCGGAACTGCACTAATTCTTCGCCGCCATCTTTGTTACTAGGAATTACTTGACACTCAAGATCGGAACTGCACTAATTCTTCCCGCCATCTTTGTTACTAGGAATTACTTAACACTCAAGATCGGAACTGCACTAATTCTTCGCCGCCATCTTTGTTACTAGGAATTACTTAACACTCAAGATCGGGACTGCACTAATTCTTCGCCGCCATCTTTGTTACTAGGAATTACTTAACACTCAAGATCGGAACTGCACTAATTCTTCGCCGCCATCTTTGTTACTAGGAATTACTTAACACTCAAGATCGGAACTGCACTAATTCTTCGCCGCCATCTTTGTTACTAGGAATTACTTGACACTCAAGATCGGAACTGCACTAATTCTTCGCCGCCATCTTTGTTACTAGGAATTACTTAACACTCAAGATCGGAACTGCACTAATTCTTCGCCGCCATCTTTGTTACTAGGAATTACTTAACACTCAAGATCGGGACTGCACTAATTCTTCGCCGCCATCTTTGTTACTAGGAATTACTTGACACTCAAGATCGGAACTGCACTAATTCTTTGCCGCCATCTTTGTTACTAGGAATTACTTGACACTCAAGATCGGAACTGCACTAATTCTTCCCGCCATCTTTGTTACTCGGAATTACTTAACACTCAAGATCGGAACTGCACTAATTCTTCGCCGCCATCTTTGTTACTAGGAATTACTTGACACTCAAGATCGGAACTGCACTAATTCTTCGCCGCCATCTTTGTTACTAGGAATTACTTGACACTCAAGATCGGAACTGCACTAATTCTTCCCGCCATCTTTGTTACTCGGAATTACTTAACACTCAAGATCGGAACTGCACTAATTCTTCCCGCCATCTTTGTTACTCGGAATTACTTAACACTCAAGATCGGAACTGCACTAATTCTTCGCCGCCATCTTTGTTACTAGGAATTACTTGACACTCAAGATCGGAACTGCACTAATTCTTCGCCGCCATCTTTGTTACTAGGAATTACTTAACACTCAAGATCGGAACTGCACTAATTCTTCCCGCCATCTTTGTTACTCGGAATTACTTAACACTCAAGATCGGAACTGCACTAATTCTTCGCCGCCATCTTTGTTACTAGGAATTACTTGACACTCAAGATCGGAACTGCACTAATTCTTCGCCGCCATCTTTGTTACTAGGAATTACTTGACACTCAAGATCGGAACTGCACTAATTCTTCGCCGCCATCTTTGTTACTAGGAATTACTTGACACTCAAGATCGGAACTGCACTAATTCTTCCCGCCATCTTTGTTACTCGGAATTACTTAACACTCAAGATCGGAACTGCACTAATTCTTCGCCGCCATCTTTGTTACTAGGAATTACTTGACACTCAAGATCGGAACTGCACTAATTCTTCGCCGCCATCTTTGTTACTAGGAATTACTTGACACTCAAGATCGGAACTGCACTAATTCTTCCCGCCATCTTTGTTACTCGGAATTACTTAACACTCAAGATCGGAACTGCACTAATTCTTCCCGCCATCTTTGTTACTCGGAATTACTTAACACTCAAGATCGGAACTGCACTAATTCTTCGCCGCCATCTTTGTTACTAGGAATTACTTGACACTCAAGATCGGAACTGCACTAATTCTTCGCCGCCATCTTTGTTACTAGGAATTACTTAACACTCAAGATCGGAACTGCACTAATTCTTCCCGCCATCTTTGTTACTCGGAATTACTTAACACTCAAGATCGGAACTGCACTAATTCTTCGCCGCCATCTTTGTTACTAGGAATTACTTGACACTCAAGATCGGAACTGCACTAATTCTTCGCCGCCACATTTGTTACTAGGAATTACTTGACACTCAAGATCGGAACTGCACTAATTCTTCCCGCCATCTTTGTTACTCGGAATTACTTAACACTCAAGATCGGGACTGCACTAATTCTTCGCCGCCATCTTTGTTACTAGGAATTACTTGACACTCAAGATCGGAACTGCACTAATTCTTCGCCGCCATCTTTGTTACTAGGAATTACTTGACACTCAAGATCGGAACTGCACTAATTCTTCCCGCCATCTTTGTTACTCGGAATTACTTAACACTCAAGATCGGAACTGCACTAATTCTTCGCCGCCATCTTTGTTACTAGGAATTACTTGACACTCAAGATCGGAACTGCACTAATTCTTCGCCGCCATCTTTGTTACTAGGAATTACTTGACACTCAAGATCGGAACTGCACTAATTCTTCACCGCCATCTTTGTTACTAGGAATTACTTGACACTCAAGATCGGAACTGCACTAATTCTTCCCGCCATCTTTGTTACTCGGAATTACTTAACACTCAAGATCGGAACTGCACTAATTCTTCGCCGCCATCTTTGTTACTAGGAATTACTTAACACTCAAGATCGGAACTGCACTAATTCTTCGCCGCCATCTTTGTTACTAGGAATTACTTAACACTCAAGATCGGAACTGCACTAATTCTTCGCCGCCATCTTTGTTACTAGGAATTACTTGACACTCAAGATCGGAACTGCACTAATTCTTCCCGCCATCTTTGTTACTCGGAATTACTTAACACTCAAGATCGGGACTGCACTAATTCTTCGCCGCCATCTTTGTTACTAGGAATTACTTAACACTCAAGATCGGAACTGCACTAATTCTTCGCCGCCATCTTTGTTACTCGGAATTACTTAACACTCAAGATCGGGACTGCACTAATTCTTCGCCGCCATCTTTGTTACTAGGAATTACTTAACACTCAAGATCGGAACTGCACTAATTCTTCGCCGCCATCTTTGTTACTAGGAATTACTTGACACTCAAGATCGGAACTGCACTAATTCTTCCCGCCATCTTTGTTACTCGGAATTACTTAACACTCAAGATCGGAACTGCACTAATTCTTCGCCGCCATCTTTGTTACTCGGAATTACTTAACACTCAAGATCGGAACTGCACTAATTCTTCCCGCCATCTTTGTTACTCGGAATTACTTAACACTCAAGATTGAGACTACATTGATTCTTCGCCGATTTGATTTACTACCGCTATTTTTGTTCAACATAATATCTTAACACTTGATGATGATGATGATGATGATGATGATGATGATGATGATCATCATCATCATCATCATCATCATCATCATCATCTCACTTAAGTGACTTGACGAAGCCCGAAATTACTAATATACAATATTGGGAGAGAGGGAAAGGGGAGAGAGAAAAGAGGTTAACAGTGAGAGAAAAAAGGGTATAAAGAGTGGGTAGAGGTCGATGAATAAAACAAGCTAAGATAAAAGTGTAACATCTCTTCTTAACATAATATCTCCTGGGTCTACCGCTATCACGACATTTTTTTACAGAGGCACCATCAGTTATCAAGTCCTTGTGGCCACTAGAAGATAAAGCTTGATGTGTGTACACAAGTCATTGGGTCAGTTGTGTAGTAATAGTTTGTGGTATATATTTTGTATTATCACATTATTTATGAGGACGGTTCAATAAGAACTTCTTTACATTTGAATAGAAGACAACGATATTGTAGTCAGTTTACAAGCAAACCAGCGAAATTCTGGTCTGGAGTTTAGAGCTGACATTTTATTGTACTGCCTCTTTTGGGCGTTATTTTTTATGCTTTTTTTTATTTTAATAAATAAATATTGTTGGTTGGTTGTTTTTGTTTTACGGCATACTAACCCTTGTCAGGTTATTTAATGCCGAATCCAAAGATTCGGAAGAAAAATTTTTTAATAGAATATATTTGTTTTCAAGTCGGTTTCTATTTAACCCATAGTTGAGACCTTAACAGGTACTACCACTCCGGGTAAGAGTGGACCTGGAAGCAATGTCAATTAAAGTGGGGCTCCACACTCCCCAAAGTCCGCAAGTTGGGGCCTCACCACTGGATATAGTTTAAGGTTATATCCAGAACCAATAAATATTGAGAGAGGGAAAGAGGTTAAATGGAGTAAAGAGGAGTAAGGATGAGAGATATCAGACAGTGAGGAGATAAGAGGTACGGAAAGAAGGTAACAAGAGAGTGGGGAAAGCGGGAAAGAGGAGAGAGAGAGGAGGGAGTAACAGAGAAAGAGGGCACGAAAGAAGATGTGGAGTAGAAAGGAATATAGAGAAAAGTTTTATAAGAAAGATTCTACACGCAGAGAAAGAGAAGAGTGGGAGTAGATAGAGAGAGATGGAGTAGGGAGTGGGAGATATAATGGAAAGGGGAGATATAATGGAAAGAGGGAGATATAATGGAAAGGGGAGATATAATGGAAAGGGGGAGATATAATGGGAAGAGGGAGATATAATGGAAAGGGGAGATATAATGAAAGGGGAGATATAATGAAAGGGGAATATATAATGGAAAGGGGAGATATAATGGAAAGGGGGAGATATAATGGAAAGGGTATATGCAATGGAAAGGGTTGATATAATGGAAAGGGGAATATATAATAGAAAAAGGGAGATATAATGGAAAAGGGAATATATAATGGAAAGGGTATTATATAATGGAAAGGGGGAGATATAATGGAAAGAGGGAGATATAATGGAAAGGGGAGATATAATGAAAGGGGAGATATAATGAAAGGGGAATATATAATGGAAAGGGGAGATATAATGGAAAGGGTATTATATAATGGAAAGGGGGATATATAATGGAAAGGGGGATATATAATGGAAAGGGAGATATATAATGGAAAGGGAGACATATAATGGAAATGGGGATATATAATGGAAAGGGGAGATATAATAGAAAGGGTATTATATAATGGAAAGGGGGATATATAATGGAAAGGGGGATATATAATGGAAAGGGAGATATATAATGGAAAGGGAGACATATAATGGAAATGGGGATATATAATGGAAAGGGGAGATATAATGGAAAGGGGGAGATATAATGGAAAGGAGGAGATATTTGGAAAAGGGGAGATATTTGGAAAGGGGGAGATTTAATGGAAAGAGGAGATATAATGGAAAGGGGAGATATAATGGAAGGGGGGAGATATAATGGAAGGGGGGAGATATAATGGAAAGGGGAATATATAATGAAAAGAGGGAGATATAATGGAAAGAGGAGATATAATCAAAAGGGGAGATATAATGGAAAGGGCATATATAATAGAAAGTGGATATATAATAGAAAGTGGATATATAATAGAAAGGAAAGGATTTAATGGAAAGCGTGGAGATAAGGAGAGAGGAGAGAAGGTGCAGAGAGAGATGGTGGGAAAGAAGAGAGGGGAGAAAGATTAAGGAAATGATAAATGGAAAGGAGGAGTAGTAGAGGATATAGACAGATAGAGAAATGTGAAAAAAAACGATGATTATACACGTTTTAGGGATTCTATCTTATCTATTCCCAGGCAACGCCGAATAGCCTTACTTGTAATTTATACATACAGGTTCAGTTTTGATCCTTTCACTAAAACGTACCGTACTTTGTTCTTACATAATTTTTCTTCTTAACAAATAGTATGTTCTTTAAAGAGTCGAAGGTTCATTCTCTGTTCGAAAGTAGAGGGAACAAAATGACGTCTAGTTTACGCCATTTTCTTTTTTACTTCATAGTAAAATACGATTTCTACATCTTCATTTTGTTTTTGTCGAATTGTTAAGCTTGAGTTTCTTGGCTTCATTACTTTATGAGTCAGTCATGTACGATCACGTATTTTCTTGTTTAAACATTTTTGGCGGGAAATTAAATTGGATAACCGCCGGGAACATGCTTCTTGGCGAAAAAAGAAAATGCGTAAAAAAAAACGGAAGAGTTGGGCCATTTTTGAGGCCTGAGGTCTCTTTTTCTAGCGGAACAAATTTCCAATGTTTGCCCTCTTCGATGGAATTTCTGCTCTGAGAACACAAGCGTTTACTTACAAGTAGGTTAAGACAATCTCTTGGGGTTTTATTAAATCGAAGAAAAAAAAAACACGTCAGGGAAAATGTCGATTGAATGGGAAAGAGGGGCATCCCCAGGTGGAATAGTGGTGGACGGTCGGTCTCGGGTATCGCAGATTATTGGTGAACACAAAATCAATGTAACTAAATGCGCTACAACTTTGAGAAAAGTTATAAAAAAATATAAAGGAATAAATCGAGAATGTATTAGGCTTACGTTTAGGGTTAGGGTTAGGGTTAGGGCGAATTCTAAAATGAGTCCTTTCAGTCTACGCGTTTTACGATAAAAATTATCTCTAATACTTAAGCATAACAAACCAAAAGAAAAGGGTTATGTTTCTGAAATTTCTAGATGAGGATTAATAATTAATATTATTTGAATTATTCGAACAACCGTTCTCATCTTGAGGCCATTTTCATAACGTTTCGATCGATGTAAACTCTGAACTTCTTCATGCGTATCTTGTTGAACCGCAAGTTCGTGGGGTTTTTTTTTTATTTATTTTTACAAAGGAATCCTCACTTATCAAGGCCCAGAGGCCACTGGAGGATAAGGGCTCAAGAGGTTACATTGGACAAAATGTACAATATCATAGTAATCGTTAGAAAGGTAAATTTGGTAAATTGATTTACTTAAGGGGAACGGCTCATCAAGAACTTGTTTACGTTGGACTTGAAGACGGCCATTTTGTAGTCATCTGGAAAGCAGGTAAACGGAAGAGAGTTCCACATGTGTGCAGTTCTAAGCAAAAAGTTTTGTTCATGGAATGGTTTAGGCACAGATAAAGAGTGGGAAAATTATTGATAATGTTTTCTGCTAGACGAGTGTTTTTTGTGAAATTATGGCGAGGGGGGATCACAGATTGGAGCTCAGACAAGTACTTGCCATAAAATAACAATAAAACAGAGACAGGCTCGCAATGTCTACTCTGTGAGAAAGAGGTTGAAGAGTGAATAAAGTACTTGGTAAAAAGCAGCTTTAAGTTATACTCTAGAGGTTGAAGGTTCGATCTTCAGTGTGAACGGCACTCAAAAATGTAATTCTATCCGGTCATGGCTGACGGAACGCAAACAGGCTGCCCACCTTGATTAAATAAAAGGGTTCTGTTCAAACGTCTGTGCAGATTCCAGAGTTCGACAGAAAGATTCCCGAGTTTGACAAAATACACCTGAAGAAGGTCGGAGGTTACATCGACCGAAACGTTGTGAAAATAACACTCAAGATGAGAACAGTAATCCGAACAAACAAAATAATACAAACGAAAAGGCTGTTTGAAACTTGAGCGTGAAGTACCAAAAGAAAAAAACTTGATACAAATAATGTAACACTGTGAAGCATCTGATGTTGAATAATAGGAAAATGCGGCACGAGAAATTGAACCTGGCTCGTGGGGTTTTGAATTACTGATACTTAATTCATAAAATAAATAAGAGAGCTTTAAATTACATTTTTTTTTTAACTAAGAAATAAATAGAAGAAAAAATGGTCAAAGTTTTAAACAGAAACTCACCGCTATAAATAGGATGAAGAAAAACAAATTAAGGAAAGTTGAACGGGTCGACATTTAATATGTAGGAATATGGTATCGAATGTTGGGCGACACAAAACACTTGATACGTTAGAATGGAAGATCAATTTCTAACCGGCGCTGGCAAATTGGTATATAAACATGGCAAGTTGCGAAGTCGTAAGAATCTTACTTCTTCTGTTGCTGAGGTCGAAACGTCGAGCTGACAGATAGCCGGTCGCAAGATAACTGACGTCACGTAAAGCAGTGGAGAAGTTTCTGGACAAGAGGCCGAACGTGTCGAATTTCGTATCGACAGAAGAAACGAGCCACGATCAACTCCTACCACAACCACGATAACGAACTTAGAAAATCTGACGTTCGCAGTGTTCCGACACTCAACTGCTATACATTAATGTAACAAGTAATTAGTGTTTTATTTTGCTTTTATAATATACTTAGACTTTTTACTTATAACAAGTCGTCTGTCTTTTTTTATTATTATGACATAACCAGTCTGATTGGGGTGACTTGCTGGAGAATGCCCGACTTCCTTTTCAGCGCGTGTCGACTTGGATCGAAGACAACGTGGGCAAGTAGGCACCCGCTGGCGTCATCCATACGACAAGAAGGAGCCGTGATCCAGACGGGCCAAGCCCTTCCCAGCAGGGACAGTCGACCGGATGGGAAGAAAACGCCCTAATAAAAACACAAGATAAAACGTGACAGCGTAACAAAAACACAAGCGCGACAGGCCAACAAAAATGCTATGTCAAACTTTAAACTGGCAAGATAAAACGTGATAACCTAACAGAAATGTCATTTCAGATAAAAGCATAGCAGACCCACAAACGTATTATTTAAAACTATAACGTAGCCCTAATAATTATTTAATCTTTGGCAACATCAGATCTCCCTGCTAGTTTCAACCTAAAACGTATAACCTGACATACTAACGAAAATAATTTCTGACACTAACGTGTAAGGCACCGAGCGATGACATTGACCAACAAAAATGCTGTTTTCAACTTAAGCGCAACTAAACAACGGAAATGCTAAAACGTGACAAAAAAAATAGATACTTATGCAGAACTAGCGGGACTTGTGGAAATTAATTATTATTGTAGCTCTTTTGCTAAAACTGCAAACGTATTTATCTAAGCTAGTAGGGGCGCCCGGCATAGCCCGGCTGCGAAACTGACAGAAACATGTCGGCAAATTGGAAAGCAAAATGTTCATTTTCAACTTGCAGACGTGTTATTCGTCAATCTAAACAAAGATTTTACTCATTATAAGCAATTCTTGGTGGGTATTGATCACCATTTTTCTGTCAATTACAGTCTTCTGTAATCAGTACTTTTAGAGTTTATTGATTAAATATTTTCACACACACACAAACACAAATACATACACCTATTGTTTTATATATAAAGACTAGCCTGGGTGCCCGACGTTGCCCCGGGTGTTTAGAGGTGTGTGTTAAGCAAAAAAAAAAGTCGTAGTAGGCAGGCAGGCTCGAACCTTTACCGCGAAGGAGGATAAGAACGTGAAAAAAAAACGTGACGTCTTTGCTATTGCGCCCCTCGTCAAACCGGAAGTGACGTAGATTTAAATTAAGACTAGACAATTGAAAACAGGGGATGACTTTCGAAAATATTGGCGGAAAAAGCGACCCCCTTCCTGTAGAAAAGGGCCCAGTTGAGAGTGAAGGAATTAATGTTTTAGCCAATTTTCTGATATTTGTCGTCCGAAGGTTGAGCTTCAAAACGATATCAATCTCGTGAAAATCCGTCGCCTCTGTCGAAAGTTTTAGGCAGACATACATACATACATACATACATACATACATACATACATACATACATTTAAACAGACGGGTGAGATTTATATTATAGATTGGTGTCTATTTTTGATAAAATGCAATATTTGCTTCTGCAGATTCACAAATTTATTGAATTTTCCGCCATATGTTAGAAATGTGAAAATCACATTTGCAAATATAGATTGCAGCGAGTTTCATTTACTCTGTCGGAACCTTTCTGTGGTTTACGTAATCGTCCGGAATATGACGACGATAACGCGATCCTTGTTCTGCAAAAGTATCGATAAATTAACATGTAACGTGACAAAACCATACATAACAAAAACACAGCAAAAATACTATTTTAAACTTAAGAGTGACCGACAAATCCTTCCATATATTTCAGTGGTTACAACTAAAAAAAATCATACAGAACAAAAACTTCTCTTACATAATAGAAACACAGACAAATATCATTTTAAACAGCAAACACATTATTTTAAATTTAAGTGTGACTGATAAATCCTTCCATAGATTTCAATTGGCGAATTAAAAAAAAAAAACATCATACGCAACAGAAACACAGTAAAAATAGTATTTTAAACTTAAGATTGATCGACAAATCCTTTCATAGATGTTAGTGGTCGCATCTGAAAAAAAAAAACAATCATATGACAGGATGGGTAGATCACTAGAGTGAACGCCCAACGGTTACTAGAAAGTCTTTTGGGTGTGACTTTTCTCTGGACTGCTTCTGCTTGAGGATGACTTCGTGAAGTTGGGTTCTGGCTGGGAAAGTGGCAAACCTCGTCTAGATGTTAAAGCAGATCAAATATCACGCAACACAGATATCAATATATGTAAACGTAACTAATTTTATTTACATAATTTACATTTCGAATTACATTGAAAGAGTTTTCTTCTTTTTGATAGTTTTTTTTTTACATAGAAGTCACCACTTATCAAGACCCAGAGGCCACCCGAGGATAAGGGTTAATGTGTATACATTGGGCGTTGCAATTATAGCGTAGTAAACATAAGTAGTGGGAATTTTGTAAATATGATTACTTGGGGGGGGACTTGTTCACGTTGGACAATCAGATTGTAATCAGCTGGAAAGCAGACAAACGGAAGAGAATTCCACAGGTGTGAAATTCTAAGAAAGAAGCTTTGTTCATGGAATCTACGTTTAGGTTTAGGCAAAGATAAAGAGTGTGCGAAATTGTTAATAGTGATTTTAGTTAGACAAGTGTTTTTCATGAAAGTCTGGCGAGGGAAGATCATAGATTGAAGTTCAGATGAGCACTTGCCATGAAAATAATTATCAAGGATAGACAGGCTCGCAACGTCTCTTCTGTGTGAAAGAGGTTGCAGGGAAGAGAAAAAGGCATCCCCCACTAAGCTACGAAGTCTATCTTGAACTCTGTCAAGACAGGATAAGCTTAGTCCTGGATATGACCTTAAACTATATCCGATGGTGAGACCCCAGCTTGCGGGCTCTGGGGAGTGTGGAGTCACCCTTTAATTGCCATTGCTCCCAGGTCCACTCTGACCCGGAGTGGTAGTACCTGTTAGGGTCCAACTATGGGTTAAATAGAAACTGACTTGCAAAAAACAAATATAATCTATTTTAAAAAATTTTATTCAAAATCACCGGATTCGGCATTAAATAACCTGAAAAGGGTTGATATGCCGTAAAACAACCAACCAACAGGATAAGCTGCTGATGTGACAACAGTGCTCCATCGCTGGCTTTTATATAGGTAGAGAATTGCATCAGGAGTGAGATATCTACTGGAGCTGTAAAAGCATCCTCCTATTTTTCCAGCGACCTTGGCAATGGATTTGATATACGTGTTCCATTTCAGATCAAGCACAGAAGCTTGTCAAAACATGAAGCCTCCCAAGGACGAGAGCCATTCATTTCAATTGATGACAGCTAGGCATCAGAGCGTTGATGATATAAAGATAGAAGCTTGGTTTTAGATGCATTAAAAGTAACCAGCCACTTTTTTTCCATTGTACTACGTGCTCAAGATCAGAGGAGAGACAGTCAGAGAGAACTTGGTCGTTTACGGTCTTTTAAGTGCTACCATAGATGGTAACTGTCGTCAGCATAAATATCTACTAATGATCTAAGGATGTGATTTGGAAAATCATTGATGTATATCAGGAAGAGAGTTGGGCCCAGGATGGACCCCTGAGTGACTCCAGCATTAATACTGAGAGCTTCTGATTTTTGCCCATGAACCACTACACTTATGCTATCAGAGAGAAACGGTTTAATAGTTGAGAAGACATTTCCAGCTATACCATAGCTGGAGATCTTGTGAAATAAATTTATGCCATACCTTATCAAAGGCCTTTGATATGTCAAGAGCAATTGCCCTAGAAAGGAAACCTCCGTCGAAAGATTCGCTAATCATTTGAGATATAACTGTAAGCACGCCTGCTGTAGATCTAGCAGAACGTAAACCATATTGCATGACACTAAGAAGGTTATTTTTGCTGAGATGGTTGACTACTTCTCCATTTAGCACAGATTCCAGCAGCTTACTCATGACGCACAGGAGACTTATTGGTCTGTACTGAGAGGGAGATGAGCGATCACCTGAATTCTTAAATACAGGGCATATTGATGAGACTTCCCAAGGTGTTGGGGAGCATTTCTCCTTAAGACAACGCTTAAATAACTTTGTAAGTATGGGGGATAGTTCTGGTTGAAGCTTTTGAGCACTATAATTGGAATGACGTCAGGGCCAGTTTCTTTACTGGAATCAAGGTTTTTGATTAGCTTGATAACATCATATACAGATATTTACATGTTAATTTCATTAATAGTTACTTTGCTAGTTGTTTGCCTAGGCTAATACCCTCAGCTGGTTCATCCCGCTGGGGAGAGGTGCTTCTCCTAAATACAGACCAAAAATATGCGTGCTATCTCATGGCAGTCAGGCGTGAAAAGAGGGAGAAAAAAGGTCCTAAAAATGGATTACGGGTATATGAGTTAAGGTTAATGTATCGCTACGCCGGTCAGACGACTTACAGCTCTGATAGGATCATTATCATTACGCGTTGTGCTGACATGTTAACCAAATATATCACATTTTTATCCATCCGAATCTGAAATTTATGAGTATTCATAAATTTCTTAACTCTCGTGGTCGGCATAGCAGCTAGCCGTCTGTGAAATAAACAAGAGATGAGATGTGAAGCTATGTTCCATGTTAGATGTACCTCCATTTTCTCATTTACATCCTTGCGTGGTTTTTCTTCTGCTAATCTGGATGGCTATCTACAGCCTATCATATACCATCACAGGCTCAGCCTATAAAATTCTTAGGTCTTGTTTTCGATTTCCAGTGGTGAGGTGGGATCTTTCTTTCACCGTGACTATCCACACCACAAACATTCTCTCCAGAATAATCACATTTCTTGTATCTTCCTATTTCGGGTCTGACAGGTCATTCCACTAGAGATCCTGTTATTATAACGCGAGAGTTTGTTCACTGGATTTTCGCTCTTTCGTTACCATCATTATTTGGCTCAATTATAGAATTGCCCTTCAGCAACCAGTGTAGTTTGGTTTTAGTTTATTTTAATTGGGCCGGAGTTACGTAACTTCATCTCGGATTAGATGATCACGCCAACCCACACAAATTGGAAAAGCAAGAAACAATCACAAGATGACGGGTAAAATGATTAAGTATTTAGTTGTCTACCCGCGGATTTAGCTAGGTCTCGGCACAGATCGCCCTCACCACTCCTGCCGTTTTAGGTGGGCTGTTGTTCGTGGGGTTTACCTTTTTTCACTACCAGTATTTCGGTTTTCAGAGCCTATAATCCGATTTAGTAGAAATTATTGCTTAAATTACGTCTTCAGACAACCAGTTCAATGCAGGTTAATTTAATTTAGTTCCTATTTCATAATTTTTTATGGTTTCCATCCCATTAATCTTTATTAGTCTCCATTCCATTAATTTATTAGAGCAAGACGACTAACAGAAACTACCAACTGCAACATTATGGAAGATGGCGTTCATATATATTTCGTGTGATTGTGGATTTCCTCTAGTATTTGAACCATTTGTTATTCTTATAGTTTATTTACGTTCCGTGATCGTCAAAGTGTTTTGCGTGCATGTGTGTCAGGCATTTACATAAACACATACATGTATTTCCACATACCTCATCAACCTGGTAATTTCATCTGTTATTGGATGGAATCTGAAACCTGTGGACGAATGCATTTAAAATCAAAGACGATGGTTGATTTTATATAGTTTTTTTATTGCTTCCCAGGTGTCGATAACAAAATAATTGGAAGTGAATATTTTTGCTTGTGGGTTTTTCTTAGTCTCCAATTTGAGACACGTCAGCTCCCTCCCAAGGGGAGAGCGCCACCGTTAACCCTTCCGCCCTGCTCGACGTCCAAATTTCAACTTATATATTTTCTCAGCTAACCAGAACACGTGACAGAAAGACACGTACTTCCAATGCTGATCAACTCTCTTCCGGTGCAACTTTTCCAGTTTACACCTCAACATGTTTTGACAGGTTTTATCAAAACATGGCTTCACAACTCATCTCTTGTTTATTTCCAATTAGATATAGATGGATAGATAAATAGATAAACACATACAAAGATAGATAGATAGATAGATAGATAGATAGATAGATAGATAATATTTTAACCCTGCTATTATCTAACACTACGACAAAGTATTCCAAAGGCTTAGGTTTTTTGTTAGTTTGTTTTTGTTGTTGTTTTTTTTGTAATTTATATATCCTTAAATAAAATGAAATACGCATCAAACGCGCTTGAAAGCCAAATCACAACGGAATGTTAGGAAAATAAACAAATATTTTACTTGTTTGAAATTTATAACAAAAATATATTTCAGAGCTAAACTCCATCCTCAGTATGTTGTTTTCTTTCTTTTTTTTTCATTCTTTCTATGTTGTAAATGGAAGCTTTGAAATATATTTACGTTATAAATTTCAAAAAGTAAAATATTTGTTCATTTTCCTAATATTACGCTGTGATTTGGCTTTCAAGCGCACTTGATGCGTATTTTTTATTCAAATCAAATCAATGTTTCTATATGGAATTCCCATATATCTTTAATTTATAAGTGTAGCAATAGTTATTTAAGGATTAATTAAAGAAAAGGGCAATTAATTGGAATATCCAATCAGGACAATTTTTCACACAATGAATGAACTTGAGAACCTTGAATTACATTAAGTCAATGAAGGAGTATGTTAACAATTTGTTGGGGATTTTTTTTTTTTTTTTGAAAAAACATAAAAAAATTCAGGAAATCGTAAAACACCTCGTTTACAAATAAATTTCATACAAAAATCATCGAAAATTCAAGAACAGTACAAGGTATCTGTTCACAATTAATTCTTTTTTCTTTTCTTTTTCTTTTTTTTGCAAAAAATGATTTGGAAGTTTTTTGGTTATAATTACTTTTTTCAGGAAATTAAGAAAATATTTCAAATTATTTCATTTATAATTAACTTTCTCTTAAATTTCAGCGAACATTTCAAAGTATTTGATTTAAGATTAAAATAAATTTCCTTTTTAAAGTCTATCAAAAATTCATTTCGAATCAATCTATTTCCATTGCGCTTGGAAGCCAAATTAGTTAATGATTAATTTTGTAAAATTTAACAGTTTGAGAAAAATAAAGTTTCGAACTATATCTATATAAAAAATAATTATTTAGAGAATAGTTATTAAGCTTGGCCTTTTCATTAAGATTACAGTGCAGCATCTGTTCTCATGCTACGCTTAACCTATTCTGTCCTTTTTCAATGAACGAGAAATCCTTCTAGACTGAGGAAATTTTTATCTTTGTTCCTCTTAAAGGATAATTTAAAATTAGAATCAATTAATTTTTTCGGAAATTCTCTTCAATCAGCAACTCGGGAACATTTATAATTCGGTTTAATTTCAAAATATACTTTTTAATAAGAACCATGTTAGAATAACTTTTAAAAAAACTATTTAAAATTCAGGAAACATTTTAAAGTATTATATTCGAATAATTAAAAAAAAACTATCAAAAATTTAGGAGCCATTTTAGCAAGCATTAACACACTGGTACTCCCGATTACACCAGGAAGACATGTGGAAGTCAATGATTGTAAGTTTATCAAACCCCAGCAATCTTCTTTAGATTAAAAAAAAAAAAATCTCCAGGGATAATGATAATTCTAAATCTCCCCTCGAAGTGAGCAAACAGCCAACTCACTCTCGCCCTCAAAAGCACCCGAAGCAAAAAAAAAAAAAAAAAAAGAAAGAACCACAGAAAGGTGAGGGGGATAGCAGATGTTTATCATACTCCCACTAGCACTTCATAAACGCTATTACATAGAAGTCACCACTTATCAAGGCCCAGAGGCCACCCGAGTATAAGGGTTAATGTGTATACATTAGGCATTGCAATTATAGCGTAGTAAACATAAGTAGTGGGAATTTTGTAAATTTGATTACTTTGGGGGGGGGGACTTGTTCACGTTGGACAATCAGAT
Organism: Euprymna scolopes; assembly: GCF_053919585.1. NCBI lineage: Eukaryota > Metazoa > Mollusca > Cephalopoda > Sepiida > Sepiolidae > Euprymna > Euprymna scolopes. The sequence continues at coordinate 81,664,520 of NC_136509.1, forward strand.
TGTAATCAGCTGGAAAGCAGACAAACGGAAGAGAATTCCACAGATGTGAAATTCTAAGAAAGAAGCTTTGTTCATGGAATCTACGTTTAGGTTTAGGCAAAGATTAAAGAGTGTGCGAAATTGTTGATAGTGATTTTAGTTAGACAAGTGTTTTTCGTGAAAAAAAAAAGAACCACAGAAAGGTGAGGGGGGATAGCAGATGTTTATCATACTCCCACTAGCACTTCATAAACGCTATTACATAAGGCCACTGCACAATGGCAGAACATACTCACCCCATCCCTTTGGAAACGCAGTGCCCCAATAGTAGTTATAACAAAGAGAGAAGCGTGAGTTGGAGCGTCCACATAAAACTAAGCGACCATGTGACATTTTCTTTTTTCAGTGGAAAATTACCAATCAAATTTCTCGTTTTTGTTAAAAGATTTTTTTATGGATTACTCATTTTTTAATAAAATTTAGGTAAGGTTTCCTATTTGTTTTACGTAAACAATTACATTTTCAATAACCAATAAAAAAAAATTTTCAAACAGATTTTTTTAAAAATTAATAAAAAATAATTTGGTGAAAAGAGATGCCTATTTTTTTTTATTATTAGTTATTTTTATTTTTATTTTATTATTTTTTTTTTTACACTAATGGCAGCCTCACATGAAAAGAAAGAAAATATATCAAGTTCAGAATTAAATATAGAATCAGTGTTCGTGGAAAAGATAGATTTATTTTTTTTCCAAATCACAGTTTCCGACTTTCAAAGAGTTGCCGAGTCATAAAAATATTCACTTTTTTCTTCTTTTCTAGAGCAGAAAGATTTGAAGGGTTTGCGTTAAGACCAATTTTTTAACAAGGGAGGAAAAATATTTTTTTATTATTCAATTGAAGGCTTTTTCTTTTAATTTTTTTTTTCAATGAAGGAGACAATTTTAAATTAATCGATGGGAATATTTTCATATATTTTTTTTTTCATTTAAAATTAAATTGATGGGAACTTCCCATATAATTTTTCTTCTTTTTTTTTCTAAGCTTTCTTTTTACAAGTGAAACACCTTTTTATTAGTGAAGCAAAACTTTTCAATAAGTGAAACATTTTTTTTTAACAATTAAACATTTTCTAACAATAAAAGGGAATTCTTTTTCAACGGGTTCCCGGGTGTCCGAATGTTTATGAGTGTGTACTAAATCTTTCTGCACAGCCATTTTTCCCCGTGGATTTTAATTTTGGGGATTGTTAAGAATTCTTTTTTTTTCCTGCCTGGAAAACTTTTTAGGATTTCCATGGTCGGCTTCATTCCGATGCCAGGAAAGAAATTTTGGTAAACGGAGCCAATAAAACAAGATAGTTGGGTTTAAAAAGTGACCACCCGACGATTACAAGAAAGTCTTTTTGTTAAAATGTTAAAGCATACCTAGAATTGGGTGTGGCTTTTTCTCTGGGCTGCTTTTCTATTCTTTGAGGATGACTTCTTGAGGTTGGATTCTGGCTGTGAAGGTAGCAGACTTCGTCTTGATATTAAAGCAGATCAAATAACACGCAACACTGATTACAATATATGTAAACTTAATTTTATTTACATAATTTACAATTCGAATTACATTGAAATAGGTTTTTTTTTCTTTTTGATAGTTAAATGTTTCAGTTAATTTCATTAATAGTTACTTGTGCTAGTTGTTTGCCTAGGCTAATACCCTAAACTAGCTCATCCCGCTGGGAAAGGATGGTTCCCCCAAGTGTGTGTTACCTCATGGTAGTCAGACGAGAAAAGAGGTAGAAAAAGTTCCTTAAAATAGATTATCAGTATTATGAGTTACGATTAATGTATCCTTACGTCGGTCAATTATGGCAGACGGCTGACAGCTCTGCTAGGGATCAATATTATTACGCGTTGTGGTGGAACGTTAGCAAAAATGTGCCACAATCATACATAACAAAAAAACAGCAAAAATAATATTTTAAACTTAAGTGTGACCGACAAATCCTTCCATAGAATTTAGTGGTTGCATTTAAAAACAAAAACATACAAAAAGCAAGCAAACAAAAAGTTGCATTATTCGGATTATTCAGACTAATTTTCTCATCCTAAGTGTTATTCGCACATCTCAGCCGATGTAATATCCGACAATAGTCGGGCGTATATTGTCGAACTCAGGATATATTCTGTCGAACACGGAAAGCTGTACAGAATTTCGAACAGAACCTTTTATTTAATCCCCGTAGGTAGAATGTTCTCGTTCCATCAGCCATGACCGGGTCGAAATCCTAAGTAGTTCGCAATTGTATTTTTTAGTGTCGTCCGCACTGAGAATTGAGCCTTCAATTCCCAGAAGTTTTATTTACAACTGAATTTTTTTCCTTGGGAGGTACCAGTTATCAAGGCCCAGTTGCCACTCGAGGATAAGGGTTCATTCGTGTAAGGGGATAGTGTAGTAATTATTCATGGTGTAATTTGAGTAGAATTTGATTATTTATGTTGACAGTTAAACAAGAACTTGTTTACATTCGATTTGAAGGTTTACTATGTTGTATTCAACCGGGAAACAGGCCAACGAACAGTGTTCCACAGACGGGCAGTTTTGAGAAAAAAGCTTTGTTCATGAAACCTGCGTTTAGATTCAAGCACAGATAGAGCGTGGTAGAAATCATATACAGTGGTTGTAGCTGGTCGGGTGTTTTGTGAAAGTTTTGCAAGAGGGGACCATAGATTGGAGTTCAGTCGAGGACTTGTCATGAAAATAACAATAAAGCAGAGAAGGGCTTGCAACGTTTTTTTTTCTGTGAGAAAGAGGTTGCAGGGAAGAAAAAAGGCACCATCTACTAGGTTTCGAAGCTGGTTTTGAACTCTATCAAGGCTGGATAGGGTGCGCTGAGCAGCTCCTGCCTGGATGTGGCAACAGTACTCCATTTTCTAGAGTAATGCAGATTTTCCAGTTTGTACAGAAAGGCTCCCGAATTCAAGAAGACATACCTAAAGAAGGTTGGAGATTATATCGGCCGAAACATTGTGCGAATAACACTCAAAATGTAGTCTGTATAATCCAAATAATTCAAATAATCAATTCTCCTCTCAAAAAATCAGAAACACAAGCAAAATAAATGATGGTAGAATCCAATACAAAAATAAAAAAACGCAAAGGTTTTAAGAATGTCTTGATTTCAATTAAAGGGTTTCTTGTTTTAATGTTTTTTAAATGCATATATATTTATGTTTTCGATTTTTCCTCGTTGGCTTTTATTTCCAGTAAATTATTGCTATTTTCTACTTAATTCGAGGACACTTGTAAGATAGTGTCAGCAAACATTCAATATCAGAGAAGATGGGTGAAAGACGAAAGGCGAGTAGGAAGAACAGGAAACCCCTGCATCCTTCGCTTCCGGTTTGAGCTCATGTGTTACTAACTTGACGCTCGGAAGATCGGTATTAGCTGTGCATTTTTACCCATTCACCTAACACATAAAGGAAGAGAAAACACGAAAAGAGATAGATAAAGAGAGAGAGAGAGGGGGGACAGAGAGGGCGGAAAACAGAGAATGAAGGAGAGAAAGGGAGAGATAAACAGATTATCAAAGATTGAGAGAAAACGAGGGTGTGAGATAAATAGGCATAACAATAGAAGGGGAGATATAGAAGAGGAGAAATGAAGATTGTGTACATGTATATAGAGAGGGGGATAAAAGGAAGGTAGAACGCAGAAGGGAGAGATAACGAAGAATTAAGGAAGGGGGAGACGAACGGATTAATACATCGAGAGAAAACGAGGAAACAGTAGAATGGAGTAGTTAGAGATGTTGACAGATTTATATGGAGGAGATATAGTAAGATGGATTCAGAGTGAATGAAGGGGGGGGTAAACGTGGTGGGGAGAAGTGGGAGATGATAAAAGATTGGAGGCACAAGAGAGATATGTAAATGACAGAAGAAAAAAAGAGAGAAATAGGCTGACAGAATGAGGGATGGTGTAAGATTGCGGGAGGATAAGTCCAATAAAAAGGAATAGAGAAAGAAAGTGAGAGAGAAAGCAGAAAAAGAAAAAAGAAAGTGCGAAGAAGGTAGTTATAAAAAGAACAAGGGGATATCTCATTTCCTGTCTCGTTTTTATTATTATTATTATTATTATTATTATTATTATTATTATTATTATTATTATTATTATTATTATTTCTGTTATCTCCTCGAATCGTTGAGAGTGGGGAGAGGTGATGTGGTGGGCGGGACAGATTGCATATCCGATACAAGAGGGTTAATCTAATGAACGTTGTTAGGGAAACGATGAATCAAACATCCATGTTAGAGATGTCCAAATAACAGGGAGGAAGATCAGTTGCAGGGGGACACATTTTCACACTGCACCGGAAATTGAAGCTCTTCAATTTCAACACTCATTGGAAGTATGGAAGCGAGCTCCATTCGAAAATTTTTATTATATTTTTTTTATTATCATGTCTTTTTTTTCCTCTTCCCTATCCTCCTCCTCTTTTTTCTTCTTCTTTTTTTTTTTTACAATGATGTCCCAACTTATCAAATCCTGAAGGTCACTCGAGGATAAAGATTAATGAGTGTTAATTGGTCGGCCAGGCAACGGCGTAATGATTTGATTATTGAGAAGAAAGGTTCAACAAGAACTTGTTTACATTGGACTTGAAAACGACCATGTTATAGTCAATTGGAAAGCAGCCCCACGGTATAGAGTTCCACATGCGGGCAGTTCTATGAAAGAAACTTTGTTCATAAAATGTACGTTTAGATGTTAGCACAGATAGAGAGTGAAGAAAATTGTTGACAGTGGCTGTAGCTAGACGAGTGTTGTGAATATCTTTGCGGGGGGGCATAGATTGAAGCTCGGTTAAGCATTTGCCATGAAAATAATGATCAAACTTTTATTTTTATTATTATTATTATTATTATTATTATTATTATTATTATTAGCGAGACCTGTGGAAATTCCACAGGGGACTCATTCATATGTAATACATTGATGTTGGCATTCTGTAGATGTTCAGTGTAAATGGAGACGCTCTGATATTATTGTAGCTATGTTGTTAAAACAGCAAAAGTATTTATCCAAGCTAGCAGGGACCTCCGACGTAACCAGGTCGTAAAATACGCTTAAATATCATATTTTAATTCTTGCAGATTTCGTATATATTATTATAGAGTTAATGTTCTGTCGATTTTTGTAAAGTTGTGATTTAAAAAACAAAATATATATCCATATGACTTGGGTTCATCAACCTGAATCGAAGACGACTTCCAAACTTATGAAACGATTTAGAAGCTCCGACTGTCGTTTGGGCGATCGGATTTCGATCCTGGCTTGAAGTAGTTGCTTGTCTAGCCGCACCGATGAGCTGTGAAACAGCGAAACAGTTCTGTATGTGGATGACTATAATGCTCCCTATCTTGGGTTGAGCATTTGGGAAGTGATATACAAATTACCATTAGCGTATGAAGCGATTACCTTTGTGTAAACAAATTGAGCTTAGGTACTTTGGACAATGTCAAGACATTGTTAATTCACTGCCCGCATAGCAACAGACGTAGCACAACGGTTAGGCGATCTAGTTTCGATCCTGGTTTGAGGGAATTGCTTGTCTAGCCGCGAAACAGCACTATGTGGAAGACTATATATATATATATATATATATATATATATATATATATATATATATATATATGAAGAATTCTAGATAAAATTATTTTTTACTTATGAGGAAAATAACACAGATGCTACCGTATTAATATATATATTATTATTATCAGTAATAGTAGTAGTAGTAGTAGTAGTAGTAGTAGTAGTAGTAGTAGTAGTAGTGGTAACTTTTTTACTAGGGGGTCAGCCCTTATCAAAGCCGAAATGTCACTCACAGATGATTATAAATGTGTGTCATGCAGTAGGTGAAACAACAGTGATGATGGTAGAACTTGAATATGGTTGAATTATTTAAAATGACGGCTTAACAAGAATTTATTTACATTAGACTTGAAAACAACCAGGTTATCGTCAGCTGGGAAATAGTAACACAGTATTGTGTTCTACAGATGTACGCTAAGCCATTTTATGTTCTGTGGTTACGTTATCACCTTTCACACCCATTTACAAAATTGATGTATTTTTGATTAGCGAAAGATGGCAATTTGTCATTGACCTGATGTCTCTAAGGTAAAAAAAAAATCCCAAATTACTCATTTTAAAATGAATTGTTCCAAAATCAAATTATTTCGTCACTCGACTAAACAGATACATTTTTAAATGAAATAAATCTGGGATAACATGCGCTCTCTCACTCGATAACGCTGTGCCCCTTTGATATCTATTTTTTCATCTTTGCTTCAGGCCGCGTAGTTTCAAATTTGTGGCTGATATATATGATGGGATCTTATATATATCGGCTGGAAGAAGGTTTGGCGATTGGGATCGCCATTGTCCCCAGTACTGGCTAATGCATACATGGAATACTTTGAGTAAATGGCATTAGGATCACCCCCACTAAAGCCAACAATGTGATTGCGATATGTGGATGACACATTCATACTCTGACCCCATCAGGAAGATATTCAAAGATTACTAGATTATGAGTACTCTATCCGTCCAACTATACATTCACGATGGAAAAAGAACATAACAAAGTGTTGTTCTAATTAATCGTGCTGATTACTCGCACTGAGTAGGAGTTTATGTCATCTGTATACGGAAAGCTAACTTTCACTGGACAGTACCTAAACTTCAACTCCCACCATCCATATAATGTAAAGAAAGGAGTCTTCCGTTGCCTACAACACTGAGCAAAAGCAATATGTAGTAACAGCAAAGTATATCAAGAGGAGATGGACAGTTTAAGAGAAACCCCTCCACCGAATCTGGACCAAACATAAAAAGACACCACTCAGAAACTCACCACAGTTTGTATACCATACATGACGGGCTTGTCTGAAAAACTTCAACGAATATGTAATCCATAAGATATCAGGGCAGTATTCAGGAGTGATTCAACTCCCTGGAAACAGCTTGTGAGAGTCAAGACCCCTACAGAAAAAATAATAACTAAGAACTGAGTTTATGAGATCCCATGTAAATGTGAAAAACTATACAAAGGTGAGACATGTCGTCCACTAGAACATTGAAAAGCCATAGCAGGTGAAGATATTTAAAAATTAGGTAAAGCTGAGCATATCTGGGAAGAAAAGGGAAAACATCTACCATTATGGGCGAAGTAAAAATCATAGATAGAGAAGAACGACTCAAAGAAACAGCATATATGCTGGGAGATAATCAATTACTATATATAACTTTCTTTTTTTTTTCTTCCTTTGAATATTGTAATGCTGGGTATGGGGCAGCCAAACCAGCTGCCAACATTGCCCTGCTTTTTTATTGAAACCAACCGAGAGCTCTTTTTAGTATCCTCGCTGTTCCCTTAAGTGCAATTGTCTGAATCTCTTTTGCACTTGGTTCACCAGGAATATTAGTTAGGTAGGACTTCAGGTTCTTCTTCATAAGTCCTGTGGCAACTATGATAACTGGTATGATCGATATCCCCTTAGGTTCCAGTTTCTTTTCATATCATACATGAGACCTTGGTATTTGGTCTGTTTTTCTCTTTCAGCTCTGTTCAGACTTCCATCATTAGGGACACTCACTTCAATCAAGGTTGCAACTCTCTCTCTCTGACTTATTCCATATAACTATGTCAGGTTTCACAGCAGCATTTTCAAGGTAGGTGGCTGTAGGGATTACATGGTCGTAATGTATGGTATATAAGTATATATATATATACCTAGTATAGAATTTAATATGATATGGGAAACGTTAATTATAAATAATAGACAATACAGGATAACCCCAAAAGAAAAAGCTAAATGGAGGCCATCTAGAACATATGCTGCAGAACGGAACAAAAAAGGCCAAAGACCCTTGTGTTTAGATGTGATGTTTTGAATATAATAAACTAGTTATGACCAAAGTTTCATTTCATTCGGACAAAACACTAAGAAACGGGGCCTAATTAGAGTTGGGGCCCGTTTTTTAGGGGGGGGTCACCCTGTATACGCAGTAATAAGTCAAAACAATTATATATATAATGATGTTATTTGTTTGGGGATACTTGTCTTGAAATGAATTATACGAAAAACATTTTTAACTAATCTCGAGTTGAGAATAATTTTCCCTTTTACCAATTTTGGTGCCCTCAAATGGGGAGCGACATATGTATTATTTTTAAAATATAATTATCCATTGACACTATTTCGTCGTCTACGACTCATCAGAATGGCTGAATCTAGCGAGATTCGAAATCGGAACCCCATGAACAGAAGCAAAAATCTTTACCATTAAGCTACCTCGCACGACAGCTAAATGTATCACGTTTTATGTAGATGTCATTTGGTTTTGTAGTAGTTGTCTTTGTTTTATATATATATATTGTTTTATATATATATATATATATATATATATATATATATATATATATATATATATATATATATATATATATATATATAATATTTGATGTTGGCATTTTTTAGCGATATTAACAACTTCTAAACGCTGTTGTTTTATTTTTTATTTTTATATTTTTTCTTTTTACTTTTATACACGTAAAATAATATCTAATAATAAATACAGTAATATATAGTAATACGTAATAATAAGTAATAAAACGTGATATTTACAACTGGAAATAAAATAGGTTTAAGGCTCCTAAAATTTGTACTAGAATTGTTCCCATGTGATTAGAGTACTTGGAAAATCAACTGTTAAAGTGCTATACACAGGAAAGACCGAAAAATACAATTGCGAATTACTTATGACGTCTATCCAGTCATGGCTGAGGGAACAAGAGCATGCTACCCTTGTAAAGTAAATAAACGATTCCATTTGAAATTTTGTCCAAATTCATGAGTTGGACAAAAGCATTCCCGATTTCGGCAAGTTACACCCGAAAAAAGTCGACCGACACGTCGTGAAAATCACACTCAAAATGAGAACAGCAGTCCGATGAATCCAAATTATACGAATAACCAATCCTCATCTCAAAAGTTGAGAAACGTAAAATAAACTTCAGCCTATGCTCAACTTGTAGACATTGTTTCAATCATTGAATTATGATGTTTTATTATATTTATGTATAAACTTCCTTCTATATATCTATATCTATCTTTTTTTCTTCTTTTTGTTCCTTTCTTTCTTCGCTTCTTTCTTTCCATTCTCTCTAATTTATTTTTCCTTGCCCTCCTCCCTCCCCGCATTTTTCTTTCTCTTCTTCCTTCTTGTCTTTCTTTCAACCCTTTCATTCTTCCACTCCTCTCTACCCTCTTATGTATAAACTTCCTTCTATATATCTATATCTATCTTTTTTTCTTCTTTTTGTTCCTTTCTTTCTTCGCTTCTTTCTTTCCCTTCTCTCTAATTTATTTTTCCTTGCCCTCCTCCCTCCCCGCATTTTTCTTTCTCTTCTTCCTTCTTGTCTTTCTTTCAACCCTTTCATTCTTCCACTCCTCTCTACCCTCTTAGGTATAAACTTCCTTCTATATATCTATATCTATCTTTTTTTCTTCTTTTTGTTCCTTTCTTTCTTCGCTTCTTTCTTTCCATTCTCTCTAATTTATTTTTCCTTACCCTCCTCCCTCCCCGCATTTTTCTTTCTCTTCTTCCTTCTTGTCTTTCTTTCAACCCTTTCATTCTTCCACTCCTCTCTACCCTCTTATGTATAAACTTCCTTCTATATATCTATATCTATCTTTTTTCCTTCTTTTTGTTCCTTTCTTTCTTCGCTTCTTTCTTTCCCTTCTCTCTAATTTATTTTTCCTTGCCCTCCTCCCTCCCCGCATTTTTCTTTCTCTTCTTCCTTCTTGTCTTTCTTTCAACCCTTTCATTCTTCCACTCCTCTCTACCCTCTTATGTATAAACTTCCTTCTATATATCTATATCTATCTTTTTTTTCTTCTTTTTGTTCCTTTCTTTCTTCGCTTCTTTCTTTCCCTTCTCTCTAATTTATTTTTCCTTGCCCTCCTCCCTCCCCGCATTTTTCTTTCTCTTCTTCCTTCTTGTCTTTCTTTCAACCCTTTCATTCTTCCACTCCTCTCTACCCTCTTATGTATAAACTTCCTTCTATATATCTATATCTATCTTTTTTTTCTTCTTTTTGTTCCTTTCTTTCTTCGCTTCTTTCTTTCCCTTCTCTCTAATTTATTTTTCCTTGCCCTCCTCCCTCCCCGCATTTTTCTTTCTCTTCTTTCTTCTTGTCTTTCTTTCAACCCTTTCATTCTTCCACTCCTCTCTACCCTCTTATGTATAAACTTCCTTCTATATATCTATATCTATCTTTTTTTTCTTCTTTTTGTTCCTTTCTTTCTTCGCTTCTTTCTTTCCCTTCTCTCTAATTTATTTTTCCTTGCCCTCCTCCCTCCCCGCATTTTTCTTTCTCTTCTTTCTTCTTGTCTTTCTTTCAACCCTTTCATTCTTCCACTCCTCTCTACCCTCTTATGTATAAACTTCCTTCTATATATCTATATCTATCTTTTTTTCTTCTTTTTGTTCCTTTCTTTCTTCGCTTCTTTCTTTCCATTCTCTCTAATTTATTTTTCCTTGCCCTCCTCCCTCCCCGCATTTTTCTTTCTCTTCTTCCTTCTTGTCTTTCTTTCAACCCTTTCATTCTTCCACTCCTCTCTACCCTCTTATGTATAAACTTCCTTCTATATATCTATATCTATCTTTTTTTCTTCTTTCTTTCCATTTTCTTTCTTTTTATTTCCTTGCGTTCCCCACAGATATGAAAATAAATTCATAAACCTTTCTTGTTTACTCCCAGGCGCCTTAATCCTTGTCTTGTTTTATTCAGTGCCCATTATTACTGTTCCTTGCTTTTAGCTTTGACTAGCGGGGCTACCCGGCGTTGCTCGGGACCGTATAAACAATGAGAAAATTGAATTTGGTTTTGGAATATATTTGTTATTCTTATGAGATAGGAATTTTGTATGTTTATGTATCATTTGTTATTTCGAACAAAAGAATATTTTACCTACATAAGACGGGTATTACACATATGAAATAATTGTATCTTACCTAAGGTAGGTAATCTACAGCATGTCTATGCAAGGACAGGTAATATACAACACATTTATCTCATCAAATTCCAAGCGATGCCAGGTATTTTGCTAATATATATTCTCACCTATTTCATTCAATCCCGGGCAACGCTGGCTGTTTTGCTAGTATATATCTCAATCAATCTCATTAAATCCTGGGCGACACAAGGTATTCTATTAGTATATATTTCAATCAATCTAATTCAATCCAAGGCAACGCCAAGTATTCTGCTAGTATATACTTGCATCTATCTCATTACATCCCAGGCGACCGTATATTCTGCTTGAATACATTTGCATGTATTTCATTGAATCCAAGGTGACTCAGGGTAATCTGTAAGTATTTATGTGTACGTATCTCGTTGAATCCAATAATTCTTGGATTGCTACAAATTCCGACAATTTAACCCACATTATCGTTCACCTGTCTAAAATAATAACTTTGAGACATTGTCTTGATTGGTTTTTCGTTACAAATACATCATCCAAATGACTCACATTTCATCATTTTTTATAATTTTTGGATATGTTACTAATTTCAACAACCATGTCACATGATTTAACTTACACTATCGCCCCCACTCTTACTAAAATAAAAACTTTGATACATAGGCTATGGTATGTTACTAATTTCGATTATCATTTTTCATGAGTAAATCCACATTATCGACCCCTTCTATCACTAAAATAATAACATTTAGACCTTGTATGGCTGGTTATTTCATTACAAACCCACCAACAAAGTAACTCACATTATATCATTTTTCATAATTCTTGGATATGTTCCTAATTTCGACAATTATTTTCTTTAACTAATAAAAAAACCGTTTCAACAGTAAGAACGGCTTTCTAAGTAAAATTCAACAATTTTTATTGTAAAAAAATGGAAGAAATATGCATTAAAAACAAATAAAAGAATTAAATTATAAAAAATAAATAAAAAGAATAAAATAATAAAAAATTAATCGAAAATTTTTCTATTTGCTTTGTTGCGCAAATGTCGTGTTTTCTGAGAAGACGTCACGTATTGTTTGTTTTTGTTTAAACTAATTTACATGTATGTTAAAATTGTAAAATCAAGTAGGTACTGAATAATATTTGCGTCATTAAAAAAAAAACAAATAAAAAGAATTATAAAAAAGTTGTATTTAATTTCACCTCGGCGGAAAGTGTTAAAACATAGTAAAACGATTCTCGTTTCGTTTCTACACCTCCTTCTCTCCCTCTCCCTCTCTCTCTCTCTCTCTCTATCTATCTATCTATCTATCTCTCTCTCTGCCTCTGTCTCTCTCTCGCTGTCTCTCTGTCTCTGTCTCTCTCTCGCTCTCTCTCCCTCTCCCCCTCTCGCTCTCTCGCTCTCTCTCTCTCTCTCTCTCTCTCGATGTCTCATAAACGAAGGTGAAAGAAACTGGAAAGACAATGGCCGTATATAAAAAAACAAATAAAAATCGTCTCAAACCTAATTATTTTTTAAGCGATTTTTTTTTTTTTTGTTTTTGTTCTGGACTGTTTTGCTCGTAATGTTTTGTTTAATTATCTTATCTAACTATTTTTAACATGCTAATAACTTTGGTAAAGTTTTCACAACGTGTAAATTAATATTTTTATTTGTATGGTACCTTGCATTTTTTTTGCCGATGAGAATCTCTTAATAAATACATTGAATCCAGACATCGCCATTACTGAGTGGTGACGTCACGTCACGTGACATGACTAAGCGTTTTTTTAATTACGTATAATTATCGTTAAAATGTCACTTTTTTTACTCCCCCCTCCCCTGTAGAAAAAGGATCAGTTGACCTTTCGGGCCAAAAATTCGATATTTGTCGTCCGGAGGGTTGGGCTTTCATATGAGACCAAATTTGTGAATTTTTGTTCTGTCTGTCGAAAGTTTTTAGCAGACATACAGACACACATACATACATACATACAAACATACATTTTCGCTTGTATATATGTAGATTAAAATTAGTTACTTTCTTATATAATCTCGAAATTAATACATATAAAGCATCAGATACGACATACACATTCAGTACGCATGCGCATATTTCCTCCTATAACACAGAACACGCTAGGTGAGATACAAATATCTGTGCATGTCGCCCAGCTAATCAAGAACCTTGATTCTAGTAAAGCTACTGGCCCTGATGGCATCCCAATTATAGTGTTAAAAAAGCTTCAATCAGAACTTGCTCCCATAGTTACGAAACTGTTTAAACGTTGCCTTAACGAGAAGTGTTTTCCAACACATTGGAAAATCTCATCAGTATGCCCTGTATTTAAGAACTCAGGTGATACGTCATCTCCCTCTCAGTACAGACCAATAAGTCTCCTGTGTGTCATGAGTAAGTTGCTGGAATCCATATTAAATAGAGAAATAGTCAACCACCTCAGCAGAAATAACCTTCTTAGTGACACGCAATATGGTTTCCGTTCTGCAAGATCTACCGCAGATGTGCTAACGGTTATATCTCATAAGATTAGTGACAAAGGCTTTCTTTCCAGGGCAATTGCTCTTGACATATCAAAGGCATTCGACAGTTATACTGAAGCTAGAGATCTTGTGAAGTAGGCCTTTATGCTATGGCATAAAGGCCTACTTCACAAGATCTCTAGCTACAGTATAACTGGAAATATTCTCTCTATCATTAAATCATTTCTCTACCGCCCTAGAAGATATCTCACTACTGATGCAATTCTCTAGCTATATAAAAGCCAAGTACGTCCAAGTTTTCTTCCTTTTACATAGCAGTTTTTTCCTTTTACAGAGAAGTTTACTTCCTTTTACATAGCAATTTTCTTCCTTTACATAGCAGTTTACTTCCTTTTACATAGCATATGAATAATATACAATCATTGTTACAATATGCAAGTGACCTCCCTTGGATGTAGCTTCATTGTCGAATACCATAAGATTAATATACAATCATTGTTAAAATATGCAAGTGATCTTCCTTGCATGTAGCTTCGTTGTCGAATACCATTAGAATAATATACAATCATTGTTATAATATGCAAGTGACCTCCCTTGGATGTAGCTTCATTGTCGAATGTCATTACATGAATATACAATCATTGTTATAATATGCGAGTGACCTCCCTTGAATGTAACTTCATTGCTGACAACCATTAGATTATGCAAGTGACCTCCCTTGGATGTAGCTTCATTGTCGAATACCATACAATTATTGTTATAATATGCAAGTGACCTCCCTTGGATGTAGTGAACTGTCTTCGATGTGGCTTCATAGCTGGATATTTGTACTAGCAGAATACCCTGCGTTCCCGGTGATTGGGTAAGAAAGGTGGATATATGTACTAGCAAAATACGTGACGTTGCCTGGTATTGGATTAGAATGGTTGGATGTTTCCTAGGAGAATACCTGACATCGGATAAGATAGGTGAATATTTGTGATAACAGAATACCCTGTATAGGAAGCTGGGGCGATTGTGTCGTAAAATCATGAAAAATTATTGTCCAAATAAGAAACATTTCAAAGAATTATGAACATGAACAAATGGGTATTATGTTACGCATGCATATTCGTAATGATGTCGCTGTATCTTTACCTGCCAAGTTTCATTTATTTTCAATTTTTACACTTTTGCACCGATTTCCCCGACTAAAACCCAAACATAAAGTTTTGCATCGGTTCGAATACGCTATACATTAAGTTTCATATCTGTAAACCAAAAACTGACAAAGGAGTTTGGTAGGCAAATTTTTTAAACAAATCTATATACGCATACATAAATGTATAAAGAAAGAGGTTTGTGTTTACTGTAACATTTTTACGCAAATATTACGCAAGTATAAATCATGTAGAATATCTGCATGAATATAATTACACGTAATAGTTAACTAAAGATGATCATCCCACGAAAAACCCGTAAAAACTAATAGGAAATTAATTAATATGAATGTTTAAAAGAATATACAAATTAGCTAGATCTTCTGCAGATGAATGAAATTCCATGGCCCATATAAAACAAGTTGTATTTTCTTTTAAATAAATACAAAAGAAGGGTTTTTAATATAAATATTAACACACACACACACACACACACACATATATATATATATATATATATATATATATATATATATATATATGTACAGTGATGATCATATTTATTGGCACGGTAAAATAAAAGTTAAATTTTGTCTAATAAATTCTAAAAAAGGGATTAAATTAAAGAAAATAACAAAGTATATTATGTATTTTTAACTGGCCTTTCCGATGCAGCAATCGGATTTTAGAAAAAATAAATAACAAAGGAACAACAAACATAATTGCAAGAAACCCTTGTTCAAAATTATTGGCACGGCTTTGTTTTTCTTTTAGTATCAGTATAATATCAATCAATTTCCGGTTTACGTGCTTTTTGAACTTTTTTATAGCCATATTATGCTTGTTTAACGCTAATTCAGTGAATAATTTTTTTCAGATAATTTTTAGATAGCGATTTATTTAAACTATTATAAGTGACTAAATTATAATTTTCAATCGCCATGGTTAAAACTAAGGAACACAGCGAAGACGTCAGGAAGCTTGTTGTAGCATGCCATACCAATGGGGAGGGCTATGATAAGATTTCAAAGAAGCTAAACCTTCCCAAATCCACTGTTAGAGCCATAATAAACAAGTTCAAATCGCAAGGCCACGTTATGAGTTTAGAGGGTAGAGGGAGAAAAAGGATTCTTTCCCCAAGAGATGAACGGAAAATTGTTCGACAAGTAAAACAAAACCCAAGGATCTCTGTTGGGGAGATTGTTGATGAACAGAGCACCTCTGGAGTGAATGTATCTCGACATACAGTTGGTAGAGTTTTGAAGAGAGCTGGTTTAAAAGCATGTCGTCCGAGAAAGACTCCCTTATTGAAGCTTATGCACCTGAAAGCAAGGCTAGCCTTTGCAAAACGTCATATTGATAAAGATGTTGCATTCTGGAAACGTGTTCTATGGACTGACGAAACGAAAATAGAGTTATTTGGCCATAATAAAGTGTCTTATATTTACAGAAAATCTGGCGAAGCTTTCCTGCCTAAGAACACCATACCCACAGTGAAGCACGGTGGAGGCAGTTTGATGTTTTGGGGATCCTTTGCTGCCTCTGGACCAGGGCGACTTGTTAAGGTCACAGGTAGCATAAAAAAGGAAGATTATGTTAAAATATTGGATGAAAACCTGAAAGACTCTGCTAAAGAGCTCTCACTTGGTCGTCGTTGGTGGTTCATGCAAGATAATGACCCAAAGCATTCGGCTAAACTGACTAAGAAATGGCTTGAGGACAATCATATTAATGTTTTGGAGTGGCCATCACAAAGCCCAGACCTTAATCCAATTGAAAATTTATGGAGAACATTAAAATTGAGGGTAATGCAAAGGAAGCCTAAGAATCTTATTCAATTGGAGGATTATTGTCAGGAAGAGTGGGCTAAAATTACTACTGAAGAGTGCAACAACTTGGTTGTAAACTATGAAAAGCGACTGAGGAAGGTAATCAAGGCCAAAGGCTATACAATTGATTATTAAATAAATCGTGCCAATAATTTTGAACAAGGGTTTTTTGCAATTATGTTTGTTGTTCCTTTGTTATTTATTTTTTCTAAAATCCGATTGCTGCATCGGAAAGGCCAGTTAAAAATACATAATATACTTTGTTATTTTCTTTAATTTAATCCCTTTTTTAGAATTTATTAGACAAAATTTAACTTTTATTTTACCGTGCCAATAAATATGATCATCACTATATATATATATATATATATATATATATATATATATATATATATATATATATATATATATATATATATATAGTAGAGATAAAAGAATAAGAGCGATTCTGTAAGTGGAGACTTATCAGGATAATGCAAAGCTCAACAAATAGCTCTGGAGCTTATATATCAATAAAATAAGAAAACGACAATATAAAAATATATACTAATGCATATAGATTTATTCATTTATTCAAATACCAATAAGGAGTGTACGATAAGTAATAACTCTTTATACCATGGTATTTCGAAGACTAATGCTTCTCATATATAATTTAAATGGGTGTATAGCATATTAACAACTACACTCCTCCTCTATCACAGGGATCAATATAGTGCCCCCAAACAACGTCAATAATTTATTTCACTCCTAATGTAACTTTCGCTAGACGTCACATCCGTATTATATTATCTAGCATCTTCTCTACTCTTCTGATGAAAAGCATTAGGCATCGAAACACCATGATATAAAGAGTTCCTTTTTACCCAAAACCTCGCTTTGATGTATACCCTTATTTAATAAATGAATAAATCTATATATATATTACTATGTAGTTTTTTATACCTTCATTTTCTCTCTTTATTGGTTCTTATATAAGATCCTAAACAGTTTGTTGAGCTTTATAACATCGTTATACTATGGGAGTTCGAATCAGAATAATTGGGCATGAGAGATAAACTATTGAAAAGAATACATTTTTTTTTAGTCCAATTCAAAATATTTTGAAAACACATGTTCTTTTATTTTCTCACAAGAGTATATGTTACAACAAACAGTAAAATATGTTTTCACTGAAATTTTGAATGTAACAAACTCTTCAGATAATTCTGTAGAAAAAAAAACATTTTTATTTTTCTTCTTCTTTTTCATTCGAATTCTTCTTCATTCTAATTTTTCTTTTCATTTTAATTCTCCATTGTTTTAATTCTCATTCATATTTTTATTCATTTGAATTTTTCATTTTTCTTCAGTTAATCGTATTTTTCATTCTTTTTACTCTTTTATCGATTTTTTTTTATTCTTCTTTTTTCCAATTTGCTTTCGGTTTAGTTTTTTATTCGAATCATCGCTCATTCTTTTCTTTCTTTCGAAATTTTCTTCATTCATGTTCGTGCCATTCCAATTATGCTTCAATCTTTTCTTCCTCATTCGAATTCTTTTTTATTCTTTTCGTTTTTCATATTTCACTGTTACGCCAATTCTTTTTCGTTTTTAGTTCAAATTTTGTTCATTATTTTTTGTTGCATTTGATTTTCTTTACTTTTATAGAAATATAGATAATTTTGTATCCGATGTTCAGGTTTTCATCCATTCTTTAAATGTGGTCGCTTATTTTACACACATCTCGCTATATTGTTCAGATATAATCTTCCCCTTCAGATCTTTAATCCATCATATAATCCATCATATAATCCATCATATTATTTTCCTCCATGAAATGCAAGTCCTTAACCCTCACAGGTCAGCATTCAACTTCCATACATTATCGCACTGCGCACAAAAACAATAGTACGCTAGTCTGAATCAAGTATTGATATGTCAAAATCATTGCTATTTGTGGCTATGAAAATCTGACAAGATAATTAGTTTTATATTTTTAATGTACATGCATACATATATATGAAAAGCCCAGTGGAAGAATGAGTCAACCAGCAATATGCCAAGTATTTTCTAGGTGATTTCATCTGGAACTATATAGATAAAGAAGGCTCTACAGACTAAAAAGAGGATTGCACCATTATAATATATAAGTTTTAAAGTTATTTCTTAAATTTCATTTAGACAGGGTAAAGATTTTTTTGTTTGCTTAGTTTTTTATAAATTTCAGAAATATTAAATTTTAAAAGTGTGGGGCAACTTCATTATTTTTATTTTATTTTAAAAAATTTTTTTGCCTATTTTCGCTTCTGGGCCCACTGCGATTTGAGTAAATCGCACCACATGTATCTTGCCTGTCAACTTGAGAGGCCACAATTTTAGTACATTGATGGATCCAACTATTACTGAAGTTTATATGTACAAATTCATTATGAATTAAATGTTATTATCTTTTTTGTTAGGTGTTGTTGTACCGAACATAAGGATAGGTTTATAATGGCTACACAAGATCAAAGCTTGATGATCAATGCTTTTTGATGAGTGGTCTCAGCAATGACAACAAGTACAGGTTCTTCCTTTTTTATTTTTGCTGTTTTTTCTTCGGTTTATTTCAAATCATATTTTATTCGTTTTATTTTCACTTTTTTCATTTTACTTCATGGTTTTCGTCTTTTGGTTCTTACTTTGCAATTCTTCTTAATTCCATCCTCTTTAATTCCAGCTTTCGTGCTTCTATGTCATTCTAATTCATTACTTTTCTTTGTTTATTATTCCAATTAAACTTCCTTTTTGTCTTTTTTATTACAATTCTTCTTTATTTTATTTCATTATTTTTATTTCTTTTCGTTAATTCTTTCCCCTTACCATTTTTTCATTGTCTCTTCTTCATCTTTCGGACACAGTTTCTCTTGTTTTTCATACAGATCATCTAGCATATTTCCTTCATTTTTTTAAATTATATTTGTTCTTATTTTTTACTGTTTACTTTTTCTTTTTAAAATTTTTCTTCGTCGTTTACTCTTGTAATCCGATTCATTTTTTTTTTCATTCAAATTTCTCGCCATCATCAAATTCTTACAATTTCTCTCGTTTTTTTTTCTTCGTTTCAATTCCATTTATTTTTTATTTTTATTTTCTCTGAACTCTTTTCTTTTCCATTTTTTTATCTTTCTCTCTACTCCTTGTTTCTGTTAATTGTCTGTATCCACTTTATCTATTTTTCTTCATCTATTTCATCTATTATTATTTCTATCTCATGCAATCAAATTACTTGTCATATTCGAATTTTTAACATGTCTAACTTTGTACATTCTTCATCTTTCATTTTTATTCCATTTAATTCCAAATAGTTTTAATTCTTCTGTATTATTTTTTTTGTTCCAATTCTCTTTCCTTTTTTTACCTTTTTTTACTACAATTCATCGTTCTCCCCGTTAATTTTTACAGCCACTATAACTTTTACTTCATCTTTTTTTTCTTCTGACTGCGTTTCCTTTTCTTGTTTATTCAAATTTTTCAGCATCTGTAATTCTTAAAATTTCCCTTCTTCGTCATTTTCTTTCATTTCAATCCCCTTTCCATTCTTTCTCACTATATTTCTTCTTTATTTTAACTCTGGTTCGAATTCTTAATATTCCCCTTTTTGATTATTTCCTTTAATTCCAACTTTCTTTCCTTTCTTTCTTGCTAAAATTCTTCTTTATTTTTACTCCGGTTTGAATTCTTCATCTTTCGTTTCTTTTTTATTATCCTTGTTTCCGTTAATTTTTGCAACCACTCTATCTTTTTTTCTTCATCTTTTTCATCTTTTATTTTTTCAAATTACTCAACATCTTTGAATTCTTAATGTTTCCCTTCTCGCACATTCTTCATCCATCTCATATCCCTCATCCTTTTGGCTCCTCCTCTCTGTCCACACACTAGAACGATGATTTTCTTATGCTAATGTTTGGAGACCTTCAGATCACCTGTTTGCAAATGCCTTGCTACCCACGAAATTAAACAAACAAAAAAGACACACATAGAAGAGCTAAAATAAAATAAAAACAAAGAATCTCGTATGCAAATACTAACAAACACACAAATATTTGTACAGAAAAGAAAAAAAATACAACAACAAAAAACGAAAGTAAAATTCCTTACAAAAACAATAAATAAATAAATAAAATATTTTCCTGGGAAATATCAGTATTTCAAAATGCGTAAAAACATTATTCAGAAAAGTTGCAACAGAAAAAAATGTAAAGGACACCTGAAAC
This sequence comes from Euprymna scolopes, assembly GCF_053919585.1. Lineage (NCBI taxonomy): Eukaryota > Metazoa > Mollusca > Cephalopoda > Sepiida > Sepiolidae > Euprymna > Euprymna scolopes. The sequence goes on from NC_136509.1 coordinate 81,685,244, forward strand.
ATGTTCCATCAGAACCGAAATTATTTTGACAGGTGCGAAAATTGTGACCGCCAGTAAAAATACGACCTGACAAGTCTCAAGTGATTAAGAAATAAAAAAGAAAAAGAAAAAAAGCATAAAACAGAAATAAATCAATGATACAATAATAATAATAATAATAATAATAATAATAATAATAATAATAATAATAATAATAACAACAACAACAACAACAACAACAATAACAACGCTATGTTTTATTTTTTTGAGAAAATATGGCTTGACAAACAAGAAAAGGCCCTCGGGGAAAGGTTTGGTGGATTTTATGATGTGTATGCATATAAAACGAATATAAGACATGTGATTTTTGCAGGTTTGTGGACGAAAAAAAAAACTATCGCGTTGTTGAAAGAATCATTTCAACAAGTTAAGCAGCAACAAAAATAAAGAAAAAGAACAAACTTTTCGAGGGACTGAAAATCTTTCCTCCAAGAAAAAAACATTTTTAAAAGAAGAAATATATATATATATATATATATATATATATATATATATATATATATACGCACACACACACGCACACACACATGCACCCCTCCTCCCACACACACACACACACACACACACACACATATATATATATATATATATATATTTATATATATATATATATATATATATATATATATATATATATATATATATATATATATATGAGCATTTGGTTAATATTTCCTTATGCGTGCAAAGAATGCAGATTGGCCTTTTTTTACACGGAGATACATTGACGGAAAATAAAATTGTACCGCGCATGATATGTGTTTTAATGTAGCCAATACGCCCCCACCAAAAAAAAATCGTACTTGCTGTAAACCAAGATAACATTAAATGAGTTAATATACACGGATCCATACGTGCACGGCTTACAAAATAAAAATGTGCATAGCGAGTAATCAAATTACATCTGAAATATTCCGTGTCTAGTAATGACTAACGATGTATTTTCTCGTTGAGTTTTAATAATCTCTGTGCCATTTTGAAACGACCTTGCTCACAGCTATGTAAGTACATCAATACAGCATGCAGAGTTCAAATGTACAAATGGTTAAGGGGTTGTAGTACTAAATCATCATGATTATGTAGACAAAATGTCTGTCATACTGAATGATGCAGAGAAATTTATAAAATTAGGCCGTCATGATTCCACGGCCACTTTAGAAACCAAATTCAAAAAAAAAAAAAATTAAATGGGTTAAAAGTAGTGTACTCCCCAGGATATCTCCGCCTAAGGTTATACTGTTTACCTAAAACTCACAAAGCGGGTATCCCTTTAAGGCCCATTTTATCTATGGTAGAGTCATCACAGCATGAGGTTGCAAAATGGATCTTTGATATTTTACAACCAACCTCCTCGCCAAACGTTCTCGGGAAACACTCGTCTATCTGAAAACACTATCAATAGTTTCTTCCACTCTTTATCCGTGCCTAAAGCTAAACGTAGATTCCATGAACGAAGCTTCTTTCTTAGAACTGCACACCTGTGGAACTCTCTTCCGTTTGCCTTCTTTTCAGCTGACTACAATATGGTCGTCTTCAAGTCCAATGTAAACAAGTTCTTAATGAACCGTTCCCTTTAAGTAATCCAATTTACCAAATTTAGACTACTAACTATTCCTATATTGTCCCATTGACTAGTGTACACTCTTTAACCCTTATCCTCGAGTGACCTCTGTGCCTTGATAAGTGATGACTCCTATGTAAAATAAAACGGTATCATCACATAACAGTACATACTGTCTTAAAGATTCATTTTATTTTGCGGACTTTATTCGAAAGTCTAAAGTTGTTAATAAGTTTGTGTTCTTATGACATTAAGAACCCGTTTACTTGCGTGCCAATTTCAGAGACTATATGCATCTGTACAGACATTTTTTTAGATCGTAGTCAGATATCGCCTCCTTCCGTTTCTGAAATCATATTTGTTGAACTAATGAAATTTTCCACTACATCTGTTAAATTGAGTTTTAATGATGTAATGCATCGGCTAATAAAGGGTGTATCGATCGATTCAGTCCCGGGATCGATAATGGCGAATTTTATGAAGAACAATTACTTTCTGGGCCCATGAAACCATTAGTCTATTTTCGATATGTGGACAATACATGTCTTCTCTTCAATAACCAAACGAAGACAAATGATTTTTCCTCCCTATACAATAAAATGCATCCCGCGTTAAAGTATGAAGGAGAGTGTAACACGTTTACACACATAAACCCAACACGTTGTAGCAGAGTATGTCACAAGAAATATAGAAAAAGTAATAACTCAGCACTTTTTTTGTAAAAACATTTCCTCCCTACCTCCATGGCATTACCCACGTCCTTAACGTGATCTTCTCCTCTAACATGCTCTCTCTCTCTCTCTCTCTCTCTCTCTCTCCTTTTTCATAGTCTTTCTTTTTCCTTACCGTGATGTCATTTCGCTCCCTATATGCACGTCTGCGCTCCGTTATAATTACCCATCTATTTTTTTTAATTTCGTTTATTTGAGATTAAAAATCTATAATCATAAAACACATTTGAAAACTGCTACTAAAAAAAAAACAAAGACAAATAATGTTTCCTCCTTACACAAGAAAATGCATCCCGCGTTAAAGTATACTTATTAAGGAGACTGTAGTTCGTCCATAGCTTTCCTCCATGTATTGGCAACAAAAACACCATCTAGTTACCTAGCATCAATATACCGCAAATTTACATTTACGGAACTGTATACACACTGGGATCCATTTTGCCCCAAAAAACGTAAGATCAATTTAATTTTAACCCTAACACATCGTTCAAAATCAAAATTGGTTGGTTGGTTGGTTGGTTGTTTTTGTTTTACGGCATATCAACACTTTTCGGGTTATTTAATGCCGAATCCAAAGATTTTGAAGAAAAAAAATTTTTAATAAAATATATTTGTTGTTTTCACGTCGGTTTCTATTTAACCCATAGTTTGGACCCTAACAGGTACTACCACTCCGGGTCAGAGTGGACCTGGTAGCAATGATAATTAAAGGGTGGCTCCACACTCCTAAAAGCCCACAAGCTGGAGCCTCACCACTGGATATAGTTTAAAATCATATCCAGGACCCCCATTGAGGGACTTTTACCCGCTGCAGGGGGACAGTCGGCGTATTCTAATGCCCCACCGACAGGGCCAAAAATCAAAATTGGATGAAGAATTTAAAATAATTACTCTCAACAAATCAGCTCAACAGTTTAAAAATTATATTTTGCTTCAAATGTGCGTGTTATGTTCTCTACGAAAACCTTAATGCCATCCTCTCGAAAAGATATTCTTCCCACTCCCATCAGAATGATAATATAATTTCTAATTTTAAGTGTAATTTCGGTGCCAACTACGTAGGTCGAACAACATTGAGATTGGATGACAGAATCCAACAGCACATACCTAGCAAAGTCAGAAACGGGGCATACCGAGCAACGGACGTACTTACCAACACATACGGGTCTTCAATAACTCACCATCTCATTAAAAAACTTGTCATTTCCAGCGAACTTTAGCACGAACTTTTTTTCAATTCTTAGTCGTCCTCATTCCACTCTTGGAGACTATTCACGTTCTGTTGAGGAGGCCTTCTCTCTGTAAACAGATGGAATGTTTCTTAGGTTTAAGCGTGATTAACCTCTAGAATTTTCGAAAATAACATAGCGCTACTTTATTTTATTATTTTTTAAATCGCATCCTTGTTTGTTTGTTTTTTGTTTTTTTGTTTGTTTTTTTTTGGTTTTTAGTTTTTTTTTTTCACCCACGAACAGAATGTAACGTAAGCTGATTTTAATAATGTACATATTTTTTTATTTTTCCTTTTTAAAATCCTTAATACAGCTTGTATAAAGCGGCGGCGAAACAGGTCAGCTGACTCTCGCCTTTATTTTTCTTTTCTCTTCTTTAAAACGTGTTTTACGCATTTTACTTTTAGCCAGTAATAACTAATTTTCCTTTTTATGATTGCAATATTTGAATTCTTTGCGTCCGAAACTCCTGAGTTCTACCTCAAAGGAATTAAAAAGCTAAAGACAGGTTGGCAAAAGGTTCTGAATGTTCGAAAACAAAATATAATTTACACATATTGTGAAAGGGTCCCCCTTAAAAAAAAAAAAAACAGAACACTTCTGATTATGTTGAATATATATATATATATATATATATATATATATATATATATATATATATATATTAGCAAAAGTACCCGTCGTTGACTGAGTTCAAAAACGACCTACAGAAAATGGACTCTGATTTATGAAATGCTTATGAAAAGGTTATGAAAAGGAAGGGTTGTAAATTTGGCTTGAATTTGGGGATATCAAAACCAAAGCAAAATATGATGAAAGTAAAAATAAAATAGATAAACCCCATAATTTATTATACCATACCTGTTCACACTGAAACACTTATCACAATATTCTGTGGGTCTATATTAAAAAACCTTGTTAAACTTTGTGACATATTTCCATTCTATGGAGGTCAGGCTCGAACGAACACCCCATAATTTTATTATACCATATTTCTTCAAACTGAAACATAATTATCAAAGTATACTTACGCAGATAGATATGAAAAGTCTTTATTAAAGTTTGTGCCTATTTTCATTCTATGGAGGCCAGGCGCGAACGCAGACCCCTCAATTTTATTATACCATCCCTATTTAAGTTAAAACCTACTTATCAAAGTATTTTTATGTACATCTATATCAAAAACACTTGTAAACGTTTTTTTTTTTTAATTTTTAAATTTTTTATTTTCATACTTTGTGGACCAGGCGCAAACGCAGACCCCACATATTTAATGAACCTCCGTTCTGCCAGATCAAACATTACCCATTCCTGTCTCGATACATCTTCTATCATTATATGTAATCAGTTTTTTAAAATAGTCAACCATATAGGAGCGTATTCGTGACCAGACACACATACACACACAGACATTCAGCTTTATATTATATATATATATATATATATATATATATATATATAAAAGTACACAAATATATATACATATATATATACATACATATATATATACATATAAATATACACACATATATATACATATATATATATATATACACAAACATACATACATACATATATGAGAATGTGTGTGAGGACGCTTCTAAACCTATATACTCAAAGAATTTTTAATCTACAGACTTGAGATTTCGTATATAATATTCAGACATTTGGAAACCCTTTTAATCGATTTTCATCCGGAAAAAGGGCTGCTATGCAGTAAAAATTGAAAATTGGTACGTGCGAGTGATCAGATTTTTTTCTGTTTGTCAACTGTATCACGAATGCGCATGCATGAATCATTCCCATGAAAGATTACTTATGATAAGAATAAGCAGGTGTCTTTAGGTTTTGGTTTCAATCTGTTGTTTCGGTCTATTTATGTTCCTATGCTATGATCGTCTAAATGTTCAGAGGCGGGAAGGTGGTGGTCATACATGTATGTTGGACATACCTGAGTTTCATACGTCATTCATCTTGTCCACCTGGGATTCATCTTGTTCTTGGAGGCTGGAACCTGGTTGGTTTTATATAGTTTTTATTCACTTTCCAGATGTTGATTGCAGAATATTCGGAAAGTGAATATCTTTGCTTGCGTGATTAATTCTAGGTATCCATTCTAAGACACGTCAGCCTCCTCCCCAATGAAGGGGGGCGACAACCTGTTAAACCGTCCGCTCTGCTCAACGTATAAATTCCAACTCCTATGATCTCCAGCTAACCTGATCCACGTAACTCACACGTCAGCTGACAAGATACTTCCGGTAAACTTGTCTACGATCCAGCCCTGCCATATTTTGACAGCCTTTTATCAACATTTTTCATATTCGTCTCTTGTTTATCTTTCCAGATAGAGAGATAGATAGATAGATAGATAGATAGATAGATAGAGAAATAGATAGAGAGAGATATCGTTAATACACATAGATAAATAGATAGGTAGACAGACAGATAAATAACCTACAAATACTTTCTTGTTTCAACCTACTACATAACAGATCTCAGCAGAAGTATTTTTTACGTACAAGAAATGAACTGTTTAGAAAAAGAAACATGATTCTCGCACGCACACGCACATGTCTCAGTTTCTATCAGGTTTTTTTTTTTTTTTTTTTTTTTTTTTTCAGAATTTAACGTTACCTACGGTATTTCCGTTTAAAATAAATAAAAACTCTGCATTAATAAAAATGTAATATCCATGCGTATTTTACGACCGGGCAACGCCGGGCGGTCTGCTAGTATATATATAATTGTGGCGTCAATGTACTTTTATGTCGGAACCAGACTTTAAACTTTGCTCAAAGGCGAGAGGAAGGCAGTTGCGCATGCGCTAACGCCATATTAGTTGAAAGAAAATTGCCGGTGCTGAAAAAGATCTTGTCGGCTTGAGTAGGTGAGAAAAGATTTTTTTGTAAATAAATTAATTGAAATCAAATAAACAAGAATCAAATTACAGACGACAGTGATGCGAAGAAGAAACCAGCACTTTGATAATGAAGAGATTTTGTCGGCGGCGATAAAAATAATAACCATCATGCTACCTGTTTGGCTTCCGTTGCAGTATTAGCACTTATCATAATATAAATGTGTGTGTGTATATATATATATATATATATATATATATATATATATATATATATAGAGAGAGAGAGAGAGAGAGAGAGAGAGAGAGAGAGAGAAATACACGTATTTTCTTCTGATGATGTAAGAACGGAATAAATTCAACACTAGGCATGATTATTACATGAATATTACATGATTATTACATGAATGATTTTGCGTTACGCAACAGGTGCTGTCAATAATTGAGCATTTAAACATACATAAAGAAATAAACGGTAAGATGGTGAACATCTTGAAATTTAAAATATAAACTTTTTTTTTACACAGTGATCACCACTTATCAAGGCCCGGAAGCCACTCAGGGATAAGGGTTATTGCAAGTACATTACGTTAGTGTGGAGATTTGATGAAGTGTTAACTTAAGGGGGCGGTTCATTAGGAATTTGTTAACGTTGGACTTGAACACATCCAAGTTGTAGTCAGGTGGGAAGCAGGCAGACGGAACAGAGTTCCACAGGCGTGCAGTTCTAAGAAAGAAGTTTTGATCATGGAATCCACGTTTTGATTTAGGCACAGATATAGAGTGGGGGAGATTTTTCACAGTGGATTCAACGAGACGGGTGTTTTTTTTTTTTTGAAAGATTGGCGAGGGGGGGACCAGAGATTGGAGTTCAGACGAGCACCTGCCATGGAAATAACGATAAAACAAGGATAGGCTCGCAACGTCTCTTCTGTGGGGACTTTTGTCATTAATATATATATATATATATATATATATATATATATATATATATATATATATACTAGCAAGGTGGCTCGACGTTGTCCGGGATTGAATGATGATCAACGAATGTTCCACACTCTTATATTTTTATTATCATCGAAATCGGTGAATTCACCCATTTTTTTTTTCAATCAAATCGATTGATTGCCTGCTGTAGTTGAGGAGCCATCACTGTATACCGGGCGGAAGCTTCACAAGCCTCCCTAGTCTCTAACACATTGTAGTCTACATTGCACTGTAGAGTACTTATTGTTCATTTTATGAAATTATTTTTATATATAACGGCTTGAATTGAAGTTTAAATTGTAAAAGCCAAGTATCATGGTTCAATTGTGCTCTAAACAGAAAGATTCATTTCAAACGCGTCCCTGTTATATCAAAGAACCTACTGTTGATTTTATATGCCGGTCCCTTTCTGTTTCTGTGGTAATAAAACTTCTCAAATGCACTTGTGTTGTTGGGCTGTATTTAAGTGTTAACTTTGGATAACATTTTCCTGTTCCTTTTTTCAGCGAATTTTTTTTTTCGATTATCGATTATCAGTATCGAAGACATTCCAATACAAAAACGTATTTAAGAATACTTAAATTACATATATATATATATATATATATATATATATATATATATATATATATATATATACCCAAATATATGTGTATGTATATATATACCCAAATATATGTGTATATATATATATACATATATATACATATATATATATATATATATACATATATATATATATATATATATATATATACCCAAAACCTCTGTGTGAAATTTCATAAAAATCGACTCAGACGTTTTGGCCGTATGGAGAACGAACTTATACACACAAACACAAACAGACAAAGTTCATTTCATATATATATATATATATATATATATATATATATATATATATATATATGTATATATATATACCCAAAACCTCTGGCCTTGAGGGATAGGAGACTAAAACTTGTTACTATGGTTTCAAATGATCTGAAATAATAGAAAGGGAAGACTTGATTCCAAATCTTTCTCATATGTTATATCTCCCCTCTTTTGGAAATAGGATACGATTTTTAATATCTCGAGCATCAATTAATCTTTATACACTGTGAAATTTACTTTGTGTATGAAAACCAAAGAGGGAAGATATAGCATATAAAAATATTTGGAATAATGTCTCCCCTTGCTGTTATTTCAGATCATTTGAAACCATAGCAGCAAGTTTTAGTCTCTTCCTCCATCAAGGCTAGAAGTTTTGAGGAAATATCAGTAATTTTGTAATTCATATGCAAAACTAGGAAAATAAATGATTATGATTGAAATATTTGTAAAAGTGCAGTATCTTTACACCCACAAAAAATCCTTTACAATTTTTTTTTTACATAGGCATCACCAGAGACCACTCGATTACTATATTGTCCAATTGACTACTGTACACTCTTAACCCTTATGGTTAAGAGTGTACAGTAGTCAATTGGACAATATAGTAATCGTTAGTAATGGAAATTCGGTAAATTTGTTAATCAAGTGGAACTGCTCATGAAGAACTTGTTTACGTTGGACTTGAAGACAACCATATTGTAGTCAGCTGGAAAGCAGAAAAACGGAAGACAATTCCACAGGCGTGCAGTTCTAAGAAAGAAGCTTTGTTCATGGAATCTAGGTTTTGGCACAGATAAAGAGTGGGGGAAATTATTGATGGTGTTTTCGGCTAGACGAGTGTTTCTTATGAAGGTTTGGCTAGGGGGGGGGCATAGATTGAAGCTCAGTCGAGCACTTGCCATGAAAATAATGATAAAGCAGAGACAAACTCGCAACATCTCTTCTGTGAGATAGAGGTTGCAGGGAAGAGAAAAGGGCATCTCCTACGAGGCTACGAAGTCTATTTTGAACTCTATCAAGGCAGGACAGGTCCTTTCTAGCAGCTCCTGCCCAGATGTGGTAACAGTACTCCATCCTTGGGCGTATCTGGCTCTTATATAGATAGAGAATTGCATCAGCAGTGAGATATCTACTGGATCGATAGAAAGATCCCACTATTTTTCCAGCGGTGGTTGCGTGTTAAAACACTAGACTACTTATCGGGCGGTTGTAGGTTCGATCCTTGTCAACTAAGTCTAGCTATACTGATGGGGAGTAAATTCTGAAACATGCATGTGTGTAGATGACGTACTTTTATGCACGTAATAATTATTAATTAATAATTAATAAATTATATTTAAATAAAATAAAATAAAAAAGGAATACGTCCTAAAAATGTGGGCTAAAAATATAAACAAAGGGCAAATAACTCCTTTTTTATAATAAACGCTCAGGGAGCGAAAAAGAAAGAAATTGGTTCGGAATCACTAAAAAATAATTAAAAATTCGACAATCTTATATATATATATCTTCTATCTATATATCTATAAAAGTGAACGTGTCTGTCTGTCTTTCTGTGTGTCTGTGTGTCTGTCTGTCTGTGTACATTTCCCCACGCAATAACTCTGTCAATTTTTAGTCTATAGACTCGAAATTTGAAATACCGGGTACTGAGATTTGGGAAAATCGATGTGACGGGTGTCAGCCAGAAATTTGGCTGTTAAGGGGTCAAATTTCAACGATTTGACCTTTAAGAACTCTACCAAACTCCTCCGACAATTTTGGGTCTAGACACTTGAAATTTTAGATATAGGTTCCTTGCACCTGGATCTAACTTAATAAAGTGATTTGAGCCCGAAACTATACATTTTAAGGGATCATAATAGGGGTCAAAGTTTAAAAAAATTAACCATTTTTTTTTTTGTTTTTTTGCTTTTTTTGCACAGCATACACCTCCAAACACCCGAGCAACGCCGGGCACCCCTGCTAGTATATATATAAAATATTGACTCATGTCTAAGTAACGACGTCTAAAATTTCAAGTGTTTAGACCCAAAATTGGCGGAGAAGTTTGGTGGAGTCTGCAAAGGTAGACTATTTCCACTTTGACCTCTTGACAGCCAAATTTTCGCTCAAAAACTGATTAAAAATCTTGCTGCATGTCTGCATATGTCTTTATGCAAAATTTCAAATATTTAGACTGAATAGTTTGCTAGAGACCTCAAAAGTCAAATCTTTTGAACTTTGACCCCTTGGCAGCCAAATGTTTGCCAAAAAAAACTATTACAAAGCTTGCCCTATGTCTTAATACACTTTATGTAATATTTCAAATGTCTAGATACAAAATTCGGCTGAGTAATTTGGTGCAAAAAGCAGACATCAATTTTTTCAAACTTTGACCCCAATTCTCGCCCCTTCACATTTATTGTTTGGGACTCAAATCAAATTAAAAGTTTGGTCCATATCCAAATAACCTACATCTAAAATTTCAAGTGTTTAGATCCAAAATTGGCAGAGGAGTTTGGTAGAGTTTTCAAAGATGACATCGTTGAACTTTGACCCCATAGTCAAATTTCTGACCGAACATCGATTAAAGAGATTTATTCAAATCTCAATACCCCTTATGTAAAATCTTGAATCTGTAGGCTGAAAATTGACTGAGTAGTTTCGTAGAGAAATGTACGCACACAGACACACACACAGAATTATATATATGTATATATATATATATGTGCAGATAGATAGATAGATAGATAGATAGATAGATAGATAGATAACAATATATTATTATTATTCGAGTTAGCACTGTTTCTTCCGTTACGAGAATAATACATATCCAATTTATGTTTTGCAATTATTTTCTTTAAAATTTTATTCATTTAACATATATAAAACAAAAAAAATAACTTTATTTTGTCAAAAAGTAAACCTGTAAAGACATATCATAGACTTTAATATCTTATAAACAAATAAATAAAATTAACTTGGTGTCAAATATATTTATTCACATCATGAAAATTATTTCTCAACTTGTAAAGATATTCCTATTTTCATTTTTTTTTTTAACACAAAATAGCCCTCAGATATTTTAAAGCCATAACTCAAAAAATTAAACATGCATGGAAAAGGGCGGGAATTTCAAAAAATAACAAAAACGCGCGAAAGAGAAAAAAAATCAATATTTTGATCAACAAACAAGAAAGCGCTGTTGATCTTTATCTTCGGAATTTTCTTTTCCAGAGTTTATTTACACTTTTCGCTTATCAGTTCCCGCTGGTGATGACATGTACGGTATTTTCGAGAAGGCCACATGAAGGTAAATAAAATGCGGATCGCAGAGATAAAAAAAATTGTAAAAATATTAGGGAATTCAAAAGAATACTGAAGACAAAACAATAAAAGAAGAAACACATTATTACATCATTTTGTATAGAAATCAATCTTTAGAGAAGCTTTATCTCCCCTTGTAAAGTTCAAGTAAAAGTCAAATTATTTTTCTGTAAGATAAATTATATATATATATATATATATATATATATATATATATATATATATATATATATATATATATATATATATATATCCCGTACTTTGGGGTAATTGCGCCAAATACGGGCATATTTATGCCAACAAAAAAAAAGTGCTCTTTATATGCGTGGTTGCCAAAAGAGCACTTTTAGATAGTTGGCACAATTACGCTAAAGTACGTTATATATATATATATATATATATATATATATATATATATAGAGAGAGAGAGAGAGAGAGAGAGAGAGAGAGAGAGAGAGAGATATGTGTGTGTGTTTCTGAAAAGTTGAAACGTCTAAGGTTAAAAAGTTTCTGAAAAGTTGAAACGTCTAAGGTAAAAAAGTTTCTGAAAAGTTGAAACGTCTAAGGTTAAAAGTTTCTGAAAAGTTGAAACGTCTAAGGTTAAAAAGTTTCTGAAAAGTTGAAACGTCTAAGGTTAAAAAGTTTACCTGATGTGTGAAACCAAAACTTTACCCCAATATCGCAATTGTTTAAATCATGCACCAGCATCACAGCGAAATACATGGAAAATAATGTAGGAGCAGGTATATCACCTTGTTTGACAGCTAAAATTGGATCAGACAGAGATCCATCAAAGTTCACTTGGGCTTTCATATTATGGTGTAACTGCTGAAGCAACTCTACAAAACCACTCTTTATCTGTGCCTAAATCAAAATGTAGATTCCATGAATAAAGCTTCTTTCTTAGAACTGCACGCCTGTGGAACTCTGTTCCATCTGCCTGCTTCCCACCTGATTACAACTTGGATGTCTTCAAGTCCAACGTTAACAAATTCCTAATGAACCGCCCTCTTAAGTAAACACTTCATTAAATCTCCACACCAACGTACTGTATTTGCAATAACCCTTATCCCTGAGTAGCTTCCGGGCCTTGATAAGTGGTGACCACCGTGTAAAAAAAAACTAGTAGGACAGCCTAGTTTCCTAAGAATCTTCCAGACTGCACTTCGATTGATAGTATCAAAAGCTTTTGTCAAATCGACAAAAACTTGATACAAAAGCACTCGATGCACCATACATTTTTCAATTAGCTGTTGCGCAGAGAATATCATGTCCATTGTGCCGCGGCCAAATCTGAAACCACATTGATCTCTGGGATGATAGAGGGACAAATCTATTTCTACAATCGATTTAACAACATCTTTACTAAAATCTTTCTCACTGCTTCAAGCAAGCCAATACCTCTATAATCACCACACTCAAATGGTGACCCATTTTCTTTATAAATTTGGTTCAATATTGCATCAATCCAATCTTGAAGGATAGCTTTACCATGCCAAACAGCAAGGATGAGTGTATGGACTGCATTCATAACGCTATCATCTCCAAATAGCAATAATTCAACAGGTATCCCATCAAGCCCGGATGCTTTTCCCTTAATAATCTCTGTTAATCTTCTTTTGGTCTCATCAATGCTGGGATCAGTCATCATCTCATCAACGACATTCTTTTGAGGGAGGCTATCAATAACTATATCATTTACTTCAGATTGATCATCAAAAAAAGATCTCGAAAATGTTCATCGTTCCATGATCCTCTCAACAATCGCTCCAGAAGATATATCTCACTACTGATGCAATTCTCTATCTCTATAAAAGCCAAGTTCGTCCAAAGATGGAGTACTGCTGCCACATCTGGGCTGGAGCTTCAAAAAACAGCCTAGCCTGCCTTGACAAAATAGACTCCGTGGCTTAGTGGAGGATGCTCTCTTCTCTTCCCTGCAACCTCTCTCTCTCTCACACAGAAGAGACCTTGCGAGCCTGTCTTTGTTTTATCGTTATTTCCATGGCAAGTGCTCGTCCGAGCTCCAATCTCTGGTCCCTCCCTCGCCAATCCTTCATGATAAACACCCGTCTAGCTAAAACCACTGTCAGTAATTTCCCCCACTCTTTATCTGTGCCTAAATCAAAACGTAGATTCCATGAACATAGCTTTTTTTTCTGAGAAGTGCACGCCTGTGGAATTCTCTTCCGTTTGCCTGTTTCCCACCTGACTACATCTTGGACGTCTTCAAGTCCAACATAAACAAATTCCTGATTAATCGCCCCCTTAAGTAAGACGCTTTATTAAATCTCCAATACCAACCATTACTACGATATTATCCCATCGATTATTGTACACAAAATAACCCATATCCACGAATGGCTTACGGGCCTTGATAAGTGGTGATCCCCGTGTAAAAAAAAAAAAGAACCATTTTTGGATTTCACAGATACCAATGTTGGAGGCTGCGGTCCAAAAGCTTGTCTGATTTTCTAATACAAATCTTTAGAATTTTTGCGGTCATAATTTGGCTGGATGCCTGCTGACAATTTTACCCACCACTTGTTCTTCATTCGGCGTGTCTCTCACAGTATTTTTAATTTTGCTTCTTTATACACTTTTTCTGCAGTTATTTTAGTTGCTCCTTTAAAACACAAACATATCTCCAAGGCCTTTTTCTTCTCTGCCAAAAGATTGGTGATTGTAGAACCATTTTCATCAAACCAGCCCCTATGTTTGTTTTTCTTAAAGCCAATAATTTCAGCTCTTTTGCTATATAGCTGTAACTAGATAGAGGTCTCTAAGTAATTCGCTATAGTATTTTTTCGGTCGGCACACTAAGAATTCAACCTTAAACCTTCAGAATATCACTTTTACAATTGATTTTCTAATTTTTATAACCACTGCACCACGGGCAGACAGTTCTTGTATGAATTTTGGGAGCCTTAAACCTTACCCATTGTACTAGAACATTCCAGTGTTCGACAAGATATAGCTGAAGAAAGTCGGAGGTTACATCGACCAAATACGAATAACCAATCCTCATCTAAAACATTCAGAAACGTAAATATGTTACATTTTTAAACCTCTTCTAGTTTTTCATAACCGAGGGCAACGTTAGGTAGTCCTGCTACTTAAAAAAAAAAAACGAATAAAATAAATCGCAGCATTCATTAATAATCTATTTTAAATGAAAGTAAACGAAAATTATTCCGGTAAATATATATATATATATATATATATATATATATATATATATATATATATATATATATATATATATATATATATATGTATGTATATATATATATATATATATATATATATATATGTATGTATATATATATATATATATATATATATATATATATATATATATATATATATATATATATATATATATATATATGGTGTTTATAAAAAACTTTATTTCTGGAATGTTGTAGGGTGTATTGAAATTAGTGTTGAGACGATTAACCGGAATCGGTCTCGGAATCAGGAAAACTTGTGCCTATTTTCCGATGCCAAGAACGATTCTTTTAATTGTCTTTCTTTATTTAATTTTGTTTAAAACAAAACTTCCACTACTGGGAGTAATGATAAAATAATAAAT
>NC_136509.1:81705433-81730433 GCF_053919585.1 Euprymna scolopes
AGGAATCGGTTTGGGCATCGGAAAATAGGCTCAAATTTTTCCGATTCCGATACCAATTCCGATGCTCCAGAAAGATCCGATTTTTCCGATTCTCGATTTCGATTTATCGTCCCAACACTACTTCTAACCAAATTCCATATCTACTTTAAAATTCCTAAATCGATTTTGTTTATTCAATTTCTGCTTAAATTCATGATTAATTATTCCAAGCTGTGAATACGCATTTTCTAATATCTAATTGATTTATTTTTCTAATAATAATAATCGCCAGATTATCCAACGTTGTGCAGTCAATGCCTAACAGAGCCTGGTACGCTGATGAGCCGTGAATATGTATGTATGTCCATATATAAATGTTTTATAAGTAAAATAATTGAATAAGTGTGTGTGTGTGTGTGTGTGTGTGTGTGTGTGTGTGTGTGTAATTGTTTAATTCTATTAACACTATTTTCGCTTCTTTTCTATGAATAATTATTTTTTTTATTATTCAATTTTCACCCCAAACAAGGCACAGTGCCACTTTGAAGTACTACTACTATCGGGAACATGAGTAGAAAGATGTTTGTTCACATTACACTTGAACTTCTGCATATCAGTACAGTTGGGAAAGCAGAATCCCGGAAGCGAGTTCCAAAGACCTGCAGTTCTGGGGAAGAGACTATTGGAGTAAAAGGCTTTCTTATACCTAGGGATCTCTACTGTAAAGGGGTAGGACAGTTGCTTGTCGGGTTTGTCGGGGGTAGTCATGTCGAGGAGGTACAAGTGCTTGCAGTTCGTCGGAGCATTCATCATTAAAGTACTTGTAGAACAGGCAGAGGGATGCAACATTTCGTCGATGGGACAGAGGCTGAAGCCTAGATGACAGTTCAGCAACTCTCTTTTGAATGGTGGCCTTATAGAGGTACAGGATACTTTCAGGAGTAAGTAATATTCTAGCACGGCAGAGAGAGAACCCACCTTCTTTGCAGCAGCCTTGGCAATGCTCTCAATGTGTATATTCCAGTTCATGTTCCCTGTAAACGTTAGGCCGAGGAGTTTAAAAGAAGTACTTTCGGGCAATGTGTTCTTGGCCATTGCTATTCGTAGTAGAGAATCTTTCTTGTAGTTATTGAAAGAAACGAGCTTAGTCTTGGCAGCATTGAATGTGACCATCCATTTTTGTCCCCATTCCACTACAGATTGGATGTCATCCTCTAGTGTTCCTGCCATTTCCTTAGATATGTGTTCATTTGTTTTCTCATCATATCTGTTATAGAGAGTGGTGTCATCGGCAAATATACCCATCTCCGAAACAATTTTATCAAGGAGGTCATTTATGAATATCAGGAATAATAAAGGTCCAAGGATAGACCCCTGAGGTACTCCTGCATTTATATCATATTGTTTAGATGTACGACCGTCGAGGACAACTTTGATTTTTCTATTACTTAAGAAGGAAAATTGTATCATGTTTCTGAATTTTTGAGATGAGGATTGGTTATTCGTATTATTTGGATTTATCGGACTACTGTTCTCATCTTGAGTGTGATTTTCACAACGTTTTGGTCGATGTAACCTCCGACCTTCTTCAGGTGTGTCTTGTCGAACTCGGGAACGTTATTCATTTTTTTTTACCGTTATTATTAGTTTTTTTTTTCCTGATTATCGTTATTCATTTCTATTAGCGTTATCATTAGTTTTTATAAATGCCGTTACATTTATTTCCTTTCTTTTAGCGTTATCATTATTATTTATCAACGTTATTCTCGTAATTAATTACTGTTGATATTATTATAAAATTTTATAAATATTATTATTCTATTTAATTACTTTTAATTTTTCAATGTTATTATTATTGTTATTGTTATCCTAATCATCATCATCATCACAACCACCACCATCATCATCATCATCATCATCATTATTATTATTATTATTATTGCCTCACATGGAGCTTTCAGACAAGTCAGCAAACGATCGGTTTGGAGACCTGTGGTGTTCTATGGAAGCTGGGTAACAACAATTCTCCCCAGACGTCCAGCTCTCTCCACCTCCTTCGATAGCATTTGCAAGTAAATTTGCGTCATCGCAACAGCCTCATACCATTGATTTCTCGCTAGAAGTGGCCATTGGTTTATACTGGAATTTGAGTGGCACTAAGCCTTCCCACGATCCCAGTTCTCTTCGCGCTTGTCCAACGGAGGTCTGGCCAGCGCTCTCTCCTCGGTCTTTCCATCCTCCTTGACCCTTCACGGTTCTTTGGTATCACTTTTCTATTGGGAGGCGGATTTTGTTATTACTTATTTCTAGCGTTATTATTTGCTTTTTCAACGTCTTTGTTCATCTCTTTAAGCGTTATTATTAGTTTATATTATTATTATGACTATCATTTATTATGTCAACGCCATTATATTTTTCTTTCTTCTTTTATCGCCATGATCCATTATTACCTATCACAATGAACATTGTTTATTTTTATTAAATCATTAGTATTATGTTAACATAAGTATCGTTTCTTGTTTTCATTTGACGCCATTATTCATTTTCTGTTTACGTAATTGCAAACATTCTTCCAATTAATGTCAGTATTATTATTTTTCTGTTAGCATCATCGCTTGTTTTTTACTAACACTATTATTTTGTCGTTCAAAAACTAAAGCCTCCTATTTTATAACTCAAAAAGTTCAGGATCTACGAAGATAGAAGTAGAACTATTAAAACGAGCGGCCATTTGTGCTCCAGAATTTACTTTTCTTTTAACATGATCACACACGTCTCGATGAACTTTTTTCTCGTGAAGAATTATGGCTGTGTCCAGCGTGCGCTTGTCATACGAGAATTCTTTCAAAAGCAAAGCATCCTACGTGTTAACAACAAAAGTTAGTGGTTCCGCTGAAACGATCGACATTTTGTACTCCAGGATTTATTTTCTACATAGACATCACCATTCTTAATACCCATTTGTTCAGCAATGAATTATGGCTGTATACGGGCTTCAATAGCGCGCTTTGTCATACGAGCGTCGTCCCAAAAATAAAGCCGCCTATTCTTTTGTTTTTAGCATAAAATGTTGAAGAGTTACGATTATGGGAGTGGTACAATTAAAACGAGTGACATTTCGTGTTTCAGAATTTATTGTTCTACGTAGTCACCATCATTCTCAATGCACTTTTGCCAGGAATTCAGTGACGCATCTCTGCTTCTGGGGCATGTCTATGACAGGTTGCTTTCTTAGAGTTTCACACATCCTCGATATTATCAACAGAGAGATGAAACGTCCAGGTCGTAAGTTCAGTCATCATAACAATGCAATTTGCAATCCCCTCTGATCCATTCGGGCGGAATAAAATATTAGAGGCATTACTTTTGGATCGTCCCTCGTAGAAAGATAGATAGATAGATAGATAGATAGATAGATACGAGGGTCGTGCTAAAATAATGCATCCTATTTTTTATTCTGCTCGAATATATCAGAGAGGATTGCAAATTGCGTTGTTATAATGACTGGACTTATGACCTATACATAGATAGATAGATAGATAGATAGATAGATAGATAGATAGATAGATAGATAGATATTGATCGCATTTTTCCAAGATATATTCTTCTCTGTTCTCATATAAACTATTTTAGGGTTTGTTTTCATTTTTCTTTCGCCCAAATGTCATCCAAGTATTTTATAGACCCCATCCGTATATCAAAAGTAACAGAGACACCAAAAAAAAAACTTACTAACCCATCTGGGATTTTCTTTCCTATCCATTTTCCATGATTTTCTATTGAATCTGGTCCAAGATTTATTTGTTATTTTTTATTATTATTTTATTTTATTTTTGTGCGCGTTTGTTCAGCGCGGCTGGAAGGAATGGATACCGACGACATTTTTCTTTTTACTCTCATCATAATTATCTCCCTTGGTAAATGCGCTGAATTCAACACAAAAAAAAGGGGGCGGTATAAATCCTTGACATCGGCTTTCCAATATTGCCCTTTTCTTCTTGGTGTTGTTCTTTTTCTTATTCTTCTTTTTCTTGATGCTTTTCTTATTGTTTCTTTATTTTTAGGTTAGGTTATTTCTAACTATGCTTTTTTCTTTTCGTGTGTCAATTTGTTGGGATTATTCTTTTTATAACCCGGAGTTTACGATACAAGAGTTGTGGTAGCTGTTGTAAGCCATCTGTTAAAAGCACGCATACATGTTAATGGTAGGGACCTGATGCCAGTAAGTAGCAATTACATTAACTAGTGTAAATTTAGACGAGGGTCACTCTTACTGCATGCCAGGATAATCTATCTGTAAAACAGAACCATTCTCCGGTCAAACTTCGTAGCGTCATGTTTTCGAGAAACAAAGGTTTGCAGATCAGTCTCTCCGTTGGAAGCATACGAACACGAAGCACCCAAATGATGTTTAAACTGATATTCTCGGCGAATGTTACTTCGCTATCTGTTTGTCTGCGCCTATTATTTTTAAACTAAAATTTATGGTTTTCTGATGAGTATATGTAAGAAAATAAACAGTTTGTAGGTTACTAAAGCAGTTAAGAAGTAAATAATTTTACTTATGTTGCAATATTTTTAATATTAAATGAGGATATGATTTTTTTTTTAATAGAATTTTCTACTTATAGACCCTGGCGGTAGAAACTAATTAAATGGAGCCACGTTCTGCTAGCAACCAATAAAACACCACAATTGCTCTCTAAAGATATTGAATCTTTTAGCATTCCTACATATAATTTTTCCTGTCAACACGAGAAAAATGTTGGCCCCTTGCCTGCAAAATTTTTAAGTTAAGGCTTATACAGAACAGCTACCACCGGAAACTCTTTATCTCTAAGAATTGTACAGAACAGCTACGCACCGGAAACTATACATCTCCAGGACTTTTACAGAACAGCTACCCACCGGAAATTATTCATCTCTAGGACTTGTATAGAACCGATAGCCACCGGAAACTATTCATCACCAGGACTTGTAAAGAACAGCTACCACCGGAAACTATTCATCTCCATGACTTGTACCGAACATATACCCACCGGAAAATATTCATCTCCATGACTTGTACAGAACAGCTACCACCGGAAGCTATTCATCTCCATGACTTGTACAGAACAGCTACCACCGGAAACTATTCATCTCCAGAACTTGTACAGAACAGCTACCACCGGAAACTATTCATCTCCAGGACTTTACAGAACAGCTACCCACCGGAAACTATTCATCTCCAGGACTTGTATAGAATAGCTACCCACCGGAAACGCATCGGCTGGCACCATACCAAATAGTTCAGAAAGGCTTAGGAGAATGGAAAGATCGAGGATTGAAAGCTAACCAAACCTCCACTAAACAGGCTGAGGCATTTGGAAAGCTTATTGTCACTCAAAGCACAGTGAAAATCAATGGCAGACGACTTTTACGATAACGCAAATTTATTTACAGAGGTTGAGAGAAGTGAAGAGTACTCGTAATTAGGGGAGATTTTTTGTCACTCAGACTCCAGGGAATGTGACCGGTTGTCGCCAGTGAGCTATCTCTGATAATAACCTGTGTGTCCTAATAGCACTCCTACTGAGTGAAATAAGAAGCAGAAAAAAAGAAAGAAATGGGGAGAAAGAGAGAAAAGCCACAAGACACCTAGAATCCAACCATTTATTTAGCCCACAGGAATAGAGTGCCTCATCTTGTCAATTGCTAATTATATTAATCGTAGTTATTATCACCTGTAGTGCGGAAATAACCCTTAAATTCAAAAATGACATCGGTTAGAAGGTTTCGGAATTTTTAAGATAAGGCTTGATATTTTTTTTTGTTATTTTTATTATTCGGACGACTATTCCCAGCTCAGCTGTTATTTTTCACAAAATTTCGGGCAATGTAACCTCTGATCATTTGAATCTTTTCGTCAAACTCGGGAACTAAGGTGAAATTTATTTAACTTATCTAAAGCATGCCGGAAGTTACAGCGGCCGAAAAGTTGTCTGAATAACATTAAACATGTGAATAGTACTTCAAACAATTCAAAACGTCAAACATTTTAGATAGAGTCCTGTTGACACATATGGATGTCAAGTGCTCAAAGCAGCCTCTTCTGCCTTGACAGGGTATAAAACAGAGTATAAATAGTTTTTTTAACAGGATATAAAAATGAAAGGATATAAAAATGTAGTCCTCCCTCCTTATTACCTCTGTCGTACAGAATAGACGATGCTAGTCTTTCTCTGCTCTATCGTTATTTTTTCATGTCAGGTACTCGACTGAACTTAGATCTTTCGTTACCCTATAAACATTCTCAACAAACACTCATTTTGCTATAACTACTGTCAACAACTTCCCCGTCTCTCTATCTGTACCTAAACAAAAATTCCATGAGGAAAGTTGTTTTCCGAAAACTGCCAGTTTGTGGACTACAATTCCTGGAGCCCCTTCCGCGTATATGTGTGTGGCTGTGGGTGTTAATCATTTGATAGAAACGATACTCTGTTTGTATATACCAGCATGCTTAAGTTTAAATAAAGGGTTAGATTCAAGGTTGAACCTTGGTTCCCGAGTTACGATCACAGGGTGCGGGAAAGGGGGGAAGCAAGATAGTTCACTTGTCAGCGCATGGGGGTTGGCAAGATAGTTCACTTTACAGGGTGCAGGGTGGCAACAGTTCAGATGACAGTGTGCGAAGTTGAGGGCAAAATAGTTCAATCGACAGGGTTCGGCGGAGGCAAAAGTGTTCAGATGAAAGGGTGGTGGGCAAGATATAGTTCAGACGACAGGGGGGACAAAATATAGTTAAGACAACAGTGTAAGGGGCAAGATATAATTCAGACGACAGTGGGGGGGCAAGATATAGTTCAGACGACAGTGGGGGGACAAGATATAGTTCAGACAACAGTGGGGAGTCAAGATATAGTTCAGACGACAGTGTAAGGGGCAAGATATAATTCAGACGACAGTGGGGGAGGCAAGATATAGTTCAGACGACAGTGGGGGAGGGGTAAGATATAGTTCAGACAACAGTGTGGGGGCAAGATATAGTTCAGACTACTGGAGGGGGAAGATTTAGT
Organism: Euprymna scolopes; assembly: GCF_053919585.1. NCBI lineage: Eukaryota > Metazoa > Mollusca > Cephalopoda > Sepiida > Sepiolidae > Euprymna > Euprymna scolopes. The sequence goes on from NC_136509.1 coordinate 81,712,471, forward strand.
TCAGACGACATGGTTGGGGGCAAGATATAGTTTAGACGACAGTGTGGGGGGGGCAAGATATAGTTCACACGATAGTGGGGGAGGGGTAAGATATAGTTCAGACAACAGTGTGGGGGCAAGATATAGTTAAGACGACTGGAGGGGGAAGATTTAGTTCAGACGACATGGTTGGGGGCAAGATATAGTTTAGACGACAGTGTGGGGGGGGGGGCAAGATATAGTTCACACGATAGTGTGGAGGGGGCAAGATGTAGTTCAGACGGCATGGTTGGTTGCAAGATATAGTTAAGACGACAGTGTGTGGGGGGGGCAAGATTTAGTTCAGACGGCCGTGTGAGGGATTAAGATATAATTTAGCCGACAGTGAGAGGGGCAATATATAGTTCAAACGATAGGAGGGCAAGATATAGTTCAGACGACAGGGTGGGGGTAAGATATAGTTCAGACGACTGGGTTGGGGGCAAGATGGTTCAGACGACAATGGTGTAGGACGGGGGCGGGCTGCTAGATAGTATAGACGATTGGGCGGGGGGGGGGAGATTGTACAGACATTTGTTTCCCATGACGGACTATAGGCTGCCGTCTTTGCAAAACATCACGTTAAAACCGAATATGTAATATTTTAAAAAGAGAATTTAAAATTACTTTTTAAAACACAAAATTGCTAAGGCTTTTCTCGGGACCGTATAAACAATGAGAAAATTGAAGTTGATTTTGAACAAATCTGTTATTCTTAAGATACAGGAATTTTTAATGTCTATGTATCATGTGTTATTTCGAGCAAAAGAATATTTTATATTAAATAACTGTACCTTCTCTAGGATAGGAAATTTAACCTTGTCGAGGACGGGTAATGTACAACATATATTTACAATAATTTTACCTACCCTATAACGGGTAACTTAAATACATATATGAAACAATTTAACATTTTCTCCACAGGGTTTTTACAACATATATGAAATAATTTCTCTTCCCACTAAAGCAACTTGATTAAAAAAAAAATTCATTTTTACATTATATTGGATTATTATTGTGCAACCCTTATCACTATATTTCTTTCTTTCCTCATTATAATTTTAAGAAAATTTATATCATTTTTGGAAAGATAACTCAGCAGGATTTTCACATTAATACATTGACACGGTTAGTGATTAGACAACCCTTACTTCATTATAAAATTCCACATTACTGTGTTTCATATCCTTAGCTCACTACTGATAACAATTTTTTTAGGAAAAAAGACGTCATTGAAAATTCAGAAAAATATGGATGACCCAATAGAAACTTGCTCAGTTAACCTTCACATTTCTAGTGGCTTAATGCCTTGTCGGGAGCGATTTCTAAAAAAATTCAAGTGGCTATTTGTATATTTGACTTGTCCCTTAGTTAATTTCACTGTAATCTAAGTCACCTTTTCCCCCTCTTTTCGGAACTATTTTTCATGACTATTTTTTTTTTTTTACGTTATCGTTTTCCTTAATTTTGAGATATGTTATTATTTAGGTCATGACAATTACATAAAAATATTTGTTTTTTTTTGTTATCAAGGCCAAGAGGCCACTCAAGGATAAGGGTTAAAGAGTGTACAGTAGAAATTGGAAAATATAGTAATCATTAGTAATGAAAATTCGGTAAATTTGTTAACTTATATGGAACGGCTCATCAAGAACTTATTTACGTTAGACTTGAAGACAACCATATTGTACTCAGCCGGAAAGCAGGAAAACGGAAGACATGTTTTGTTATTATAATATAGAAACACCGAGAATACTTACAAAACACCCTCCCTATATTAAGACCGTGTTTCTAAACATTTCAGTACAGTACCTTCTCTGCACACAATAAATTTGTTTCATTTAACTATTAAATAATAAAAAAGAGTATCTGCAAAATGTGCTTCAAATAACATTTTTAACTGTTATATTTGCAGGTTGAACCAAATAACGTATAAGGCAATACAAATGAAGACTCAACAAACAAAGGTAGATCAATAAGAGGTGTATTAGGAAAAGTATATTTACAGTATATTTACATAATGGTTGTCAAGTAAGAGAGTCTTGGCTGGAGAACATATCTGCTCTCGGCTCGGCCTTCGATGGCTTCTGGTTAACACAGACTCAGACTAACCGAGTCTTGCTATTTATGTGTAATATTATCCACATATGTGAATGAGTGGGTGCCACCACAACATTAACAAAATCAGCTAATTATGGAACCTGGAAAGAAACGTTTCAAACAAAGATTTGGTCGATGTTTGCTGTTCGTCCAACCGAAGAGCTACCTTTAGAATGTTGACTAAAGATAATCCGATCCAATACGAACGAATATAGCCTTTAAATTTATCGTTGACAACTAGTATGAAAGATACAAAATCCATTCTATTTTTTTTAGCTTTCTAGATATATGACATTATGAACTATATGAGAGGCATTCCAAAAGTAATGTCTCCTATTTTTTTATTGTTTGTGGATCCTGTTAGGTACATGCAATTATCAACTATATGAGAGGCATTCCATCAGTAATGCTTCCTAGTTTTTTTAAATGTTTGTGGATACTTCTAGGGAGAGGACATTATCAACTATATATGAGAGGCATTCCAAAAGTAATACCTCCTTTTTTTTTTTCATTGTTTGTGGATCCTCCTAGGCAGATGACGTTATGAACTACATAAGAGGCATTCCAACTATGAGTGAGATAGGTGGAAATATATACTAGTAGAAGACCCGGATTCGCCCGGGACTGAATGAAACGTGTGGAAATAAATATTTACAGTAGGTCCGGCGTTGTCCGGGATTAAATAAGACAGGTGGAAATATGTACTAGCAGAAGACCTTGTGTCGCCCGAAATTCAATGAGACAGTTGGGAATATGTACTAGTGGAAAGCCTGGTATTGCTCGGGATTGAATAAGACAGGTGAATATATATATATATATATATATATATATATATATATATATATATATATATAGTAATTTATAAAATATATATGGCGATTAAGCTACACTGAATATTCTGCGTTTCATCCAACTATAGGATTCGTCAGGCTTATGCGCGAATTCTGTCGTTGCTTCTTGTTTTTATATATGTTGAGGATTTTTAGTTGGCCAATCAGCTTTCTAGTATCCGCCGCGCCCCTTCCTATCAGCCAATGGACATGCATTTTATCAAACAAAGGATCTGTTTTAGAGCTAGGTTAGTGGTTTTGGGTGGCCGTACGTATTGAGCACTTTTTAAGTAAATACTTTAAGTTTACGCATGAATCTATACTTTCGTATATTAAATTTATGTGAATAAATGAAGTAGTTATATATATATATATATATATATATATATATATATATATATATATATATATATATATATATATATATATTAGCAGAAGGCCTAGTGTCGCCCGGGATTGCATGAGATAGGTGAAAATATATACTAGCAGAACACCCGAAGTCGGCCAGGATCGAATGAAATAGGTGGAAATATACACTAGCAGGAAACCCGGCGTTGCCCGGGGTTGAATCAGAAAGGTTGAAATATATACTAGCAGAAGTCCTGGTATCGGCCAGGGTTGAATGAAAAAAAAAATATATATATACTAGCAGAACTTCTCGGGATAAAATGAGAAAGATGGAAATGCACATCACCAACGATTGAATGAGACAAGAGGAAATATATACTAGAAGAAGCCTCAGCGTCGCCCAGGATTGAACGAGGTGGTAGAAATATATATTAGCAGAAGGGTCGGCGTCGACCGAGATTTAATCAGATGTGTGGTAATATATACCAGCGATATACTCGGCGTTGCCAGGGATTGGATGTGTGCTATTAAATACTAACAGAAGGACCGGTGTCGTTCCGGGATTGAATAAAATGTGTGAAAATATATACTAGCAGAAGTCTGGCGTGGAAATATATACTAGCAGAAGACCCAACCTTGCCCGGCGTGCAATGAGCCGTGTGAAAATATGTACTAGCAAATGACCCGGCATCGCCCGGGGTTGAATGAAAATATATACCAGCAAAAGACCTGACGTTGTCCGGGATTAGATGAGGGTTTTTAAACATAAAATCAGTCATGGAAATTGCTGAAACAGTTTTCAATGTCAAAATTATTTCATTTCATGTTTATATTTAATAGTATTTTTGTGGGGAAGGATATTAAATCAGTCCCAGAAATGGCTGGAACAGTTTACGATCTGAAAATTACTTTATTTTATATATTTTTTTAACTGTGGAATATTAAATCAGTCCCGGAAATGGCTGAAACAGTTTATGATATCAAAATACTTTATTTCATACATAGTGTTGGTCTTCTGTGAAGGTGGATTAGGCCAGTTTCTGTAAGGGGTGATTCATATTTTTCTGAATTTCAATGTTACTTTCGGGGAATGACGTCACGGTTGTAGTGGTGGATAGAAAGAAGCATGATTATGTTGCTTTTAAACGTGCTCTGGATTTCTCTAGGGATTACCAAACCTTCTCTTTTGGAGTGGGGCTGGGGGAAGTAATGTCCGTTTCGGGGTCACAAAAAAATCTCCCACAATGTCATATTACAAAAATATGGAATACCTATGGAATCATATTTCGGAAATGACATCGTTTCTCTTACAATGTTGTCGGTGGTGGGGAAGGAAGAGCTACATTAATATTGAAATTCATGGTAAAGTAAAAGTTCCCTAGTCATAATCCGTGTCAATGTATTTATGTAATTATTTGGAAAACTTGCTGAGTTATGTTCAAGAAATAATGCCATTTAACTAAAAAAATGGTGGTGTCGTCGGTAATCGGGAGGGAAAGAGCACAGTAATGTGGAATTTTATAGTGAAACAAGGGTTGCATAATTCTAATCTTGTCAATGTATTGTACATTTATTTGTAGAATCTGCTGAGTAATCTTCTGAAAATGGTGTCTTCTTTCCAAAAACGTTTGTGCCGGTATTGGGGAAAGAAAATGAAACACAGTAAAGTGGAATTTTATAATGAAACAAGGGTTGTCTAATCACAACTGTGTCAAAGTATTTATACATTAATCTGGAAATTCTGCTGAGACATCTTCCAAAAATGACACAATTTTTCTTAAAAGTATAATGCCGATAGTGAGGAAGTAAAGAAACCTCGTAATGCTAAAATATATGGTGAAGCAAGGGTTACCTAATCATTACCAAGACAATGTATTTATGTATTAATTTGGAAATACTATTGATCAATCTTCTAAAAATGATTTTAATTTTATTAAAATTATGGTGGTCTTCGTGGGAAGAGAAATTATTTCATATATTTTCTACAATACCAGTGGAGAGTATGTTAAATTGTTTCATATATGTATTTACATTACCCGTTTGAGGGTAGGTAAAAGTATTTTAAATATATGTTGTACATTACCCATCCTAGCGAAGGTAAAATTCTTTCAAATACGTGCTGTAAATTACCTATCCTAGGGAAAGTACAATTACTTCGTACATGTGTAATTCCCGTCCTAGGGTAGGTAAAATATTCTTTTGCTCGAAATAGCAAATTATAGATAGACATAAAAAATTCTTCGATCCTAAAAATAGTAGGTATGTTCAAAAGTAACTTCATTTTTCTCATTGTTTTATACGTCCCAAGCAACACCGGGTAGCCCTGCTAGTCCCATAAGAAAACCTAAAAACTAATAAGGAATTTATTAAAATGAATGTTTAAAAGAATATGCAAATTAGCTAGATCTTTTTCAGATTTGGCAATAACCCGGTGTCGCCCGAGATTGAATGAGATGTGTGGAAATATATACTAGCAGAAATTTGGCATCGCTCTAGATCGAATCAGATGTGCATTTTCTCTTTATATATTTGGGAAAAAAGGGTTTTCAATACCCCCCTCCCCAAAAAAATAAACAAATTTATAGAACTATAAATAATATATAATATATTCAAAATAGATTTCGTAACCTAGTGGAAGATGCTCTTTTCCCTTACCTGCAACCTAGTTCCTACAGAATAGACGTTACAGGCCTGTCTCTGTTTTATCGCTATTTTTATGGCAAGTGCTCGTCTGAGCTCCAATCTATAATGTATGTAATGTATATATATATATATATATATATATATATATATATATATATATATATATATATATATATATATATATAATCATCCACATACAGTACTGTTTCGCAGCTCATCAGTGCGGTTAGCCTCAAGCCAGGATCGAAACCCGGCCGCCCAAATAACAGTCAAGGCTTCTCACCATTGCGCTATACGGCTGCTGCTGTGTGGATAATGAATTAACGATGTTTGGACATATATATATATATATATATATATATATATATATATATATATATATATATATATGGCAAAAAATGTATATAATAAAAAAATTCTTATATTCTATGAGTCCTTTATCCTACTCAATAACTGACTCCAAACGCTTCATCAAACATGCAAAAATGTTCCTCAAATATTCAACTTTTCTCATCCAATGGTGTTCAAATATACAACTTTTGTTTATTGCATATTTCGTTTTGTTTTGTTAACTTCGGGTTGTGCTGGAACGCCTTTTACAAATATTAATACTTTTCGGCAATTATGTGATAATTAAAATGAATATTACAATAAAGTTGGCATTTAACCAAATTCCATGCTCTATGGACAAATGATAAATGACGTGTTTTCTCTTGTGTTCAATATGTTTCCGTTTTGATCTTTACGAAAAGGTAAAAAGAAAAGAAATAGAGAAATTTACGAAATTATTCCCGTGCTTGTTTTGAAATCTTGACAAACGAACCCAGAACAAAGAAGATAGTGAGAAAAGAAAGGAAACAAAACAATAACGATTATACAATGGAATTGGCATGTTTTTCAAAGCGTCTCGGTAAATTGGCCAGGACAGATGCTGCGGGTCTGAAGAGGTTGGGTCTAGAAGAAAAAAGGAAGACAACAACAGAACTGTTGTTGCAGAGCAAATTACACTTAATTATTCCCGTTGCAATTAGCAATAAAAGAAATGGAAAAATAACAAAACAAAACAAAAAAAAACGGAAAACCCGGAAGAACAAAACAAACACGTTATCTACTAATTATCCTATCAGGTGTAATGAATACTTGTTTTTTTGTTGTTTGTTTTGTTGTTGTTTTTTTAAGCAAATGCCTCTTCTAGGAAAATGAAACGGTAAAACAAAATGTAACAAACAAAATGCAACAAACACAAGAGCAAAAAAAAAGAAACAATGAAAAGACATTTACAGCCAAAGAAGCAAAGGTGTTATTCTCAAAATGTAATATTAGGTTGGTGCAAAAACAATATCATTTTCTCACATATGTTACTTTTATATATGATTTCTGAATTAATTCATTGATATATATATATATATATATATATATATATATATATATATATCGTTTTAGGCGCGTTTTCCCTATATCGAATCGTGTTATTCGTTATCGTTCTCCATCTCTTCATTTATTATTTTTGTTTTTTTTTGCAGGCATTTCGTCAGCATGGACAAAATTCAAATCCATACGATTTTCTTGTTCCTGTTCAAACTAGGCCGAAAAAAAGCTGCCGAGACAGCTCGTGGTATCAATGATGTATTTGGAGTTTGGAATGTAGCTATACTGTTATTATTTCATATATATCTGTGTGTGTGTGTGTGTGTGTTTATTTATTTATTCATATATGTATATATATATATATATAAACATACATATTTCGGACGATATCAAAACATCGTTAAACTCACTACTCGTTCAAGCAGCCGCCAATAGCGTAATGGTTAGAAACCTTGACTGCCGTATAAACGGTCGGGTTTCAATCCTGGCTTGAGGTAGTTGCCTGTCTAGCCGCACTGATGAGCTGTGAAACAGCGAAACAGTACTGTATGTGGATGACTATATAAACATACATATATATATATATATATATATATATATATATATATATATATATACTAGGCGCGTTTCAAAAGTAATGCGCCCTATGTTTATTCCGCCAGTTATGATGACTAAACTGACGCATCATGACAATACAAATTTACAATGCACTCTGATCCATTAGGGCGGAATAAAAAATCGGAGGCATTACTTTTGGAACGTCCCTTGTATTTACAAACAAGTAAATAAAGATTAGCGCACAATGTTTAAAGGAATCTATCTCCGTTGTCAGTATGCAGTCACAAACATGTTTACAATTCAAACTCTTTTTTTCTCTCTCTCTCTCTATATTAAAAGTTGTATTCGTTTTGCTATTGACGAGATACAAGATGCCATTCATATTGAAGGTGTTTCTTTCAAGCAATTTTGAATTGCTTTCACTGTAGACTCATATTCCTGCAGCGAATGGATTCCGTGTTTACTTAAAGGGGTGATGTTGTTGTTATTGTTATTGTTGTTACCATCATCATCATCATCATCATCATCATCATTAAAATGATAATAATTTAGAAGATGTAAATAGAAGGTAAAAGATAAAAATAAAATATGAAAAGTGGTGGTGGACAAAATAGTGAAATGTTTAAAAAGGTGAAGAAAGGGAGAAGAAAGAAGGAAAGGGTAGGAGGGCGAGAGAGGGGGGGGGTGAAAGGAGAACCGAAAATCAGAAAGAAAAGAAAGAAAGAAAGAAAGAAAGAGTGGAAGGGAGAAAGGGAAATAAAAACAATAAAAAAACGGATGAGATTAAGGAAAAAAGAAGAAACGGAAAGAGGAATTAAGAATAATCTATAATATAAATCTCAGCTGTCTGTTTAAATGTATGTATGTATGTATGTATGTATGTATAAAACTTTCGAGGCGATGAATTTTCAAAAGATTGCTCTCGTTTTGAAGCTCGACCCTTCGAACGACAAATATCAAAAAAGTAGCTAAAAACATCAATTTCTTCACCCTCAACTGATCACTTTTCGATCAGGCTGACTTTGGTGTTGTGGGAGATCATGTTGGTCCAGTAGGTTCAGGTCAGGTGAGGAGGTTGCCAGTCTGAGAAGGGTACAAAGTCGTTGCACACCTTCTGAAGCCAAACCTGTGTCTCTTTGAATTTGTTGGCCGACGCCGAATGCTGTTGCCATATCCAGGGTCTGGCAGCAGCCACCTGATTTCACCAGGAGATCAATACACTTTCAGTACATCCAGATACACTTTGGTGTTGACTTTCAAGCAGACTTCGAAGATGTGAGGTGGCATGATGTGGCCCTTACTTAAAACCACACCAAAGACCATATCTGTGGCCGAAAACTTTGTTTTCATCGCCTTGGGCACGTCCTTGTTACCCGTGGCAATCCAGCGATGGAATTCTAGAATGTTGGCAATGGTTCTGGTTTCATAACTTCGATCGGTAGAGAGCATGAGTTGTACAGCGGCGCATCTCCGATATAACTCGTTGAATATTGTGTCACTTTCACACATGATAGAAGACTCCTATCACTCTTGAGATTGGTACATAACTGGCCAACTAGTAGATGGTCTGCAACAAAAAAAAAGAAAACTGGTTTTCATCAAACGGAAATGTAATCACGTCGGCTTTTCTAGGGCGGTAATTCTATCGTTCCATACTGCATATTTTTCTCACACTACTTTTCCCTCTTCATTTTCCGTATTCCTCTCTAAGATAAAAATGAAGCCAATAAATATCATTTTTAAATAAAAAAAAATTTTAAAAAAACACGTTAAGAATTTATTTTTTTATAAATGAAAATGTTTTCGACAGAAAATCAAAATATTTGTGATAAACAAATTTAATGAAAATTAAGACAAAAATTTCATTGATCAGTGTAACTCTCCAGTGAATGAGGTACATTTTTCTTTTCATCGTATATTTCCGGTCTTTCCCGCCCCCCCCCCGCCTTCTTTACAACAACGATCTTACTTCATTTTATTTTTTAACTCCTACCGAGTTTTGCTGTCATTAAATTCAAATAATAGACAAAAAATGTTTATGATATCAAATATATCACACTTTCTTTTCCTTATATTCATGCGCTCGCGAAAATCGATTTAACGGTGATATTTAACCCTTAAGTATCTTCGTCTGTACAAATAGGATGTTTGTCTCTCGATATGTCAGTTTTTATGACTGTTTGCTTCTATCATAACTACTTTTTTGGCTAGTTTAATAGAAAATTTTAACTCTATAGCTTCATAGTGTTCATGGCGGTAGGGTTGTAACTTTTGGCTATTAGACAAATAGGACACGAGATTTGATATAAATTTTAACAAATGATGGGACGATTTCAATATTTTTCCCAATTCCGATACAATTACCGAACCTGTACTAAATTCCCGATCCCGATAAAAAAAAACCCGATTCTGATTCGTTATAAATTTCTAAATATCTATAATATAAATCTCAGCTGTCTGTTTAAATGTATGTATGTATGTATGTATGTATGTATGTATGTATGCATGTATGTATGTATGTATGTATGTATGTATGTATGTATGTATGTATGTATGCCTAAAATTTTCGACAAAGGCGGCCGATTTTCACGGGATCAGTATTGTTTTGAAGCTCGACACTTCGGCGAACAAATATCGAAAAATTGGCTAAAACATTAATTCCTTCACCCTCAACTTGGCACATTTCTACAGGGAGGGGTCGCTTTTTTCGCTGACATGATGATTATATGATAGCTATTTTTTTTTTTTTTTTTTTTTTTTTATTAAACTAAGGAACACAAGATTTGGTAGACATTTTATCTCTATCACTTGCCGGAGTCCACAACTGGAGTTTAACTTGGTGTCACCTTGCTGTGAGGACATTTCTGATAGGGGATTTTACGTCTTAGTATGCACCGAACAGCTCATTAGAGTAAACCATAGGCACTTTAACTTTAATGAATAAGTTAATCCCGTTCGACTTTGTTTTTACCGTTTGACTCGTTGCTTCTACCTTGTCAGTCATCTTTGATTCAACCCTTGCAACGATTCTGTTTTCCAGGGTGCAACGATAAAGTTGTCGTCCTAAACAAAACAACACTACGGCTTTATTAAAATTTTTTACTGAAAATCTCAATTCAGGTAACTTGATTATCTAATAGAACTGACATCTATTCAATTTAGTCACTTTCAGCCTTAATCACCGCCTTGACACAGGTCCACAACTGGGAGAATGCCTTTTCCGCAAGCACTGACGGGAGCTCGACGAATACTTGGCGGGTGGCGGCAATCAGGCTGACTTTAGTGTTGTCTGTGGGGGAGGTCATGTTGGTGATGTTCTCGACGTATGACCAAACGAAGTAGTTCAGGTCGGAGGAGGGGGGGGAGTGTGAGAAGGGTATAGAGTCGTAGCACTCCTTTTGAAGCCAAACCTGGATCTCTTTGAATTTGTGGGCCGGCGTGGAGTCCTGCTGCCACACACAGGGTCTGCCAGAGCCACCTGATTGCATCAGGGGATCACCACCCTTTTCAACACATCCAGGTACACACTTTGGTGTTTCTTTCCAAGCCAATTTCAGAGATGTGAGGTGGCATGATGTGGCCCTTACTTGAAAACGCACCAAAGACCATAAGCGTGGCCGAAAATTTTGTTTTCATCACCCTTGTAACGTCCCTATTATTTGTGGTAATTCAGCAATACATTTTGAGGGTGCTGGCAATGGTCCTGCTGTCATAACTGGGATTGGTAGAGAGCATGAGTTGTACAGCGGCGCATCTCCAAATCTCGCTCGTTGAACATTGTGTCACTTTCAGACATGATAAAAGGCTCCTATCGCTCTTGGGATTTGTACACCACTGTCCAATTAGTAGATGACTCGCAACAAAAAAATAAAATCGGCTTTCATCAAACAGAAATATAATCATGTCGTTTTTTCCGAGGGCGACAATTTTATCGTTCCACCTCGTACAGATCCGGGTTTTCATGCACTCATTGTGACCCTTATCAAAATTTGTACTCGCTAATTTAATCGCCATCGACGTAGGGTCTCTGATATGTAACAAATAATTGACCCAATGGATCACGTCTTTTCTAATGTGAATATAAATTTGTACTCAAGAGTAATTACTGAGAACATCTTCAACCACGGACATGTTTAGCAATATCCAATGTCAGCTGGTGTGACAATGCAAGGGGCGTAACTCATCCTAAAATTGTTTTGGGGGTAAGAAGATAACCAAGGGGAAAGCATTACTTCTCTTTATGAATATATATATATATATATATATATATATATATATATATATATATATATATATATATATATGTATATATATACTTGTTTGTAATATACTGAATTTTACTGGGTTTGTATGATTCAGTTATTATGTGAAATAAAGAAATATAGAAATCTAATTTAAGAAATCAACGAATAGTATTATTAAAAGATATTAAATGGGTACAGGTTTTTGTGGTAACTTCTTGTGCATAGAAGGTTCTCAATTGGGTTCAAATCTGGTGAATTCGCAGGCCATTCCGTCTTCCGTAGCCCAGACTACCGCAGTTGTTGAAAATACTCTTTGCTTTTGTTTGCTGTGTGCGAGGGAGCATTATTCCGCATAAAAATAATGGTTCTTCTGGACGTCAACCTTTGCTTCTTGAGCCATAGTTCAAAGTGCTTCCTCAGAAAAGCTATGTAAGCATTTGACGTCATTTTTACGCCTTCTGAGACTCTCCATGGGCCAACTAAAGTACCTCCGATAATCCAAGCCCAATATCATTATCCAACCACCACCTTGTTGGCGCCTTAAACGCTGATGACGATGTCGTCCATCTAGGACTCATTCCTTTGCTCCAGCCATCTGGATCATCAAGAGTGACACGCACTTCATCTGTGAACAAAACGTTGGAAAAATCCGTTTTCATGTTGTCCATTTCAATCGATTTTGTATGTGATGTTGCTTTAATGGAGGTTTTGTCACAGGTTAAACAGACTTTGGCACTTCTTTCAGAAGGCGACATCGAGACATTCTTTAATCCGGCTTGGTCAAAGACTTCTCGACTTGTCTACCCAGGGTTCTTATCAACTTCACGTTTAATTTGGAGTAAAGAACGGCGTCAAACAACTCTAGATTTACCTTTATCAGCTCTCTTACGTACCTTTGTAGGGTACTTGACAAAGTTCTTGACAGTTTGATGGTACCTTCCTATCATTTTTGTTATTTCGAGGGTAGCTGTTCTGTAATAGTACTCTTTTTAGAACTACTCAAACCAACTTTTAGGGCCCATTTTATTGATGAAACAAACTGCCTTGTTAATAATTTGGCACACCTCAAACTGTACACGCAATAACCCTTATCCATGAGTGGCCTTCGGGCCTTGATAAGTGGTAACCCCCATGTAAAAAAAAAAATACCGTGGATTCAGCAATTACGATGGCAAGTTGTTTACATTGTACAGAACAGAACGAAAATTTCACAGTATGCGCAGCTCATCATTGCGAACGTTTTTGAAGTTTTGATACGAAACTACCGGTAAGTTTCTGAAACTGGTAAAAAAATGTCATCTCGTTAATAATTTCATACGCAGTGTATATTATGATGTGAGATAACACTCTTAAGAAAGCAGTATCGTAATGCCATAGGATCAGCAGGAGTATTAGTAGTACGCAGCACGTACAGCTACCCATCATGGACACCACCGGATAGTACGCTCCGCTTACACTTTATCCTATCCTTGTAGCTTTTTTGGTTAATATATCTTTCTTACTCCTAATCCTTATTCCTTGTTTTCTTCGATGCTCCGAACCTTCGGTTTACATTGATATGCATAATACTGGTTTCATTTTTTTTAATGACTTGGGTGCCATCAGCGAGAATCGAAACCAAAACATTTAGCGCTCTAACCGTGTTCTCTACCGTTTGAGATATCGACAGATAGATAAGAAGGATTGAAAATTAAATCACCTCAAGCTATGAATGAATTTGCGCATGCGCAAAAGTAATAGAAATATGTCAACAAGTTGAAATGAACATTTTTCATTTTAATTTGCTGACATCGATCCAAACAAAGATTTAACTTATCATAAACCATCTTTGGTGCATAATTACTATTTCCTGTTTTTTTTTTGTTTGTTTGTTTTTTTGCGGGCTTTGGGGAGTGTGGAGCCACCCTTTAATTGCCATTGCTCCCAGGTCCACTCTGACCCGGAGTGGTAGTACTTGTTAGGGTCCCAACTATGGGTTAAATAGAATCTGACGTAACAAAAAAATATATATACTCCATTAAAAATTGTTCCTCAAAATAACTAGATTCGGCATTAAATAACCTGAAAAAGGTTGATATGCCGTAAAACGAAAACAACCAACCAACTGGGTTTTTTTTCAGTGTTATGTAATCAATACTTTAAGAGTTTATCGGTTAAATATTTTCACACAGACACAATGTATCTGTGTGAAAATATTTAACCGATAAACAGTACATATATGTATCTGAGATACATATATGTACTGTTTTATTCATATAGATTTATATGTTTCCGCCCAAGTCATGGATTTTAGATAAATGGGTGCTAGGCCTGTTTTGGGTATCGTCTTTGCGTAGTAATTTCCTTGAAATAATGCATCGGCTCGATTAGATACAAAGACGTTGATTCCTTTTAATAGTGAGTCGACATCAAAAGAGGCTTAAATAATCCTTTGACCAGTTGCGATAAGCACCAAATCGAAAATATGAATAGAAAATGATGTTGACGGGTTTGAGGCGCAATTATGGCTTTGGGGTTATGAATGGTGGCAATGGTCGGAAAGCGGCGTGTTGTCATTTCGGAGAAACCATCTGCAATGAGCGCCATTTTGTACAGAGCTGATTTAGCCTTTTCCGAACACAAATATTGTTGCTGTTGTTGTTGTTGTTGTTGTTGTTCTTCTTCTTCTTCTTCTTCTTCTTCTTCTTCTTCTTCTTAGTATTATTATTATTATTATTATTATTATTATTACTACTACTACTACTACTACTACTACTACAGGGTGACCCAAAAAACGGGCCCCAACTCTAATTAGGTCCCGTTTCTTAGTGTTTTGTCCGAATGAAATGAAACTTTGGTCATAACTAGTTTATTATATTCAAAGCATCACATCAAAACACCAGGGTCTTTGGTCATTTTTTTCTCCGTTCTACAACATATGTTCTAGATGGCATCCATTTAGCTTTTGTTTTGTTTTTTTTGTTTTTTTTTGGGGGGGGGCGTATTATTGTTATTACCAAATCAGACAGTATGAATAAATTTTAAAACATATAAGGAACTTGAAGCTTAAAATTCCTTTTCCAAAATTAATAGATTTAGTATTAAATAACCCGAAAAGAGTTAATATGTTGTAGAACAAGGACACCAAATCAATTATTATTATTATTATTATTATTATTATTATTATTATTATTATTATTATTGTTATTATTATTATTATCATTATTATCATTATCATTATTATATTATTATTATTATCATTATCACTATTATTATCATTATCATTATTATTATCATTATAATTATTATCATCATCATCATCATCATCATCATCATCATCATTATTATTATTATTATTATTATTATTATTATTATTATTATTGGTTCACAAGGAGCTTTCACACAGGTCTTCAGAGACCTTTCCCTAAGAACAGCTTGTGGTGTTCACTAGAAGCTGAGTGACAACAAGTCTCTCCAGGTTTCCAGTACCCTCCACCTGTTTCGATAACATTTGCAAATAAATTTGCATTATAGCAACAGCTGCTTGCCGTTGATTTCTTGTTGGCAGCTGCTATAGGTATTTGCTGGGATTTGAGTGGCAATAAGCCTCTCCAATGTCCAAGTTCTCTTCGCACTTATTCGGCTGAGGTCTGGTCAGTTCATCGGTATTTCCTTCCTCCTTGGCTCTACTTGGTTATTTAGTCTCACTCTTTTGATGGGAGCAGCGATGTGGCAATGGGGGTAGGGTTGGGTTAGAGAACTTAAAGATATGCGGTTTCAGTGTTCTTGGTTCTATGGAGTGTTTCATATTTTGCCTTTGCAGCAGTTTGTCTGGCCCGCACGTGTTGCTCCTGTGTGTTAGTTTCCACATTTAAGGGTTTTTCTTTATATTTCAGCTGTTTTCATGATTGTTGTTCGTTGTATTTTTCCAGTCATTCCTTTGATTCCAATTTCTCCCATTTTTTTTCTTTTTTCAAAGTTTTTCGGGATTGTTCCTAGTGCTCCTACTCTTATAGGTATTATTTTGATTTTCATCTTATTCTTATAGATATTGTTTTGATTTTCTTCATCTTCCATATCTCTTTCAGCTCTCTGGTTAGCTCTGTGTATTTGCTCCGTTTCTCATTTTCTTTGATATTCACCCTGTGGTCAATATCAAAGAAAAGGAGAAACGGAGCATTATTATTGTTATTGTTATTGTTATTGTTATTATTGTTGTTATTGTTATTGTTGTTGTTATTATTATTGTTATTGTTATTATTATTTTTTTTTTTTATACTCACTAGAAGTTCTCACACAGGACATCAGCATAGATTACTCACAGACAACAACCGGAATTGTTCGCTGGAGTCTGAATGGCAATAAAGCCTCTCCAGATTTTCAGTATTCTCCACTTCCTTCGATAAACTAAAATTAGAAATTCTTTGCTTGGATAGCAAAAAATGCATGACAATATAATGCTGCAAGAAGAAAAATTATAAGACTCAACATCGTGTGTTTGTTCTGGGAGCCATCTTTGTTCATATTGACAATTCCAGAGTTAAATTCTTTCTCTCTCATTTTTCGAACCGTGGAGTTCTGGGAGAAATTTCTTAGTCTCTTGTAACTTTTCCCGTTTCTTTTATGTTCTCTTATGTGCTATTGGCAATCTTGAGTTAATTCTTAACCAAAAATCTATTTTCAGCACTCCCAGATTTCTTTTTCCACTCTCGAAATTCGTCTAGGCAGTCTATTATTACTAGGTTGTGGTTGGGTCTGAGCAACTCAATCCTCACTCCATATCCAATCAAACTTGGCCACGTAACTTCCTCAATCTGAGTGATTGGTCGATATCAAATATTCATTTATGCATATTAGTTCGGTCCCAAGGATTTCGCTCGGGTTTCCGCGGTCGACTGGTACATCGAGGCCAGTAAAGGTCAGTTTCTCTAGCTAGCTGAGATGACACTTTACTAAAAAAAATTAAATTTCTAATAAACAAATCGACAACACTTACAGTTCGATTTGATTAGAAACAAATCTGTTCTGATACTACATTTTACCTTTGCGTCCTCGGTTAGTGGAGGAGAAATCCACTTATGACTAGGACAATTTTTTATTTTTGTTGCTATCCAGAGTTCCCTTTTTTTAGAGAGCTGAATTTTCCCCCACATTACAAACCGACCTTGTGTCTAACTCTGCCGTCGATTTTTTTGTGGCAAGAGGTGCGCAATCTCCAACTACACCTCTCCTGGGGCGACATTGTTAAATACCAGAGACAAGTGGAGAGTATATATATATATTATATAAATATATAAATTAGTAGTAATTTGGTAGTAATAATAGCACAGCAATGTAGTAGTAGTAGTAGTAGTAGTAGTAGTAGTCCGTTCTCTCTTTATAACGTTCTTTTCATTTTTTTCAACTTGGGCTCTGAGATTTTTTTTTTTTTTCGTACATTTTACAATTTATTTACCGTTTTTGACTTCCTCTCGCACATGGAACGTATCTGTCCAAATCGACATTCCCGCAAATCGGTAAAATAAGAAAATAAATCGATAAAGGGTTCTTTCGAAAAAGAAAAATGTAACGTTGGATGGAAGGGGCATTTTTATTTTTATTATTTTGCTTTTGTTTTGTTTTTTTTCTTTATTAACAGTTTCTCATTTTCTACGCTGAATTATGCGTACAAAGACATCTTGTCTGCATTGCTTAAACATGTCGACTGCCTGGCATATTTTCAATTAGCTTGGTTGAGCTCTTTATAACAATAAAACTCAGTACGCCAAATAACCACTGGAATTATTAATGTGTCCATGTGCCACATTATTTTCTTTATAATTTTGTTCTCCATAATATAGTGTAGTATAATGATTCTTCAAATTAAAAATATCAG
>NC_136509.1:81732933-81762933 GCF_053919585.1 Euprymna scolopes
TGCTTGTTTGTTTTCTATTTTTGTTTTATTTGAGAATAATACGGCTATTGAAACTTAACTTTGCTGTCGAATACACGTATTTTCGTTGGATGTTATTTTTAGAAACGGCTTCAACCGCAACTGGCACGGAACTTCATCTCCAAAGCGTTGCTTAGCAACAATATTAACCTTTTTAGCTTTTTGTATCTAGGGTTAGGATTACGTTTTAGTCAAGAAAAACACTGTTTATTGATTGTCGGCAATGAAAGCTCGGTCAGACATTTTCTGCATATTTCTTTATATATAATAAGTAGCTGGAGACTTTAAAAGCATTATCTTTCATCTAGTAATTAATGATATAGATATAAAATTTTTAATGAATTTTTAAATTGCAACAAAATCTACATTACATAAAATAAATCCAAGGTAAAATTTATAAAAGTGCACTTTGAAGATAAATAAATTTCAAATTGAATCTTGTACCTTTATTTTTAAAGACTATAGTAAAATCATTTTGTTTAACAATTTTCATGCCTTGGACGAAATGCTTTTCTAACTTGTAAACATGATTATATAGACAAAAAAATGAAATATTCAAATAATTTCTTTAATGAAAGGTGGGTAACTAATGTAGGATTTAAATAGGATTATCGCGCTTGAATCTGTTTGGGGTATATGGACGCAATGCCCCTGAATTTTGAATATCAGACCTGCATAATTGTTTTGAAAATATTTTTTTAATAAAAATAAAATATTAAAAAAAAATAAAATATTAAAATATTAAAATATTAAAAAAAAATATATTAAAATATTAAAAATATTTTTTAATAAAAATAATACGTAACGGTGGTTACCGACACGGACTGAGACTTGGGTGTTACAAGTTCGAATCCAGTTTGTTCCAAAAAAAAAATCACTTCCACTTAGGATGTTGGCAATCTTCTTGCGTTTTTTCCTGTAAGTACTCGATGCCTTTCCGGAAAGAATTCCGACTACAAAACTATCGAGGAAACCAATGCCAACAAGAGAATCTTTGGGTATGATGGTGATGACCCCATGACTGTAAACTAATTCCAATTAATATAGGCACGGTCACTGGATTATATTCGATCGATCGATGCCTCCGTTCAGTCTTAAGAGACAATGGATACACCCTGTAAGGGTAGCTGCGTGTGTAATTATGAGGTAAGGGTTGCGCAATCTCCAACCACACTACTTCTGAACCGGCACTGCTTGAGTCCAGTGACAAGAAGTGCTAGATAACTGGAAACAATGCCGAGATAAGCGGAGAGCACATACAGCATCTGGAATTCCCAAATGGTCACCCATCTTAGTATTGACCGGGCTCAACGTTGCTTAACTTCGGTGTGTCAACGTAATTATGCCGTATGTGTTATATTAGTTGATCAATATGATGTATGTTTTATTACAGCATATAAAGTTAGTGTTAAACATTGATGTTTATTTAATATTTTGTGGTGTTATTAGTTTTTGAAACAACTCTACGTCACTAAGATAAAGGTTTACGTACATCATATAACAATTATTAGTTAAAAACTGACTAAATTTCAACCTCTGTCCCATCTCTGCATTGTCACATCCCTGTACATGTTTTACAATCGATGCCTCCGTTCAGTCTCGAACGACAAAGGACACCCCCTTTTAGAGGTAGTTGCGCATGTAATTGTGAGGCAAGGTTTGCGCAATCCCCAACCTCTTCTGAATCGGCACTGATTGATTCCAGTGGCAAGGAGAAGTGTTAGACGATTGGAAACAATTCTAAGATAAACAAAGAGAACATGCAACACCTGGAAGTCCTAAATGGTCACCCATTTAGTATTGACCAGGTTCAGCGTTGCTTTTACAATATGCTCTGAATAAACTCATAGCACTTGTGCTTTTCGACGTACATAATTCCAATTAACCTGATGAGTAGCAAAATCTCACCCCTTTACTATTGAGACTCCTAAACCCCGGAAAGCCTTCTACTCATTTTTTTCCTTCGGACTGCTAGACTTTGGAGTACATTTCCGGTGCCCTGCTTTCTTGACTTTACTAACCTGCAGAAGTTTAAATGTAATGTAAACAGTCATCTCGTTGGTGAACTCCCCACAGTCCCTTGTTAGATATGATCTCAAATGGTAGTCCCTTATGTTCCTAGTGACAATATCCTTTGGAGGGGGTAAATTATTAAATGTAATTAACTCAATTGTTATTTTCTTTCTTTCTTTTTCTTGTTTTCGAGGGGGGGGTTCTATCTAATATAATAATCTGTACCTGTCCGATGTTGTCAAGAGTTTTTAGTTTCTTTTTGAATTTTTATTTGTTTGGTTATTTATTTTTACACGGAAGTCGCTCCAGACAAGGCATGAAGTCAATTAATATAAAGGAGATAAAAAATATTACTTCAAAATCAAAAACTTGCCAACGATAAGCGTTAGATGGAATAGATTCTTCCAGAAAACAGCAATTCTTCCCTTTTCTGTCAGAAACATCACTCATGGAATGTGAAGACTAAGGAACAAAATAAGGAAAGCGATTGTCACGTGACTGCTGAAAAGTAAACCCAAGATCTACTTTCTACCTAAATTGTAAAGTGGGGTCGAGTTAATAAGAAACCCTTGCGATTCGAACGAGAAATAAATGTTTGATTATATTTTCTCTGTTCTTCTACCTTACGTGTTCATAATTTTCCATCCCTTCGCCATTTTTTCTTTCAACTGAAAAACTGATGCGTTCCTTCAATCCAGTGGTCAACAAATTTTTTTTTTTTTTTTTTTTTTTACTACGGGCCGGGTAGCTGTAGGAATGACGAACGCAAGCCGCATAATCTTTCTATTCAATACTTGCAAGCCAGAACGGAAGTTCTGAAGGGGAGGGGCGAAAAACTAAATTTATCACTCCATGTTAATCATGGGGGGGTGCGCGTGCAATAACCAACATGTTTGTTTACTAAAAATTTATCAAAGAAAGCGACAACAGCAAAAAGATAATTACATAATGTGCACGTATTCGAATCTTACAAACTAAGCAGCAAAAAAGATTAGTGAGATTTGTGAAACTTTTTTTAGTAACCATCATGCAAAGCGAAAAAAAAAACGGAATCTGAAAATGAAAAAGACATTGAATAAGAATCATCCTGGAAATCTCCTAGCATTCTAAACATAATATTCAAACTGAAATGTTATCACAAAGCAAATTCAAGTACCATCGGCGGGCCGAATGAACTGACGTCGCGGGCCGGATTCGGCTCGCGGGACGTAGTTTCGTGACCCCCTGCTCTAATCGATCCGTTTTCGAAAATATGATAATGATGTTGTTCACGCCAGACTAGTTTACTGAACGGCCAACATATAGCTCTGTGCAGGCGCGCCATTAATTGGTTCCATTTTCTACTCTCCTTAAATCGCCTTTTTACTCTCTTTAATATATATTCCCTCTCTCACAATTCTCGATATCAAAATTTAGTACATAGCTAATTCTTCTCCTTCTCACAATTCCCGGAGTCAAAATTCAATGCTGATCTGAAACACCTGCCAAGAAGAAAGTCCGTCTTTGCTCAACAGGCTTTTTATTACAATCATCTGCCTTTCATATGCATATTAGATGTCCTGAAGTCTAGGTACCTCATGAGATCGTTTGCTTATTATAAGTAAACTCAGCGGCCATTTTTTCTTTATTTATTCTTCTTGCCTGACACGAACATTGCATGCTGCACAAAATCAGGTTTGTAGTAATATTTCATCACATTTTTCAAACCTACGATTATATCATTCGCTTTAAAATGAGTAATTATAACGTTGTCCGGGGTCCGATACGTTGTAGACAAAAAATAGAAAATAACTTTTACTCGATTATTATTTATTTATTTATTTATTTATTTATTTATTATTTATTTATTTTTTTTTTATTTTTTTATTTATTTTTTTATTTTTTTTGTACAACGGTATTTATTTCCTTGTTCTCTCGTTACAGCTGTAATTTTTCCCACGTGATCGTCTTCTCGAACGTGTTCTCGGACATCATCAATGCCTCTAACGTGATCCTCTCTAGCGTGCTTTTTCTCCTTTTTATACTCTTTCTCTACCGGTGACGTCATTTCGTATGCATTTGCATACACGCGTCCACGCTCTGTTACGTTATCGTCCTATACATTTTAAATAAATCCTACTACATCATTCGATTTAAAATGTGTTGTCCTCCTTGCTAGTTTTTTATTTTTATAAATCTGACCACTATTCACAGTAGAAAAATAAATGTAAAAGAAATTTTTTTAAAAATCTCCAGGATTCCATTTTGCATTCATGCCTGAAATGGATATCACATAAAACTTCTCTCCGCTTTCTAAAATTTCATATTTTTGTTTATTTTGTGTTTATTTTATAAGATTCCAAATTGACTTTGATACTTGGTGCGTAACGTGTCTTATGCTTCGGTGAATTCGAGATATTTGTCATCTTCTCTTCGACGAGCTGTTTTATAGAATTTACAGCTCGAATTCGAAAATTTTCAGTCTTTGAATTTTTTTTTTTTTTTATCAGTTAAACCGCATCTTCAATTCTCTTCATTATTTCCTTTTCAACTCAAAGTTTATAACGGTGCCCTGTCGGGAAGGCAGGGACGCCGGTCGGGGATTGATTTGTTGAACAACATCAAAGTCTTCAGATAGTAGAAAACGTAAAACCTATCAAAGGCATTAAATGAGTTGTTTTCTTATATACATATGTGTGTGTGTGTGTGTGTGCGTACATAGATATACATAAATATATATATATATATATATATATATATATATATATATATATATATATACAACTATATATACATATATATATGCAATTAGATATGAATAAATATACACATATATGTATGCATTTATAATTATGTATGGTGTGTGCATACATATATATACATAAATATATATATATATATATACAACTATATATGCATATATATATGCAATTACATATGAATAAATATACAATATATGTGTATATAAGTACATATGTGTATATATATGCATTTATACTTGTGTGTGTATGTGTGTGAGTGTTTATATATATATATATATATATATATATATATATATATATATATATATATATATATATATATATATATATACAGATGATGGAAAAAGTATTGCACGGGGGCGTTTAAATTGACTTCGTTTCCGCTAAAAAAAAGTTTGTGGAGGAAAAAAAATGGACGAATCACTGAAGAAAATTGAAAGAAAGTAAAGAAAAAAAGGGGGGATATATAAAGGGAAGAAAACAGAATCGAAAGAAGAAACGAAATAAATCGAGAAACGAAAGAAGAGAATGTTTTTAAAGTAAAAAAGAACGAAATGAGACGGAAGAGAAATAAAAGAAAAACATAGAATAAGAAAGACAAACTGAATAATAGATAAAAAGGAAAAAACGGAAGAAAGGAAAGAAAAAAGAAAAAAGAAAAAAGGAAAAGAAGATACGACGAACAAATAAATGAAAAAGATACGAAGGAAAAAGAAGAGGAGAACAGAAAATTAATAAAGATAAATACGGAGGAAAAATAAATCGAAGAACAAAAAAGAAGGAACAGAAAAGAAAAGAGCAAGAAAGCTAGAAAAGGAAAAGAAAGAAAAGGATAGACAGAAGAAAAAGATAGAAAGGGACGAAGTAAAAAAGAAAGAAAGAAAGAAAAAGGAGGAAACTAGAAAGAAAAGAGCAAAACGAAAGAAAGAAAGAAATAAAAAGAAAGAAGGAAATAAAAAGAAAAGAGATAAAGGGAGATTTGGAAGAAAAGAAAGAAAAGGACAAAAAATGAGAAAGTAAATGAAAAATAAAAAGAAGGAGAAATACGAAAGAAAAAATGAAATAAAAGAAAAGAAAATAAAAAAAGTGAAATGAAAGAAAGATAAAAGCAAAAAGTGTCGAACAGCTGAGTAATTAGAAGAAAGAACCAAAAAAAACTAAAAGGTAATATGAAAGTAAAAAAAAGAAAATATGAAAAAAAAAAGAAAAAAAACATAAGATGAAATTAAAGAAGAAATAGGAAAAGAAGAAAAAAAGAAAAGAAAATTTAAAAGTTAAAGGAAAGAAGAAATAAAACAAAAGAAAATGTTAAAAATCACCGAATGAAAATAATAAAACTACAAAAAAGCAAAAGATGAACAAATTAAATCAAATACAAATTGAAATAGAAAAGCTAAAAAAAAAGCTAAAAAAAAGCTAAAAGAAAAGCTAAAAAAAAAGGTGAGTGACATAGTTTAACAAATATGAAATCAACAGAAGAAATTTGAAAGGAAAAAAAATTTAAATAGAAATTCAATGCTAAAAGATTTTTAAAAAGAAAAAAATTAAGTGAAGTTACAACTAAAGAATTAAAACAAAATAAAAATAAATAAATGAATAAATAAATGAAAAGAAAAAAATAAAGGAAAACTTCCAAATCGGTCAAATAAAGAAACCATTTTAAAACAAAAGAATAAATAAACAGGAAAAATGCGTATTGGATTATCTGGAAAAATAAACAGAAATACAAGAAATAAAATAAAACATGAAATTATGAACTAAAGATAAAAACTGCAACATTAAGAGAAAAAAAAGGAAACCGTAAAAAGATTTGGCATTAGTAAAAAAAAAATGGAGGAAATATATAATAAACGTATTTTTATCAGCAAACGAAATATAGAAATGGGAGAGAAAATTGTGATTAAATACAACAAAAAGAAAACATGAAATTATGAACTAAAGGGAAAAACTGCAGCATTAAGAGAAAAAAAACCGTAAAAAGATTTGGCATTAGTAAAAAAAAAATGGAGGAAATATATAATAAACGTATTTTTATCAGCAAACGAAATATAGAAATGGGAGAGAAAATCGTGATTAAATACAACAAAAAGAAAACATGAAATTATGAACTAAAGGTAAAAACTGCAACATTAAGAGAAAAAAGGAAACCGTAAAAAGATTTGGCATTAGTAAAAAAAAAATGGAGGAAATATATAATAAACGTATTTTTATCAGCAAACGAAATATAGAAATGGGAGAGAAAATTGTGATTAAATACAACAAAAAGAAAACATGAAATTATGAACTAAAGGTAAAAACTGCAACATTAAGAGAAAAAAGGAAACCGTAAAAAGATTTGGCATTAGTAAAAAAAAAATGGAGGAAATATATAATAAACGTATTTTTATCAGCAAACGAAATATAGAAATGGGAGAGAAAATCGTGATTAAATACAACAAAAAGAAAACATGAAATTATGAACTAAAGGTAAAAACTGCAACATTAAGAGAAAAAAGGAAACCGTAAAAAGATTTGGCATTAGTAAAAAAAAAATGGAGGAAATATATACTAAACGTATTTTTATCAGCAAACGAAATATAGAAATGGGAGAGAAAATCGTGATTAAATACAACAAAAAGAAAACATGAAATTATGAACTAAAGGTAAAAACTGCAACATTAAGAGAAAAAAGGAAACCGTAAAAAGATTTGGCATTAGTAAAAAAAAAATGGAGGAAATATATAATAAACGTATTTTTATCAGCAAACGAAATATAGAAATGGGAGAGAAAATTGTGATTAAATACAACAAAAAGAAAACATGAAATTATGAACTAAAGATAAAAACTGCAACATTAAGAGAAAAAAGGAAACCGTAAAAAGATTTGGCATTAGTAAAAAAAAAATGGAGGAAATATATAATAAACGTATTTTTATCAGCAAACGAAATATAGAAATGGGAGAGAAAATCGTGATTAAATACAACAAAAAGAAAACATGAAATTATGAACTAAAGGGAAAAACTGCAACATTAAGAGAAAAAAGGAAACCGTAAAAAGATTTGGCATTAGTAAAAAAAAAAAGGGAGGGAATATATAATAAACGTATTTTTATCAGCAAACGAAATATAGAAATGGGAGAGAAAATCGTGATTAAATACAACAAAAAGAAAACATGAAATTATGAACTAAAGGGAAAAACTGTAACATTAAGAGAAAAGAAAACGAAAAAGGTAAAAGATATGGCATTAGTAAAAAAAATGGAGGGATACATAATAAACGTATTTTTATCAGCAAACGAAATAAAGGAGGAAAAATCGTGAAGAAACAGATAGTAAATAAAAGGGAGAAAGAAGAAAGAGAAAAACAGAGGCAAAGAAAGAAAGAATAAAGGGGTGAAAGAAAAGAGAAGAAAAAGAATACGAGAAACAAAATGAAAATCGGCAAAGGATAAAGAGGGCAAAAGAAAAGAAAGAAAGAAGCAAAGAAAAAGAAAGAACGAATGAAAGAAGGCAAGAAAGAAATTAAAAACGATAAGGAAGTGGGAGAAACTGACGGCAAAAGAAAGAAAGAAGCAAAGAAAGAAGGCAAGAAAGAATTTTTTTTTTTTGATTAAGTGGGAAAACAAATAAAAAAAGAAAGTAAGGAGGAAAGAAAGAAAGAAAAGGCAAAAGAAAGAAGAAAAAAGAAAGGAAGAAGACGTGAAAGAAATTAAAAAAACATTAAAAGAAAGTGGGAGGAACACATGGCAAAAGAAAGAAAGAAAGAAAACAAAATCGAGAGAAAGAAAGAAAGAAAGAAAGAAGGCAAAAAAAGAACGATAAAAAATAGAACGGTGGAAAAATTGCGATTAAAATTGAAAATTAATGCAAGAAACGAAATAAAGAAAAATGAAGAACGGAAAAAAAGTAATGTTAAAGTCAGTAACAAAAAAAAGCAAAACAAAAAAACAAAAACAAAAAGCCAATAACAAAAAAAAGCAAAAAAAAAAACAAAAAAAAGTAATGTTAAAACCAATAACAAAAAAAAGCAAAAAACAAAAAACAAAAAAAAAAAAAAAAAAAAACGAAAGCAAGAGAACGAAAGAGAAAGAAAATATATAATTTTATCAACTTGATAGAACTTTAGTTCACTTATTCACGCCTATGGGCAAAACGGTTCGCATCACTTCAACCCAATATTCAAATATTTAAAACATGTCAATGATATTTTCTTTTCCAAAATGTAATTATAAATAATCAAATAAGTTAGTCCGCTCCTCTGAACACAGATTTTCATGAACATTTCGCATCATTCTTTATTCGCTTATAAACTTATAAGTTTGTCAGCTAGAATGACGTCATAATGTGTTCCGTCGTTTTACAAATGTCCATGAATATCGCAAAACAGGTCCGAAAGAATGTAATACATACGTGTATTATTAGTAGAGTTATGACAACAGAATATTCTTTTCATTATTTTGACTCTCTAGTATATATCAGTTAATATCATATATATTTTTAGGTAGAGTTACGTGGTTCTCAATTGATTAAGTGTGTCTAACTGTTAACGGTGTCAGGAGTAAAAACAATAATAAGAATATTCTATTGTAATAGCCCTAATTATTAGTATGAACTGACATCGGGTATTGGGAGTTAGTAGTAGTAGTAGTAGTAGTAGTAGTAGTAGTGATGGTGGTGGTGGTAGTAGTAGCAGCAAAAACGATTGTCTGCTCCTTTTTACTTTTTTTTTACACAGTGATCACCACTTATCAAGGCCCGGAAGGCACTCAGGGATAAGGGTTATTGCAAGTACATTACGTTAGTGTGGAGATTTGATGAAGTATTTACTTAAGGGGGCGGTTCATTAGGAATTTGTTAACGTTGGACTTGAAGACATCCAAGTTGTAGTCCGGTGGGAAGCAGGCAGACGGAACTTCCGGTTTCTTCTATCTATTTACCTGGAAATAGTCCGCTTGACATGGTCAAGCGTACTAGAAGGCCATTCTTAACAGGGGGGGAGACGAAAGATAATTACTAATCAGAAGAGACCATGTCTTAATTGTTACCGTTGTCTCGTCTACGAAGCAGAAGATGGAAGTCAAAAATAAAGAGCAGACAAGAAGATTTTGCATTGCGATAATTCTTCATTTGCTATCAACTAAACTTTGTAAACTAGGTTGACGCCATAATATGTTCTACCGTCTTACAAATATCCGTGAATAACCGAAAACTCGGATGAATGTAATAAATACGAGCTAGCTGAGCTTATGACCTGTTCCATATTGATGGCCGAATTTGTGTCGCGCCCGACCTTCTTGAAGAAGTGTTATATCAGTAAATAAGTAGAGATTATGTTAACTAGTATAAATTTCGGGAGGGTTACGTTAAGTACAGGGTGAAACGATAAAGTAGTCGCCCTCGGCCTAAAAAAGAAAATAACACTACAGCTTTATTTTAAAACTTTTATTGAAAAAATAAAGTCAGGTAATTTAATTATGTAGTAGAGCTGACATCTATACAGTCTCAATCACCGCCTCGAGATGAGTCCGGAACTGGGAGCGTGCCTTTTCCAGAAGCATCGGTGGGAGCTTGGCGAATACTCAGCAAATGGCGGCAATCAGTCTTGCTTTGGTGTTGCGGGAGGTCATGTTGGTAATGTTCTCGACGTATGACTAAACGAAGTAGGCGGGAGAGGAGGGCGACCAGTAAAAGAAGGGAACAAAGTCGTAGCACTCCTTCTGAAGTTAAAATGTGAGGTGGCATGATGTGGCCCTCACTTGAAACCACACTAAAGACCATAATCGTAACCTGCAACTGTTTCCAACACCCTGGGCATATCCCTGTTATTCGTGGTAATTCAGCTATGCATTTTGAGGGTGCTGGCAATGGTCATGTTGTCATGACTTCGATCGGTGAGAGAGCATGAGCTGTACAGCGGCGCACCTCCGATCTCGCTCGTTGAACATTACGTCACTTTCAGACATGATAGAAGTCTCCTATCGCTATTGGGATTCGCACACAACTGGCCAACTAGTAGATAGTCTGCAACAGAAAAAAAACTGTTTTCATCAAACGGAAATGTAATCATATCGTCTTTTCAAGGGCATCGATTTTATCGTTCCACCCTGTACATGTCAGGACAACCTGGCAGCAAATGGAAATAAACACAGCGCACTTAGTGTGATTGATGCGAAGGTTCAAAGACCAGCTGCCAGGAAAAAACGCGCTAGAAATGCAGATGTCGAATTATTAGATAGAAATTACATCAGGACGCAAGATAGAGTCGGAGAAGCAAACAGACACTACGTGCCTGACAAAAAAACAATCTAAGTGAATGCTGTCTCGAGACTCTATCTGTTCGTCTACCATTTTAAGGCTAAGAAGGAAAAGTAATTAAAAAGGAAACCATTATAAGGAATCAATTTAAATCTCTCCCCTGGTGAATGAACTTTTCTGTCCAATAAAACCTTGGAAACCTCAACAAGTCTCCATGGTTTCATCATAATCATCATCATCATCATCATCATCATCTGCCCCAAGACGATGCAGTCATACAGGGAATGGCACAAGGTAACGATGAGAGAATGTAAACCTATGTACGTATGTAAAAAAAGAAAAGATATCGCCCCATAAGTGCAGTGACTATTTGTTTGTGGGGAAAAGTCTACGTGCTTCAACTCGTTTAATTTTTATTGTGAAAACATTACAGAAGAAGAAAAAGAAGAGAAGGAAGAAGTACAAATAGAATACAAAAATATAGATTTTTTTTAAAGTTAAGAAACTACAGAGAAAATAAGAAATAAAATGTGAAGTAAAAGAAAGAAATGAAACGAAGGAAAAGAATTAGAAAAAGAAAAGAAAAGAAGAAAATGTAGAAGAAAGATAAAAATATAAGACAATAATAAAATAGAAATTACATCACGTGGTTGGGGAGCAAACAGACAGGACGTTCCTGACAATATAGAAATTTAAGTGAAAATTTCCTCGAAACTTTGTCCATTTGTCGACTATTTTTAAGGTTAAGTAAGAAAATTAAGTAAGAAAAATTAACCTCTCTTTTAGAAGAGATTAATTTTAGTCTCTTTTTAACATTTCTTCTCGTGAACGAACTTCTCTCCTCAATAAAACCTTTGAAACCGCAACAAGTATCCATTGTTCCATGCATGAGTTTTGTTCGCTTGATTTTAACAGCTGATCAACAACCACTGGACGACGCAACGAGGAATGGCACACATGGAAAAGCGACGACGGCGCACGTCTGTGTAGTATTCGATGTTTACATATTGAAGTACAAAATCAAAATGCGTAAACGCATTTGTGCGCATGTCGTCTGCGCATACACTAGCCTGACTAAAAACAAATAACTATATTGCGAACCAATCAGAAAACGTTAATTTAAAACATATTTAAAATATCTCTTTTGTTAAAATATATACCTTCTTAACTCATTGTTTTGTTTTGTTTAGCATATGACAATGTCTCTTGTTTTCTCACGTCTAACTCAAAGGCTTGCTTTTTTCTGTTGTTCTTGGTTTTCGGGCAAGGTACTGGTTGTATGTTGGCGAGGTGACGGCTCGCATCGATCCCGAGCATCCTCGCCCGATAACCGTATCCAATGTCGGTGACAACGTGAGGCCGCCGTGGAACCGGGAAAGACAAATTATCTATATTACGATCCTCCCCGTGACGAGAATGGTGATTTGGACGTCACGACTGTAGGGTGGCCGAGGGAGTGTCATTTTCTGATCAGGATCTGATCGCTTTCTTTAAACACCAACTACGGGTGAAGATCAGATGTGATAGAAGAAGGCTGCATTGCGCGGCATTTGACAGAAGATGGATACATGCAGCAAGTTTGTGTGTACGAAAAGGAGCCAAATTTGAATACGCGTTCTCCGCCTAGGTAAAGTGTAACTTTATCTTTAGTCTCTTAGCTAGTCGAGTGAGTGGCCCATCCCTCCCCAACTAGGAAGCCTCCAAGATCCCCACCTCCTCCTAACTGCAATTTTTTTCTTTTCACTCCTCCCTCTAAATTTCACCCATCTTGGAAAGAAAGAAATCAATCACTACCTCCCCATCCCTCACCCACAATTTTTTTTTCTCCATTTCGTCCCATCTAGAGGGCATCCCCACTTAAAGACTGTCCCGCAGGAGCTCAGGTTCCTTTACACTGAAAACATTTCTCTGAATCCGGCTCATTCTAAAAAATACATCTCTCCTTACAAAACACCCTAAAATGAACCCCCAAAACTGGCGTGAACATATTGTAAACACTCATGATCCACAGCTCTAAAAATTAAGGATCGACATCTTTAAAAACTCACGCTTTAACGTATTTGTCCATATTGCTATTTTGTCAAGAAATGGATGCTGTTTAAGACATTTTTGGCTAAAGTGCACACGAATATCCGTTCTAGATTTCAGGAGATTTTAATGCAGGTGGTAAACAGTATGAATATCTGTGAGATAAAATCTAGTTATTGAATAGGTGAGCTGTGTACCGAGAAATCACTTTTGAAAAAAATCATGCATTTGCATTATCAAATGTACCAAAAAGTCATTTGAATAAAAAGCATGCATCTATGATCTTAATACTTAGACCTGAAGGATTGTTTGGACAAAAATCTTGTACCTGTAGAAAAATAATAATTATCAAATGTACCAAAAAGTCATTTGAATAAAAAGCATGCATCTATGATCTTAATACTTAGACCTGAAGGATTGTTTGGACAAAAATCTTGTACCTGTAGAAAAATAATAATTATCAAATGTACCAAAAAGTCATTTGAATAAAAAGCATGCATCTATGATCTTAATACTTAGACCTGAAGGATTGTTTGGACAAAAATCTTGTACCTGTAGAAAAATAATAATTATCAAATGTACCAAAAAGTCATTTGAATAAAAAGCATGCATCTATGATCTTAATACTTAGACCTGAAGGATTGTTTGGACAAAAATCTTGTACCTGTAGAAAAATAATAATTATCAAATGTACCAAAAAGTCATTTGAATAAAAAGCATGCATCTATGATCTTAATACTTAGACCTGAGGGATTGTTTGGACAAAAATCTTGTACCTGTAGAAAAATAATAATTATCAAATGTACCAAAAAGTCATTTGAATAAAAAGCATGCATCTATGATCTTAATACTTAGACCTGAGGGATTGTTTGGACAAAAATCTTGTACCTGTAGAAAAATAATAATTATCAAATGTACCAAAAAATTATTTGAATAAAAAGCATGCATCTATGATCTTAATACTTAGACCTGAAGGATTGTTTGGACAAAAATCTTGTACCTGTAGAAAAATAATAATTATCAAATGTACCAAAAAATTATTTGAATAAAAAGCATGCATCTATGATCTTAATACTTAGACCTGAAGGATTGTTTGGACAAAAATCTTGTACCTGTAGAAAAATAATAATTATCAAATGTACCAAAAAGTCATTTGAATAAAAAGCATGCATCTATGATCTTAATACTTAGACCTGAAGGATTGTTTGGACAAAAATCTTGTACCTGTAGAAAAATAATAATTATCAAATATACCAAAAAGTCATTTGAATAAAAAGCATGCATCTATGATCTTAATATTTAGACCTGAAGGATTGTTTGGACAAAAATCTTGTACCTGTAGAAAAATAATAATTATCAAATGTACCAAAACAAGTCGTTTGGGTAAGAATTATATAACTGTTAGGCCAGATGTGAAAAAACCTAAAAGTATGATACTTGAAAGATCATTTTCAGCAAAAGGTTACACAGGTGTAATATAAGTCTAATCAATGCAGTGATTCGCAATTGCCGAATAAAACGCCCTTAGAGTATGGTTATAGGATCAATATCACCCAATAGGGACGTTTCATGTGGTTACAAATCCGAAAAACATATTCTTATTGGTTTACAATTGGGTCGGAAAGAATCAACCCGTCGAATTTCCGTGTGGGTATTTCCCTCGTAACACCAACCATCCATAACAGTCACCTAAAATAAAGATACATTATTATGGTTTCTATATATCAGCGTATCTTTGCTCTTTTAAACACATCAGAAATACGATTACATACCTAATTTATAAAACTCACGATGTATGTCCGTCTGTCTGTCTCACTATTTTTAAAATCTATCTCCTCCGAAACTAAAAGTCGCAGAGCAGCGATAGGTGCCCCAAATGATCGGATTTTTTATGGACCGTTCTTTTATGAGTTTTTAGCCGGTTAAAATAGTTTTTAAGGAGTCAAAAAGGAGTCAAAATTGAAAAAAATCGTTATATGTTTTGTACATTCATCTTAGTTTATTTTTTAATCAATTCTTATGCGTGTTACGTTGGTACAGTGGTATCGTCACCAGTTTTGAATGATACAGTTTTGGATTCAGTTTCGATTCTAGCTGATCGCACCCAAATATTTTTTTTTTTTTACTTTTGAAATCACGACTCTATAATAATATATACTTGAACTCCGGGATACGGCATTAAAAATTAGAAACAAAATACAGTACAGTATATAATATACTTTTATATAATCAAATTATATTATAAATAACCCCGTAAGGCGGGGCAAATACTATAGCTAGGGATCGGAAAAAACATCGTATTCCACAACGTAACCTGAAAAAAAACGTATTCTAGGGGCAGCGTATCCCGAGGTTCTACTGTATACGAAACCTGAACAAATTAAAATATCATATTTAAGCGTCTTTTACGATCGGGCAAAGCCGAGCGCCTCCCACTCCCCCGGCTAGTATTTGCTAAGATCGTTTGTTATTATACTAAATGCACCGAGTATTGTAATAGTTTTCCTCTTTCTTACACACCTACATGTATATATGCTTTACTTATATAAGTTTCTACTCATATAAGTGTCCTGGCCAGATATGTCCAAACACGAAGAACTGATGCCACATCTAAAGGGGTAGTTCAGAGCACTCTTTGATAATATGACAGAGTACAAAATCGAATAAGCACGTTTCCTGCTCTCCAACCTTTACCAACCTGCAGAAGTTTGAATGTAATATAAACAGACATCCCGCTGCTCAACTCCCCACGGTCCCATGTTAAACATAATCCCAAATAGGAGTTTCTTTATGTTCCAAGTGGCAATATGCCTTGTTTGGCGTCGAGAAAAAGAGTAAAAGAGACATTTATCAAAATTGCGTTGATACACAATACACTATTAGATCACCGAAGTTAAGCAACGTTGAGTTTGATTAGTATTGAATGGGTGATCATTTGGCAATAAAAGGTTCTGTGTGTGGAAAGAGTTCTTTGCTTGTACGGAAATTGTTTGCAGTCGTCCTGGATTTCTCGTTGCGACTCGACTTAAGTAATGACAATTTGGGAGAGTTATGGATGGGGACTGCGAAACTGTTGATACATTATAAACTGTTGATATAAATATAAAATTATATATATATATATATATATATATATATATATATATATATATATATATATATATATATATATATTCTAAAATTATAATCACAACTACGAGGATATAGCTCACAAAAGGCATGCATATATATTATAAAATTATATCCATAAAGTTAGATAGATGGAGCTATATGAACAGAGTGCGATATATATAGTTAGACAGATAGAAAGATAGATAGATAGATAGATAGATAGATAGATAGATATTAACAGAGTGATGTACATGTATATAATTATTACTATAAATAATTTGAATTTTTTATTTTTATTCTTATGATTTTTAAGTTTTAATCTTTTTTAATATAGACAGGCAGACAGATAGATAGATAGATAGATAGATAGATAGATAGATAGATAGATAGATAGTCTTACGTGCAAGATAATGTCTAGAGGTAGACACACAACATATATTTTAAAAAAAACTAAAAGAAGTAAAATGCCGTCAATTAACTCTTTGAGTCAAACAGTTGCGGCCCTGTCGGTGGGGCATTAGAATACGCCGACTGCCCCCCCCCCTGCAGAGGGTAAAAGTCCCACAATGGGCGTCCTGGATATGATTTTAAACTATATCCGGTGGTGAGGGCCCCAGTTTGTGGGTTTTGGGGAGTGTGGAGCCACCCTTTAATTACCATTGCTCCCAGGTCCACTCTTACCCGGAGTGGTAGTACCTGTTAGGGTCCCAACTATGGGTTTAATCGAAACCGACGTGAAAACAACAAATATATTCTATTAAAAAAAAAATTTTTCTTCAAAATCTTTGGATTCGGCATTAAATAACCCGAAAAGGGTTGATATGCCGTAAAACAAAAACAACCAACCAAAACAATTGACCCCTGATTTTGGTAAAAACAATTTCACAACTTGTATACATTGTTAAATGCTGTACTTATCCATGATTAATTCCCCCCAAATTATCTGTAAAATATCTGAAATACAGAAAAAAATCATTATTGATGGTTAAATTACAGAGATTTTCAACTATTCAGTTACTGTTTGGACACTCTGTATATATATATATATATATATATATATATATATATATATATATATATATATATATATATAGAGAGAGAGAGAGAGAGAGAGAGAAAGAGAGAGGGAGAGAGAGAGAGAGGGAGAGAGAGAGCGAGAGAGAGAGAGGGAGGGAGAGGGAGAGATTGATAAAGAACGTACGTGTTTGATTCTTGTTAATATCTTTGCCTTATGCATGCAAACTGGCATCATAAGTTAATTAATCTACGATATGAAACCGACGGCTAAATATCAGTCGCCCGCGTTTCTAGCTTATCCGTTCTCACGCGATCGCAGATGCGCTTGCATAAACACCGCACTCGAACCCAGCACTCTCCCGTTTTTACACACCACACCTACGTACTCGCAAGCAAAAGAAGGGCCCAGAAAACTCATAACACCGAATGCCGCCATCTTGTTTCATACACTTGTAAAAAGAATCAGCGGGATACTACGATGGTAGTGAGGGTGGGGAGAATTGGTAAGTGCGCATGCTCAGTTGAAGCGGCTTGCAATTAGCTGTTGCCTCATGTATAAAAGTTCCGTGTAACAGATGTGCACACCGCGCGCAACACTTAAACTGTCATACATATTTATACATCTAATAAGTATCAGAAAAAATAACACATGTATACAATGTCGGTAGATAACGTGTAAAAGACATGTAAAAATGAGAGCGAATATCGTTAAGATACGTCCGTTCTACGATTGACTCGTTTAAGCGAAGAGCATCGGCTTTCTAACTTCAGCGCAACCGACAAAGAAAACGCTGCTTAAAACTTAAGCTTCGCAGAGCAAATAAAATGGTATTTCAAACATAAGAATGACAGACCAACGAAAATGTTGTGTGAAATTTTAATTTTTCAAGCATAAGAGATATAAAAAAAAAATGGCACGCATTAAACTTAAGCTTAGCAGAGCAAATAAATTTTTATTTCAACCACAAGCATGACAGACGAAAAGAAACGTCACTTTGGACTTTAGCTTAAAAACATTACAGACTAAAATACATCCCTCTATCAAATTTGAGTTTAGCAGAACAAATAAAATGGTATTTCAAACGTAATCATGATAGACCAAAGGAAACGTTATTTTGAACTTTAGCTTAGAGTAAATAAAATTTAAATTTCTAACCTTAAACTTCTATTTCTAACCTTTAAAATAGCCATGACAGACTAAAAACAGAGATCTGCTAACGTAAGTTTAACAGAGCAAAAAGAAAATACTTCTTTCATACATGTATGACAGACTAAAACAAAACTTCGTTTCGAACTAGCTAAGCAGTCATGACAGACCAAAGAAAATCTCTATATTTTTTAATTGGAATTCATTATTGAGATGAGATTAATTTATTTTATTGCGAACAGTTATCCTTATCTTTTTAGCTGTTGTTTCACGACGTTTCGGCCAACTATTCCTTCGTCAGGCAGTAACCGACACAGGATAGGAACTCTGAATCCTCAGCAATTACTGCCTGTCATAGTTGCTGTCGTTTCACCACGAGGCTCGTGGCGCAGTAGATAGAGCCGTTGAATCTCTACGGTTCAAGGTGAGCATTGTTTGAAGATAGCGGGTTCAATTCTACTCAAAGCCAGCCAGAGGCTTAGTTAGCCAAAAACGTGGTGAGACGACAACAATTATGGAAGGCAGTAATTGCTGAGGATGTAGTAAGGAGATTCGGAGTTCCTATCCCGTCACGGTTACCACCTGACGAAGGACAGAGGAATAGTTGGCCGAAACGTCGTGAAACAACAACTTAATCCCGTACCTCTATAAGGCCACCATTCGCCCATGTATGGAATATTGTTGTCATATTTGGGATGGTGCATCTGCTACTAGTCTCTCGTTCCTATACAAGGTTAAAAAGAGAGTCGCCAACCTGATAGGTCCTGAACTGTCATCGAAGCTTCAGCCTCTGTTCTATCGACGAAATGTTGCATCCCTCTGCCTGTTCTACAAGAATTTTGATAGTGAATGCTCTGACGAACTGCAAGCACTTGTGCCCTTCGACGTAAATACTCCCGACAAACCCGAGAAGCAGCTAATTCCCACCCCTACATAGTAGAGATCCATATATGTAAGAGAGCTTTCTACTCCAGT
Source organism: Euprymna scolopes (assembly GCF_053919585.1). NCBI lineage: Eukaryota > Metazoa > Mollusca > Cephalopoda > Sepiida > Sepiolidae > Euprymna > Euprymna scolopes. The sequence continues at coordinate 81,752,218 of NC_136509.1, forward strand.
AATTTATTCCCCAGAACCGCTAGACTTTGGAATTCCTTTTCTGTGTCTCTGCTTTCCCAACTGTACTGACATGCAGAAGTTCAAGGTGTAACCGACATCTTGCTGTCCAACTCCCTACATAGTACCCCTGTAGCTTATGTCCCTGACAGTAGCCCCCTACATCAAAGTGGCAATGTGCCTTGTTTAGGGTGAAAAAATGTAATAAAAAAATAAAAATAAATGAATAAATTAAAGAAAGTCTCATTCGAAACGTAATATAAACAAAGGAAACAAAATGTTTTTTTTTTCAAATAAAAGCATGACAGACCAACGGAAGCGAAGTTTCGAATGTTAGCTTAATAATCATGACAAACCAAAAGAAGTTCTGTGTCTTGAGCCTACCAGTGCAAATAAAATGCTTTATATTTTTAGAGTAAGCAGGTCGGAGCAAAACAACCGTCGTTTCGAACTTGCCATGACAGTCTAATGAAAGCCCGGTGTCAAACATAGGCTTAGCAGAGAAAAGGAAATGTTATTTCAAACATAAGCATAACAGAACAAACGGAAATGTTGTTTTAAACTTTATCTTAGCAAGCATGGCAGATCAAAGGCAGCCCGGTATATAATTTTATTGCTCGGTAGAGGAAATAAAATCTTATTTTAAACGTAAGAAATACAGACCAAAAGAAACGTCATTTCGAATTTTAACTTAAAAAGACAAACAAAAAACATCTGCGGTTTCTAGCAAACTCTTCAGCTAATTTTAGGTCTAAACATTTGAAATTTTATATAAAGGGCATTCAGATATGCAGGAAGCGTTATAATTAGTTTTGGAGCGAAAATTCGGCTATTTAGAGGTCAAAGTTGAAAGAGTTGACCTTTGCAAATTCTACCAAATTTCTCCGTCAATTTGAGTCTAAACACGTGAAATTTTAGATGTAAATTACCTGGGCATAAGTCAAACTTTTGAATATATATATATATATATATATATATATATATATATATATATATATATATATATATATATATATATATATATATATTATTTTTGTATTCAGTTGTTTCCATTATTACAATCCCCCCACCTTTGTCAGCAGGTGAGACGATAATATTATGGTCGTTAGCCATGTGTGATAATGCATTTATGTATCGTTTTGGTAGGGTGATATCCCTGGTTTGGGCGGTGGTCGTGGATATTATACCCTGGATGAAACCTTTCATAAAGTCGGTATCTTCGTGTTTATAGTTTCGAGCGATTGTGTTGGTTGTTATCTTTGGATAGATTCCCGTTGCAAATTTTAAACCAAGGCTGAGGGCTTCTGTCTCCGTGTTTAAGCTGAACGTCTGTGTGTGTGTGGGTGTGGGTGTTGTCACGAATAGGCTCCTATATGGTTGACTATTTAAAAAAAAAACTGATTACATATATTGATAGATATATCGAGGATCACGAATGGGTATGTTTGATCTTGCAGAACGGCGATTCATAAAAATTGTGGAGTCTGCGTTCGCGCCTGGTCCCCAAAGTATGGAAATAAAAAATGAAAAAAAAAAACGTTTACAATGGTTTTTGATATAGATGTACATAAGAATACTTTGATAAGTATGTTACAACTTAAATAGGGATGGTATAATAAAATTGTGGGGTCTGCGTTCGCGCCTGTACTCCATGGAAATATGGCACAACCTTTAACAAAGATTTTCATATCTATTTGCGTAAGTATACTTTGTTAATAAGTTTCAGTTTGAGGAAATATGGTATAATAAAATTATTGAGTGTTCATTCGCGCCTGACCTCCATAGAATGTAAATATGTCAAAAGTTTAACAAGTTTTTTTTAAAAGAGGTGAGGGTCCACAATGCCACCTTAACTTTAATCTTAATTCACGTTAGCTTTTATTTTTTTTTTTTTAGTTGAATCATATTGTGTTGAATAAATTCACCTCATAAATTCACGTTCTTATTAAAGTGAAAACCAAAAAAAAAATAAAAGTCGGAACTTCAGACAATTCTCGACACAAATTTTGCATAACTCTGTTTTTTTCCTTCTCCACTTGCATGTGGCACTCTTTCGAAAATAAATAAATAGATAAATAATAAAAAATAAGAACGTTACTTGTTATCGTGTTAAAAGAAGGAAAAATCCTACTCACGTGATTACGTGTCTTTTTAAAAACATTTACATAACCTTTTTATTTTTATTTATATATCTGTTTAAGCTTTTTTTGTCAGTGTACTAGAAGGAATTCAGTTGATTACAACCCTTTGTGCGTGTTCTTTACATTACAATAGTACAACTCTGAATCCGACGGTGCCATACTACACCGTTCAATACTGTAAGACTGAAACAAAGCTGTTCTGCTTGAAAAGGGCGCCATTTTCTTCTTAGTCGTATTTATATCGATTCTTTGCTTTAAAAAACTAAGTAATTACATGTTTACTTTTTTAATATCCCATTTTGCTGTTTCGGATTATTTTACTAAAGTAAGTAAAGCTTCATTATTTTTTAAAACGGTTTTTGTTTCTTTGTTTTCGATATTTCGTCGATATTATTTAGTAAGAGTGTTTAGCAGAAAAGCCAAGAAACAGCTACCCGAAAAAATAAATATACAAGAAATAAATGTTACCATAGTCAATAAAAAATTCAGTTCATGTTTTTTTTTTTTTGGTTTGAAATAGTTTTAATGCTCTTTACTTGGAATCATTGCAGCGAACCGAAATTAAATCGAAATTTGAGGCGATAACTACTTAAATGAATTTTTATATAAACTACACATGCCATAATCGAATATTCCTCAAGCACAAAATAACGGAAAACATTAAAATATGTTTATAAATATTCCTTACGTTGACGGAACTCTCTTAAATTGTCAACACAGAATGCTCAGGTGCCCCTCCTTCAAATTGAAACCGGGGCTCTCCATTTCAAAGGTGCTGCCATTTGGATTTTTTTTTTTTTACTCGGTTCGTGAATTAAAAAAAAAAAATTTACAAACTACTTAAAAATACAAACCAATGAACTTTTCTACCACAAAAGTAACTTTTATTGACTGTGGTAACATTTATTTCGTGTATATTATTATTATTATTATTATTATTATTATTATTATTATTATTATTATTATTATTATTATTATTGTTATTGTTATTGTTATTGTTATTATCATCATCATCATCATCATCATCATCATCAATAATAATAATAATAATAATAATAATAATAATAATAATAATAATAATATATAACATTTTCTCTTTGTAAGGAAACATCATTTTTTTGGTCACTCTTGGCTACGAATAGAATCAAAGTTGATATAAAACAATATATTTTCGCGAAAATTATCTTTACTTTAATCACATTTGTCTTAGGGTTAATTAATCAAAGTTCCATACCACCCACGGACTTTACATACACCGGACATACTAGCAACTTGGTTATAAATAATTATACATTGAGGTGAGGAAAGATAGACGAATAAAGGCTAGACACTCCTCTACTCAAGCATACCCGTCTACATTTGTTTGTTTTTCTTTCTTTACTTTCATAATTCCGGTCTTTCCCCGCATTGTCTTTGGCTTTATAAAAAATTCTCTCTCTCTCTCTCTCTCTCTCTCTATATATATATATATATATATATATATATATATATATATATATATATATATATATCAATGAATTCATTCAGAAATCATATATAAAATAACATATGTGAGAAAACGATAATAGTGACTTTCGAAGCACTCTGTATTTTGAGCGAGCAAGAAACAGCACTGAGTGACCGAAATCGTCTTAAATGATTAATGAAGAAGTACGTCGTAAATTGACCGAAACGTCTGTGAAATATGCCATTGCCGATGGAGGAATATGATGCCTCTACTATTTATCACCACAGTGAAACCCGATATTTGCGCGATACTCTATCAAACGGATATATATAAATAGTTCATAAATTGATGACGTTAGAGAAATAAATGATATTGCCATTTTAAGAAAACATAGGTAGAAGTACAGAATAGTTAACACTCGAAAACTCGTGAACAAAAATAAATAACACATAATTTATACCAAACGCATGAGATTTCATTTATTTTTAGAAATGTTTAAAGGTTGTGTCAAAGAAAAAAGTAAATGGCCAGTTGAGGAATTAAAATGTTTTTGGGTTTTGTTTTGTTTTTTTGTTGTTTTTTTTAGGGGAGGGTACATTTTCACCCCCAAATAAGGCACAGTGCCAATTTGATGTAAAGGGCTACTATCAGGAACATAAGTTGTAGGGATACTAAGTAGGGAGTTGAGCAGCAAGATGTCTGTTTACATTACACTTGAACGTCTGTATGTCAATACAGTTGAGGATTCAGGAACTCGGATGGAATTCCAAAGCCTATCAGTTTTTGATAAGAAATTATGAGAGTAGAAGGCTTTCTTACATCTGCCGTGTAGGAGTGGAATTTTGCTGCTTGTCGGGTTTGTCGGGGGATAGTATTTACGTCGAGGTGTACAAGGGCTTGTAGTTCGTCGTAGCATCCACCATCAAAATACTTGTAAAAAAGAGGAATGCAACATTTCGACGAGAGGACAGAGGTTGAAGCTTAGATGACTGGTGAGGACCTATCAGGTTGGCGACCCTTTTTTAGAACCCTATCCAGGTGAGAGAGACTAGTAACAGGTGCATCAGCCCAAATGTGACAACAATACTTCATACATGGGTGAATGGTGGTCTTGTAGAGCTATAGGACACTTTTAGGCATAAATAACTTTCTAGCACGGTAAACAGCCTACTTGCCTCGCAGCAGCCTTGGCAATGCTCTCGATTTATCTGTTCAAACTCATGTACCCTGTGAACGTTAGACCGAGGAGTTCAAACGAAGTACTTTCAGGTAATGTATCTTTAGACATAGCTATTGGTGGTTGGGAAGGTTTATTAATTTATCTATATTAATAAAACAGTGGATGCATGTATATGTGTGTAAAAATATTTTACCGATAAACTCTTAAACTACTGGTCGCATAACACTGAAATTAATAGGAAATAGTAATAATAAACCAAGGATGGTTTATAACGAGTAAAATCTTTGTTTGGATGGATGAATAACACGTACAGAAATATGATGGCAACTTGAAATGCAAAAATTGTTCGTTTCAACCTGGCTACGTATTTCTATTACTTTTGCGCATGTTCAAATTCATTCATAGCTTGGGATGGTTTAATTTTAAATCTTTCTTATCAATCTGTTGAAAGCACAAAGGTAGGGAAGGCGGCTGAAGTTCTAAACGTTTTGGTTTCAATTCTAACTGATTGTACCCTTAGTAATTCTAAGTTATTTTTTTAACTTTTGAAATTGATATATATATATATATATATATATATATATATATATATATATATATATATATATATATATATATATATATATTGGCGCCAAAAGGAAAATCCGCACTTATCATTTTTTCAAAAACCGCAAATTTAACTTGAATCTAACTGTTTAAAAAACTTATATCTCATTTGATTATCCTTTTATTCATCTATAATTTTACCTGTTCATATTTAACTTTTAATTGAAATATTCTAGTGTTCACGTCAATTTAAAAATTAACTTCAAATCGAGAAGGCAAAAAAAGAAACTCCGGAAAATTGTTATTTAAGTGTAAGTTTAGAAAATTAATACAACACAAATGCAATAGGAACACAATGAACTAGTTAATAATTAGTAGCATAGCTCTTCTGCCATTTGGCAGCCTGCAATCTTTTAGGAATTCCTTGAATTAGTCTGCTGCAATACTCTGGGGGAAAGGGCATCCCACTAGTCTTTAATTTTTGTTCAAAGATCTTCCAGATTTGAAATTTTATCATTGCGTAGCTGCTGCTTGATGTAATGCCATATGTTTTCGATATGATTGAGGTCTGGAGATTGTGCAGGCCAATCCAAACACGGAATATCATGCCCTTCAAGGAAGCTCTTGACATTGTCAGCTGTTTGAATGGGGGCATTATTCTGCATGAAGATAGGATTATCATCCAAATTTTGGCCAAAGTAGGGTAGAAAATGCTCAGTCAACATATTAATGAACTTAGTCGAATTAATTCGATCTTGCAAGCGAACTATAGGCCCTGGACCATTGGCAGTAATAACGCCCCACACCAAAACTGTACCTCTACCACCTTGCAGCTTGAAACTGCGCACCTAAGATTAAAATTTTCGTGCTTCCTTCGACGGACGTACTGCCTAGCATCACTGCTTGGTCTATTGAACTTGCTTTCGTCGCTAGAAATCACTTTCGACCAATATGAAGAGTCTTCGTTGCATCCGACGAAATCTAGACGGCGCTTTCTGTTCTTTACATAAATCATTGGCTTGCGTCTTGCAACACAACCTCGCAAATTAAAATCTTTCAATCTGTTCTTAACTGTAGAAAGAGAGCACTTTCTAACAAGTTTGCACTATTGTTGGGTTTGGGGAGCCATTCCAAATCTGTTTTTGAGGCTGCGTATTCATTGTAAGAAGTAACTCTAGGATGACCAGATTAATCACAAACGCTGCCAGTGTTTTGGTGTTTTTGTACAGTCATCCGTACCATTTTCTCATGATATTATAATCTGTGGAGCCAGTAATTTTTTTTCTTTTCTTTTCCAAAATGGCGACCAACATGCCTGACAAAGCTCGAAGGCTACATCGACCGAAACATTCCACAAATAACACTCAAGATGAGAACAATAGTCCGATCAAAACAAGTAATACAAACAATCAGCCCTTATCTAAAAAAAATTTCAGAACTATGATCTTATATTAATTTATTTATATTAATTCCCTTTTATGTGTGGGTTTTATTGCTGATATGTAGCGTCTTACACGTGTTTCATTGAATAGTGAAAATAGAGAAGGATCAACAAGGAAAGAGATAGAAAAGATAAACAAGAGAAAAGTGCGAGGGGCGTTCCAAAAGTAAAGCCTCCTATTTTTTTATTGCGTCCCAATGGTGAATCAGAGGGGGTTACACATTGTATTGTCATGATGACTGAATTATGCATTCATGACCTGAAAGTTTCATCTCTCTTTTGCTAATATTGACAATGTGAGACTCACAGAAAACAACCCCTGTCATGGGCGTGCGTCAGAAGCAGAGATGTTTCATTGAAAATTCCACGCAGAAAAAATTAAACCGGTCAACAGTCACAGACGCCCGTTGAAGCTTTACAAATCCGATGTATTTGATATCAGCAGAGTTAGGAGATGGGTTCGTCGATTTCAGCGTGAATGCAGTGATATAAATGAAAAAGCGTGCTCCGGACTTTTACGATCGAAAGCATCAAAAGAGTCTGGCAAAAGTGCATTGAGAATCGTGGTGACTGTGCATAAAAATAAATTCTTGAGCACAAAATGCCGCTCGTTTTAATGGTACCACTCTCGTCTTCGTAGTTCTTCGGGGCGTACGTTTTTCAATTAAAAATAGGAGGCCTTACTTTTCAAGTGAGTCTAAACCAAGGAAAAGTAGGGAATCATCAACAAATAAGAAAATAAAGACGAACCAAGAAAAGGAAGGTAGAAAGGAATAAACAAAGAAAGAACAGAGGTAGGGATTAACAAAGAAAAAATATAGGGAGGATCAACAGAGAAAGAATAGAGGGAGGATCAACAAAGAAAGAATATAGGGAGGATCAACAGAGAAAGAATAAAGGAAGACATAAACAAAGAAAAAATATAGGGAGGAATCAACAAAGAAAAAATATAGGGAGGATCAACAAAGAAAGAATAGAGAAAGACATAAACAAAGAAAAAATATAGGGAGGATCAACAAAGGAAGAATAAATGTAGGGATCAACAAAGAAAGAATAGAGGAAAGGGTCAACAAAGAAAGAATAGAGGAAAGGGTCAACAAAGAAAGAATAGAGGAAGGGATCAACAAAGAAAGAATAGAGGAAGGGATAAACAAAGAAAGAATAGAGGAAGGGATCAACAAAGAAAGAATAGAGGAAGGGATCAACAAAGAAAGAATAGAGGAAAGGGTCAACAAAGAAAGAATAGAGGAAGGGATAAACAAAGAAAGAATAGAGGAAGGGATCAACAAAGAAAGAATAGGGGAAGGGAAGAACAAAAAAAAAGAATATAGGAAAGGATCAACAAAGAAAAATAGAGGAAGGAATCAACAAAGAAAGAATAAATGGGGATCGACAAAGAAACGATAAAGACGAATTAGCAAAGGAAAACCAGGAAAATATGAGCAGAAATAAAATAGAGAACGATTAATAACAGTAGCTAGCCCATCCCTGCTCTATTGCTGGTTTCATAGCAAGTGCTCGTCTGAACTCCAATCTATGGTCACCCCCATCGCCAAAATTTCACGAAGCACACTCGTCTAACTGAAACCACTATCACTAATTTCCCCCACTCTTTATCTTTGCCTAAACCTAAACATGGATTGCATGAACAAATCTTCTTTCTTAGAACTGTCCGCCTGTAGAACCTTGTTCCGTGTACCTGCTTTCTAACTGACTATGATATAGTTGTCTTCAAATCCAATGTAACCAAGTTCTTGAATTGTCGTTCCCTTAAGTAATCCAATTTACCTAATTTGCGATACTAAATATTATTATGATATTGTCCCATTGACTTCGAGTGGCCTCCGGGCCTTGATAAAAGGTGACTCCTTTGTAACAAATTTAAAAAAAATAAATAAAACAGAGATTGACTACAAAGTCAAAAAAATAGCGACCAGTTAATAAAGACAGACTTACAGAGAATGATCAACAAAGAGGAACAAGAGAAAATATAGGAAAGGGATTAACAAAGAAATCGAATGATGAAAATAAAAAATATATATATATGTGCTTGAGTACATGTTTCGGGCCAATGACAAATGAGCGCTGAGTATTATAAAGGGAAAATCACAGCTGAAAGTAGGCGCCTCCTACCGCAGCTGTTTTCTTGTTCGGCTGCATTGAACCATTGCAAGGTTTTCTAATCGGCTGCCCCTTCCTTCTTCTAATCCGTTGAAAATTGTTTAAATCTGCAGATTTACTGAGGATTAAACGATTTAGAATCGAAAGTAATCAAATAATAACATTAACACACACACACACACAGACACATACACAAGAATTTATATATTGATACCGTAGCACCTTTAACGTATGGACGTGTGTTACGGTTTCCAGATTATAAATTATTCGATCGGGAGATCTTATTTACTACTAGCATGGGTACCCGGCATTGCCTGGGTTGACATGAAGTTCCATTTGGAACACACCTGCTATACTAATAATTTTCATCATGAGCAACGTAGATACCCCCACAACAATTCCAAAAGTAAAAGAACGGATAAAATCATGAAAATGTAATCGCTCCCAAAAAGAAGTATGTGATACCCTCTCCAACAGATATTTCGGCAGAAGGGATACAGAGAGAGGAAACTATTGAGCACTGGAAAGAAAAGTGTCCCCCCCCCCCAAAAAAAAAAATAATTAAAAATATATCATTAAAACTTTTTTTTTTTCAATAAAAATAGCAGCGAATGCCCGTGCGATCGAAAAAAAAATAGCCAAGTAGGCAGAACCCCTAAAAAATGAAGATCTACCAAAAATTAATTCCAAAAACAATTAAATTCAATTTTTCGTCATTGCAATGCCCCCCCCAATGCAATTTGTCATATTTTGGGGTTCGTTTTGTTTATGAAATTGTTAGGTGAAAGTACAGAGTGGTCTCATAAAAATCAATTAAATTTTTCGTTATTTTGTTTTAAATGTAATTCCCGTCCCCCACCACCAAAAATAAAAAAAATGTATTTGTCATGTTTTGTCGCCACCCCCCTCGAACGCCAAACTTTTTTAAAAAATGCTAGAGGTGACATGTCTCGTTGAACGCTTTATGGCCAAAAAGTGGGTGCTCATTTTACGTTAAATTAATATGGAAAAGTGATCCCCACTCTATAATGTTAATTTTCTTTCTTTTCAAAATTTCATTCATATTATTTATAAAGGTTATTTAAACGCATTAGGCAAAAAAAAAAGTAGATCTTTATTTTTTTAGGTGGTCACATCGTAAAAAAAAATACCGATTTCTTTATAGCCGTTTATAGAATAATAAAAACAAACAAATGAATCTTTTCTTCGATTTTTCGTAAGTGTTTTTTTAATATTTAAAAAAAACATTAAAAGCCAAAGATTTTTCTATCTACTCGGAATTATTTTTTCAAGCTAGAAATTTATTGAGATTGCCAAATTATTTCATTTGCTAATATATTTTTTGTTCCGAAGGGGCAAATAACTCTAAAACAAAGATTTTATTTTAAAAATCGATGTTAGAATATTAATTCCAAATAAATTTAATTAAATATGTTCTCAATATAATTATTGTTTCAAATTTATTAAATAACGATTATAAATAGAACACTTATAACAATTCTCTCGCTAGAAACATTAACTAAGATACCGCTATTTAATAAAATCGATTTTTCTTAATGTAATATGCAAATGAGATGATCTCTTTATTGTATCTAGTTTGCAAGAATCATACTATATATAGAAATAAATGAGAGAGTAAAGTAAGGAACCTTTTGTATATATTAATCAAATTGTGAACAAAAAACAAACAAACAGACAGCCAGGAATACGAATTTATATATATTGATTAGAAGGTGATAGCATACCACGAACATTAAATTAATATATAGATACGCTAATTTAATGTTCGTAGTATATTATCACTTTCTCTCCTCCTTTTTAATAAATAGGATCTCCTGATCAC
>NC_136509.1:81767933-81812933 GCF_053919585.1 Euprymna scolopes
TTGTGGCAGTTGCCTGTCTAGCCGCACTGATGGGCTGTGAAACAGCGAACAGTACTGTATGTGGATGACTATATATATATATATATATATATATATATATATATATATATATATATATAAAGAGAGAGAGAGAGAGAGAGAGAGAGAGAGAGAGAGAGAAATATGAACAAATTCGGATAATTACCAGACAAGAATAGATAGATAGATAGATAGATAGATAGATAGATAGATAGATAGATAGATAGATAGATAGATAGATAGATAAAAGTGATTAAAAGAACTTGATAAGGAAGATATGGAAGAGGAAAGAGATGAACAATTGAAAAGGGAGATGATTAAGAAAGAAGGGATGAAGGAAGAGAGGGAGAGTGACGTGAGAAAGAATCTATTATGACATCTCAATGCATTCTGACTTTGTGAAATTCTTAGACCTTGTAATCCGCATAAAGAACGTCCATTGTCAAGGTTAAGCAATTGTATGTTCAGTAATATAGATAGAAAATACTGACCCAACGAGGCACTCGTGGTTTACCAAGTGCGAAAACGACAAGACGAAACTGAGAACCTTTATAACTGTGGATGGGGGATTATGACAACGGGAAGGTAAGTACATTTGGGTGTATTTACACACCTGTGAGGGATGAAGAGGAATGATACAGGGAAGATGAAAGAAGCAAAATGAGGTATTTACTTGAATGTCCGCGTTAATGGGTTTTGGCTAGATGAACGCCTGTCTGGTACGTCTTGAAGTGGTACGGTGAGGGAGGGGGTAAGAACTTTTAGGTTGTTTACACATATCTAAGTATGAATGTATATATACAGGAAGATTCAGTTACAGATTTCTCATATATGTATTTAATGAAGTACATCTGCATGACCTAGATAGATAGATAGATAGATAGATAGATAGATAGATAGATAGATAGATAGAAGAGATGCTGCAAGTTTGTCTCTGCTTTATCGTTATTTTCATGGCAAGTGCTCGGCTGAGCTCCAATCTATGGTCCACCTTCGCCAGACTTTCACAAGAAACACTCGTCTAGCAGAAAACACTTTCACTAATTTCCCCCACTCTTTATCTGTGCCTAAACCTAGACGTAGATTCCATGAACAAAGCTTCTTTCTTCGAACTGCACGCCTGTGGAATTATCTTCCGTTTTCCTGCTTTCAAGCTGAATACAATATGGTTGTCTTCAAGTCTAACGTAAACAAGTAAACGATTACTATATTGTCCAATTTCTACTGTACACTCTTTAACCCTTATCCTCGAGTGGCCTCTTGGCCTTGATAAGTGATGATGTCTATGTAAAAAAAAAAGATAGATAGATAGATAGATAGATAAGTGTTGGGACGGTTGATCGGAATCAGAATCGGGAATCGGAAAAATCGGAGCTTTTGGGGGTATCGGAATCGGTATCAGAATTGAAAACTTTAGCCTATTTTCCGATGCCAAAACCGATTCCTTAAATTATCTTTTTTTATTTGATTTTCGTTTAAGAAAACATCTTCCACTGCTTGTAGTAATAATAAAATAATAAATATTTATTGATTTAAACTGAAATCTTCACAAGTGTTTTTTTACGTTTGAGAAAATACAGGCACATTTAAGATGCGTTTTTGTGGTAATCGGGACAAAATAACACTTTTATAGTAAAATATTTAGAGATTTATAAAGAATCGGAATTAGAATCGGTAATTTGTATCAGCATCAGGTAAAATATTGGAATCGTCCCATCACTAATATATATATATATATATATATATATATATATATATATATATATATATATATATGAACAAACTAGAATAGATGGATAATCGACAGACAAGAATACATAGATAGATAGATAGATAGATAGATAGATAGATAGATAGATAGATAGATAGATAGTGATAGGTAGAGAAAAATAAATTGTCTAGAAGTGATGGCTAGCAACCAATCAAATTAGTTACATAGATAGATACATGGTGGCTTCCTTCAGTTTTGACAAACTATAGGTACCAACTGTAAATGGGCCCGCGCGCGTGAAATATTTGTGACAAGAGTTGCGCAATCTCAGCCCTATTTCTCGTGAGTCGATATTAATAATACCAGTGGAGGTTCAGGACGACTGGAAACAATGTCGAGGTAAATAAATAAATATATATATATATATATATATATATATATATATATATAGAGAGAGAGAGAGAGAGAGAGAGAGAGGGGGGGGAAGGAGAGAGAGAGAAATAGATGATGAAAGTGAGAAACATTACATTATATAAATTAGTGATGATCGATTAGTTGATCGATTAGTTGCATTGCAGACGCGTTCATCGATTATCAATCAAATCACTTGTTTTACACTCAGCAATGTTTTTTTAATCTAAATATATATATATATATATATATATATATATATATATATATATATATATATATATATATATATATATATTCTGAATTAATTTTATCGAAAAGATATTTTATCCGGATCGACATTCCACTGTATTCATATACGAGGTGTCTTTAATAAGTTTCCAGATTTTTGTTGTGGAGGCATTTAAAACTGCCGTAGACTCTTGAAAATGTAGTATGTTATTGCTATACATCTTATGATATGACTGACCAATTTTTATGATTTCAGGTTCAAATGAACAGCTACAGCAGGAATTGGAATACACCCTATTAAAGCCTGATTGTCAGAGCTGATGAATTTCAAAAATGCAATCTGAACGTGACAACATTTTAGAAGAACGATATGCAATAAAATTGTTTTAAACTTGTATAAATTACATATAAACTTGTGCAATGCTTCAGACTGCTTTTGGGCCATCGAGCATCAGTTTTTGAGTGGCATAAGAGATTCAAGGAAGGCAGGGAGTAGGTGAGGGATCATGAGATGTATAGGAGGTGTAAGGAAGTCAGAACATCAGAGTTGATTGGTCAAATAAAGAATTTCATGAATAAGGACCATCGTGTGTCTATAGAGACAATAAGTGCACAGTTTGATGTCAATGTTCGAACTGCACACACAATTATTCGCGAGGAACTGAAGATGCTGAAGATTTGTGCAAAGTCTGTCCCCAGGGTGCTCCATCCTTGTCACAGACTATTTGACCAAGATAAGCATCAAGATAGTTTCTCACCCTCTTCATAGTCCAGAAATTGCCCCCTGTGACTTTTGGTTATTCCCTAAGCTCAAGGAAAACCTTAGAGGCTGTCGTTATGAGACAATTGAGGAGATGAAAGAAGCTTAACGAGAGTCATTGATACACTCACCCATGATGACTTCAAGAGGCCTCCTAGAAGTTGTTGGAACGGTACAAGTGCATTGCAACCGGAAGATATTACTTTGAAGGGGATTACAGTTTTATGAGTGTAGTATCAGTAAATGTGCCCATAAGAAAACAGTCTAGAAACTCATTGAAGATACCTTGTAAATGTTAGCTCAAATTAAAAGTACTCCTACTCTTACAATTACCGGAACATTTCCAAAGAAACGTTTTGGAACGTTTTCTGTATTTGAAATCCTCATGTAAAAAATTTAAAAAAACTCAAATGAATGTTTATTAAACATAAATATTTATTAACGGAAAATTTGTTTTCGTCCAAAAATTAAATAAAATATTTTATTTTCACCTGCCATATATTTAAATGATACGTATGAAAAAAAATAATAATGCTTGTTCAGAATAATAACGAAAATTGTAAAATTGAATTTCAACTAAAAGCAAGGGTACATACTGAATTGTTATTTTGAAATGTAACTTAAACATAATAAATAACTCCTAGTTTGGGATCTGTTTGTTATTTAAGCATAACTTGCAATTTTCCTTGAAAACAATTTTCATTAAAGATTAATTTTCTACTTTATAATTTTTCGTAATTTTTGGGTATGTTTCTAATTTCGCCATGACAATTAAATAGATAACATTGGTTTTAATAGAAGTTCAATATTTCGTTGATCGTTTTTGTTCTTATTTCGAAAAAGCACAAAAAAATTGATTATCTATAAATATAAAAGAGAAAATGTATGTATGTACGTATGTATGTATGTGTGTTCGCTTTTTCTGTGTGTCTACAAAAGGCTTTTTTCAGAGAAGCGGTCGGTCGGTTTACAACTTTTTAAAACTTTTTATATCACATATAAATCGTAATATCTCACAGTCAACAACGAAGCTCGCCTGTCTATTTAATTTGCTCGATTTCGGGAAGATAAATATTCAACATTTGTCGCCGTGGGTTAGTCTTTTTCCTATAACATCTTGGGAAAACAAAAATAAAAAAGGTTCCGCAGTAAATGAATACTATCCTGCAGTCAAACTTGACCTCATTAACTCATTAAAACGGGTATCTGCACAATCCAAGTAATTAAATAAATTCAAACGTGTTTCCGTTAGCATCTCGCGGTGGGGCAATCGTTAACATCGCACTTTTTTTTCACACTTTAATTTACAACTCTGCCTCAACGGTTCGGGTTCGATCCTCATACTTAGTTTTTTTAACCCCCACCCCATCCCCGGAGTTTCCACACACACCTCCAAATACCCGGGCAACGCCGGGTACCCCTCGCTAGTTATTAAGAAAGCAAACTGGAAAAAATATTTGTGTAACAAATTTAAAGACAAAAAATGAATTAATTTAATGCTTTAATTATCGGATCAAAAATTCATTTTTTTAGATCTTTAAAATGTGAATATTTACTAGAAATTTAGTATTGCATATATATACACATATATATATGCATATATACACACACATATGTATATACATATACGTACTCATACAAGTACGTATACAAATAGAAACATACATAGATGCAGATATACCGCCAGGGCCAGTATATAACAGCTCCTTTAGTCTCACAAAAAATTAATGAAAAGGAATAAAAGAAATCTCTTATATTAAGTAAATTTATAGCCTAAGGTTTAAGAAGTAAGATAACCAATTTCGAATTCTATTCGATTTTTTCTTATGTTTACATTGGTAAATAATGTCGCTTTTGGAATTGATTATGTTGATACTTTGGGGGAAGTATACTTATAGCTTCAGATTTGCAACCTTCTGTGGTAGAAGATTGTGATTTTTAAGAATATCCCAATCAATAGAGAAAGCGGTGTTTTTAGAATTAAGTTTTTTTAATGAAAGTGGTTAGGGAAGTTCCCTAGCTATTATCATTGATTTCATTATAAACTGAAGAAATGTGGTTAGATATTCTAACCTTTATTAAATTTGAAGTGGCGCTAATATAAGTGTATATCTTTCCTGGCATTCGCGTAGTGTTAATGGTTTGTGGATTTCTGTTAGTCTTTTGGGTGGGATTGTAGTTTAATTTAACGTTGTTATAATTAGCAATAGTAGATTCAATCTGTACGGGGATATTGGAATCTGTATTTCGAGGGAAGTTTCGAATATTATAAGTGTTTGGAGAAAAGTAAGGCGGGTTATTATTATTATTATTATTATTATTATTATTATTATTATTATTATTATTATTATTATTCATTAATATTGATATTATCATTATTCATGTTGTTAGTTGTGGCGCCTGTGCTAAATTGAACATTGTAGAGTCGGAAATTTTAATTGATGCTTTTATTAATATGGTACAGTATTTATGTGGTTGCTTAAAAGAATTATCTACAATCTTAAAAAATTCTATTGGTATATTTGTTTTGACATTTGAGCTGTAGGGGGAGTAAACCAAATATTTTTTCTTTTTCCAAGACGATTGCGAGGTTTGACTTGCTATGATTTTTGCAATGTTGGTAAAGTGATTGGTTATTACAGTTATTATTCAGTGGAATAGATTATTTTCTGTAATCTGATTTATCTTTAGTAATGTTATGCGTTATTACGGATGTTAGACGACTGGTATCAGAGTTATTGAGGTTATATTGTATTTTGTTATTATACTCTGATTTTTAAGGCGTTATTGAAGAAGGTTGTATCTTGATTGAAAGTTTTGTTTTGTTTTGTTTTTGTGTTTTTGTGTTTGTTTGTTTTTTGTTTTTGTTTTTGTTTTTTTGTTTTTTGTCTGTGGAAAGTGAAGAAAGTCTTTTAGAGACAGAAGTTACTGTGGATTTTATAATAGAATTAGGAGGATTGGAAAACTTGTGAGCATAGAAAAGATTTTAATTGGGATGATGGTAGGACTGTGAACTATATACTATGCAAAAAGTCTTATTTATAAGAAAGTTGATAATGCAAAAATATAAGGGGTAAAAGGGTATTCAAAATGAGGTCCAGGTTTGAATAATGTTTAAAGTTTATTATTCACTTTGTAAACTTGAAACATTTTTGAATGTATATATAGATATCTATATACATATATGTATATATATGTATACATATAAAGATATATATATATATATATATATATATATATATACATATATACATATATGCATATATATATATACATGGAGATAGATAGATAGATAGATAGATAGATAGATAGATAGAACAAGTTCAAATAGAAATTATTCAAATAAGACAAACCATTGAAACTGCTGTGGATAATTAAATAATAGTTCAAATATATACACACACACGCACTCCCTCCCCCCCCCCTTTCTCTCTCTCTCTCTCTCTCTTTAACACATATGTAATATGGCGACCGCTTGATCGCACAGACACACACATATACTTTCTCACACACACACACACGCACACACACACACACATCACATCATATTCTCTCTCTCTCTCTCTCTCTCTCTCTCTCTCTCTCTCTCTCTTTCTCTCTCTCTCTGTATATGTTTATATTACCAGCGTCATGATCTCTGGAGATGTAACGAGAGATAAGTGTTGCCGGAATCTTCTTCCGTTCCTTCTTAGTAACTCGCGTCGTTTGTTTGCATAGAAAACTAATGACTGTTTTTGCTAACGGGTGAAGCGCATGTGTCACCTGGCTCTAATGGGAAGCTTGTGGGGGTTGTTCATCACCCTACCTTCTCTTTTTCCGTTTCTCTTCTTCCCTCCCTCTCCTTCTCTCTCTCTCTCTCTCTCTCTCTCTAACTCTTTCTCTCTCGGTTACGCACACGCACGCACATTTATATTAGTGGATTTGTCCTATGAATAGTTTGTACGTTTTTATAGTGGTGCAATGGTGCATGTGTTGGAATCCCTTTTGCGATCAAGCGGTCGTCATATTGAAGACGTGTTTTTTTAGAACATTAGGTGGTCCGAAAAAAAAAAAACGGGAAATAAGATGATGATAAATAAGCAGTTTAATTCGACGCATAATATATATATATATATATATATATATATATATATATATATATATATATATACTTAAAGTTATTATTTAGATTAAAATATTGACAACATTTAGATAGCTCAATAGTGCAACACTAGAGCTATAAATACGTATATATTATACCGCTTTACTGGGAAAAGACACTGATTCAATTTTATTTACTTAATATTACAAAGTAACCATTGTTTCGGTTCATTAAGTTTTTATTATTCCTATATCAGCACGGCATTTATCAGTTATAAGAATATATATATATATATATATATATATATATATATATATATATATATATATATATATATATATATATATACAATAGAGCACTCGTTTGCCTTCAAGAAAATCCCCCTTCATTCTTTTATTCTCTCTGTTTCACTTGTTATTTCTCTTTTCGCTACAGCGGTGAATTAGTAGCAACACTAGTCGCTGAAGTTGCTATGGAAATCAGTCATAAAAAATCGTCGCTCACCTCCTTACATATTTTTATGATTTTGAACACCAGAAAATCCATCATGACTTTTGTTTTACTGTTATATCTATCTATCTATCTATCTATCTATCTATCTCTCTCTCTCTCTCTCTCTATATATATATATATATATATATATATATATATATATATTAATGTGAACGTGCCTCTCTCTGTGTGTCTGTCTGTCTATTATCTGTGTACATTTTTCTTCGCAATAACTCTGTTAATTTTTAGTTTAGAGACTCGGAATTTGATATACGGGGTACTGAGATTTGGAAAAATCTATGTGATCGGGTTTTGGCCAGAAATTTGGCTGTTAAGAAGTTAAAGTTCAACGATATGACCTTTGAGAACTCTACCAAACTCCTCCGACAATTTTGGGTCTAAACACTTGAAATTTTAGATACATGTTCCTTGGACATGGATCTAACTTAATAACTTGATTTGAGCCCTAAAGAATAAATGTTAAGGGGTCAAAAAGGGGTCAAAGTTAAAGAAATTGACCTTTTTTTTTTTTTTGCTCAGCATACACCTCACACCTGGGAAATGCCGGACGCCCATGCTAGTATATATATATATATATATATATATATATATATATATATATATATATATATATATAACGACGGTACCAATGACCTGTCTCAACTAACAACTTTCTGTACACAAAATATATATATATATATATATATATATATATATATATATATATATATATATATATATTTTGTGTACAGAAAGTTGTTAGTTGAGACAGGTCATTGGTACCGTCGGTTTCAAGCCCGATAATAAGGCCCGTTTAAGGTATCCTTATCGAGCTCTCTTCAGCCAATATTCGTCTATCTTATAACCGGAAGTGTGAAGTATATATACCTCGCGAATCCACGTTCAAATCTCGTTTTGTTTAATCCCCCTTTTTTTTTTTTTTTTTTTTATCTATCTATATCTATATATATATATATATATATATATATATATATATATATATATATATATATATATATATATATCGGGTAATGTAATACCTAATTTTCAACTTTGAATTATTTAAATTTAAGATCTAATTTCGAAAAAATGTTTTTTTTATATGAATCGATTTTAATTTGAACCCCATTTAATTTTAAAATCTCTTTCCTTATGTATAAAAACTCCAAAATCTGTATTGGTATCGGTTAAAAACTTAAAAATTCGTTTAATTATATCGAACATTTAAAAATTTCCAAAAATACGTTTAAAGTTTTAAAAAATATATTTTTAATTATATCGAATCACGTTTAAAAATTTCGAAATACGTTTAAAAATTATTTTTTAAAAACCCAAATCTTTCAAGGTTTGGGGAAGTGAGTATTTATCTATCCTAAGTGATTTCCCTAGTTTATTAACATTATTATATTTTTCTATAGTTTTAAATTCGAAATAGATTATAAATTACATTTATAAAATATAATATATATATATATATGACATTAATTAAAAATCTATAATATAATTGCGATTAAAATCCAAGTTTACCGACTAATTATTTATGTATTTACAATCTTTTTTCCTTATATATATATATATATATAAAAACAACATCTAAGTGTTGTTCTTTTCATTGATCCAATTTATTAGGAGACCCTTCCTTCTATGTATGCAACTTTTCAAAGCTTCACTCCTCACATTTAAACATTTTATTTTTGGGTCATGAATGGACCGGAGGATGTAGTATTTCTCTGCGTTACAGAGTGAGCATTGACTTAATTCCGGGACGTAGGCTGGTCTATGCTCTATTTTTCTCCATTTTATGGAAAAGGGTGTATTTTTTTCTTTAAGCTCCCACACGCGGGTAGCTAATGCTGTATTCATCCTTGTTTTAGCTCTAAAGGAGCTCATATGTGCATAATATCTTTGTTTAAATTGGCCTTTTGTCATACCTATATATATTTTCGGTATATTTGTGGATTGTTCCGTTACTGTGGCCTCATAGACAAGGGATTCAGCTTTACAATTACCCTCCAATGGACAGCTATTTTTGGTCCTGCAAGAGCAGCCTGCGTTATCTATCTTTTTTGGTTCTTTGGATATTATCGACTTTATTGATGGAGCTGTCGAGTAACTAACTTTCACCGTGTTTCTATTAAAAAGTTTATGTAGTCTATGTGTTCTTGGAAAATGTTTGTCTAGAAGGCTAAGAAAACAATGCCCTACTCTAGTTTTAGTGTTCAATGAAAACGGAGGTAAGAACCAGATTATTTTCCGTATATATAGATAGATAGATAGATAGATATATGTGTGTGTGTGTGTGTGTGTGTGTGTGTGTGTGTGTGTGTGTACACGGCATAATCACGTTGACACACCAATTCTCGTCACATCACCGAAGTTAAGGAAGGTTGAGCCTGGCTAGTATCAGATGGGTGACCATTCTGAAATTTTAGATGCTGTATGTGCTCTCCGCTTATCATCGCGTTTTTTTTTTTTAACCTCTTTCCCACTGGTATTTAACAACGATGATTAAGGAAAGCATTAAGAATTGATTATATAATGTTATAAATTGAATTTTAAAAAAAAAAATCTTAATGCTGCAATATTTTAAGTTATAAATTTATTATATTTTTTATTAGAATATCTTGTCCTTTTTTTCAAGTTTTAACAACTAGTCCTTTACTTTTCCATGTTTAAGCTTAACCATATTACTTTTCATGCACGCGTTTTTTATTGTAATCCATAATTTTTCCAGGTTTCCAGTAAATTAACTTGTCCTTTGTTTAATTTCAGTTTTATTTTTTTTTTTTTGCCCTCATAAACATAACATACACATATGTAATAACAATGTACAGTACTCGTTTACCTTCAATAAAATCCTCCCAATTATCTCCCTTTCATTCTGTTATTCTCTCTGTTTAACTTGTTACTTCTCTTTTCGCTACAACAGTGAATTAGTAGCAACACTAGTCACTGAAGCAACGTGGTTGCTATGGAAGCCTGTCATAAAAAAGGCTCGCTCACCTCCTTACATATTTTTACGATTTTGAATACCAGAAAATCAATCATAAGTTTTGTTTTACTGAACGAAAATCTAAAAAAAAAAAAGTTCACAAAAAAGTAGGTGATCTATAAACTGTAATAATTGCTTGAAATTTGGTCGAAAAATGAGTGAGCGGTGAAGCTTTAAAGCAGTTCTAAATGACTAAAACTGCCACTTAACCATATATTCAAACACAGTAGTGTTATAATGATATAGATTAAAAATAGTTTCAGAAAAGATACTTCCATCGTTAATACTGTCAATTTTTTTTTTTTTTTTTCACTCTCAAAAAGAAAAATTGATGACGGAAGCTTACTCTGGGCGGAAACTTCCTTAAATATTTTTATTATCGAATTTCTTCAGTTTAATATCGATAATGTCACGAACAAATTGATTATTGAAAACTTTTAAAAGGCCGTTTCCTTTTTGACATGTGGATGATAATATCTCAACATGCATTCATTTTAAAACGTGCGCTGACTAGGAGGCCACGATTTTGGCTTCCTCGTCAACCAAAACGCAATACGAGATTAGGGTTTTTAGTTGTTGTTGTTGTTTTTTTTTTTTTTAATGTTCGAAACATCACGTGACTTTTTTTAAATGGTTGTCTTTTGAATAGAATTTACTTTAGAGGGCCACCTACGGTGACTGTATAACCCCTGATTATGATTCATCGAATAAAAAATTCTAGCGGATAAAAGTGCTGAGAGATAATAACAATAAGTTAATTTATAACACTCACTTTCTGTCTGTGTGTCTAATTTTTTTTTTTTTTTCAAAGTGCATCTCCTCTTAGAGAGAAGATCGCACAGCGCCGCGAGACGGATCACATGATCGCACTTTTGTGGACCGTTTCTTTTATGGGTTTTTAATATATAGTGCTGGGGAGATTGATCGGAATCTGGAGTCTGATAAATCGGAACATTTTCAAGTATCGGAATCGCTATCTGAATCAGAAAATACTTGTGCCTATTTTCCGATGCCAAAAACGATTCTTTTAATTTTTTTTTTTTTTGATTTTGTTTAAAACAAAATCTTCCACTGCTGCTAGTAATAATAAAATAATAAATATTTATTGATTTTAAGTTACCAGTAAAGCTAAAATATATAGGTCATCTCCTCACAAGTGTGTCCTTTACGTTTGAGAAAATATCGGCACGTTTAATACGCGTTTTACGGTAATCGGGAAAAATAACAACTTTATAGTTAAATATCAAGAGATTTATAAAGAATCGGAATCGGTACTTGTATCAGAATTGGGAATTTAGTACGGAATCGGTAATTGTATCAGAGTCAGGAAAAATATTGGAATCGTCCCATCACTAGTTTCAACCGTTGAAAATAGCTGCTAAAAAGTCAAAATTGAAAAATAATTTAAACATGGTCGGCCTAAGTCGAAAAACATGTTATTTGTACGCATGCGCAAATATGCATACGTTAAAGTTGGTTCATTTTTAATTATTTCTTATTCATTTGACGATAGCTCAAACGGTAACGACTAAGCATGGGGCGCTATATGTTCTGGTTTCGATTCTAATTGATGGCACCCAAGTCATATTTTTCTTTACTTTTGAAATCATTACTATATATCGGTTACGATATAATATATAATAATCGATGATATATAATGTTCGATAATATATAATAATCGATGATATATAATGTTCGATAATATATAATAATCGATGATATATAGTGTTCGATAATATATAATAATCGATGATATATAATGTTCAATAATATATAATAATCGATGATATATAATGTTCGATAATATATAATAATCGATGATATATAATGTTCGATAATATATAATAATCGATGATATATAGTGTTCGATAATATATAATAATCGATGATATATAATGTTCGATAATATATAATAATCGATGATATATAATGTTCGATAATATATAATAATCGATGATATATAATGTTCGATAATATATAATAATCGATAGAGAATTGACTTTATGATAATAAATACGAAACCTACATAAATTAAAATATCACATTTAACCGGATTTTCAATCGGGTCACGCCGAGGGCACTGTTATATATTGGGTACAATATAATAATCAATAGAGGATTAACTCTATAATAATAAATACGAAATTTGCATGAATTAAAATATCATATTAAAGTGTAATTTACGACCGGGCAACGTCAGGCGCCCAGCTAGTCAACTCTACGTGACAGTCTTCTGAGGGGTGGAAGTTCAATCCTTACCACAGGCGATACTAAGAATACAATTAAGTATTACTTAAGACTTCTATCCGATCTTGACTGTCGGAATGATAGCAATCTAATCCTGTGGATTGAATAAAGGGAATCGTTCGAAAATGCGTTGTTGGTGGATCTGTCAATATTAAGTTTGCTTGTGATGTTTGTATTTACTAGTCTCTCTTGCAAAATTGCTCCAACGATAGCTCTTCATCTATCTCCACTTTCTTGGGCCAAGGAGAGAAAGGTGATTAATAAAAAAATGTATCCATGTTTAAAAAGTTCCGAACCGGAATAAATGTGATTTGAGATATACATTTAATTTCAGAGATGTTCAGCTTCCTATCTCAGAAAGAATTGTGATGTCATAATGGAGTCTATACCCCTATGGGCCATCCCGTGGAGAGCTAACTTGGTCGAGAAACATCCTGGGAACGGCAACGAATATAACCCTACGAACGAATCTGGGGTGACCGCTTAACGATTACAAGGAAGGCCTTTGTTTTTAAGTTCGTCTAGTATGGATGTTTCCCTGTCGCGAACCTCAATGTAACGTTTTCAATCCACAGTTGAGCACAAGGCATACGATATGTGGTTCTAGGTGGTTATGACCCCCACTAAAGTTCTGCGACGCAGCTCCAGTCGCTCTCACGAAGGTAGGGTTGATATGACGTTGGGTGCAGTACTGGGTGATCTCTTTTATCCTCTTTCCTGGTTGTTCTTGTAAGTTCATTTGTAAGTATTAAAAATAATAATAATCGATGTTGGTTGTAGTTTTTGTATGAAATTAATTGTTCACAAAAAATAAAATTAACATTAAATATGTACAGTTTTTCACTGGAGAATCAAAAAATAAACGAAACAAAATGTCGCTTGCAAGTTTTTTTCTTTCTGGTGGTTACATAACTGACGAACAGGCCTTAGTCAGATTTTTTTGTTTTGTTTTGTTTTTTTTCTTTTTTTTTTGTTTTTTCAATAACCGATTCTTGCTTATCGAACGGTGAGGTGGGGAGCAATGGATAATTTCCCAGACGCTGCAAAAAATCTTCAAATTCTCCAAATCTCTCCGATTTTTCCTGCTCTGCACGAGCTTATGTATTCATGGTTGCGGTGGGTAGGACAACGCCGGGGCGTCCCAGCTAACCAATCAACATCTACTCTAACACACCTTGGTTTGTCCGTATTGGATAATCAGCTACCTCCTCCCCCACATCCAGATCACGTAATTTTCCACCAAAAATGTCGATAATCGCCTCACGCACCCGGGAACCCGTACTTACTCTACAGGTCAGATCGAGGTCCAAACATCTAATATCTCCAAATAATCATGTTTTATAGAAATATTGTTTCATATTTTCGACTTTGTTTTTCCCGTTAAAAAGGAAATGTATCTTACATCGGCAACCACGCCATCTCCTCTTCCAACTGATCTTGGATATGACCTTAAACTATATCCAGTGCTGAGGCCCTGATTTGGGGAGTGTGGAGCCACCCTTTAATTGCCATTGCTCCCAGGTCCACTCTGACCCGGAGTGGTAGTACCTGTTAGGGTCCCAACTATGGGTTAAATAGAAATCGACTTGAAAACAACAAATATATTCTATTAAAAAAATTTTCTTCAAAATCTTTGGATTCAGCATTAAATAACCTGAAAAGGGTTGATATGCCATTAAACAAAAACAACCAACCAACCAATCCTCGTCCAACTGGCAGGATGATCTGGTGTTTAATGGGCCTGTCATTAAAATAAAAAGGTCTCTAATTCCTTTTTCGCTGGCCCCTTTTTGGGACAAGTTTCAACCATAGCTCTCATTATTATCCCTCACGTGTCTTAAGTGCTAGTTAAAAGGCTGCCCACCCTTATCGAACTTATCGATTCCGTTTTGATATTCTCTAATCAATATCCCACAGGTTCTGAATCACTCTCTAAGATCACTGACGGTGTGACTACGTGATTATCAACTCACTAGACTAAAATACTAGTTCAAAGGCTACTTAGCCTTATCGAACTTTCCAATATTTTCTGATCAATATCCCACAGGGTCCAATCACTCATCAGGTCACTGACGGCGTGAATAGGTGGTTATTACCTCACTAGTTTTCGTAAGGATGGTACCAATTTTACACTCCCAGAACTCCTGACATTTATACGCCCTCATCGAGTGCTCTTAGCATGAAAGGATGGACCTTTCATCCTCCGTCATCACATGGAGGATTCCTTCCTTTATCTTCATGTTTACTCCTTTATTACAAGACTTAACAGTCGCCTTAATTCTCTACCTTGATTTACGAATAACAAGCTAAATCTTCCTCATTTCTTCAAGGTCAAACATTCATCGACAACCTTTTACCTAACGGCAAGCAGAGTGAATGTGGTACTTTGGTGGCAGCAAATATTTTCTACAGAATGTATCCCTATCAGGGCGTTAGCTCCACCCAAGGCACACAGTATCCCACATGATATCAACCGCTGCTCATATGTTTTATTGCCGTTTGATTTTTCTTGGTTATAATATTTTCTTTTCTCTTCCTGTTTTTATCTTCCCCCTTCCTCTCTCTCTCTCTCTCTCTATCTATCTATCTCTCTCTCTATCTATCTATCTATCTATCTATCTCCTGCTCTCTCTCTTTCTCTCTCTCTCTTTCTCTCGTCACACTCTTTTCTTTACACCTTTCCTCTCTCCTTTTTTTTCCTAATACAGGTAAAGAAACAAGGAAGAATTTTTATTCGCGTGCAAACGACTCTATAAGTCACTCCGTCGGTCGGTCGGTCGGTCGATCTGTCAGTCGATCGGTCTGTCGGTCTGTCCGTAAAACTTTTGTGCTGGCCTTTTTGGTTAAGATCAAAGATCTATTGTTAATAAATGCTGTTAAAGAGTAATATTTGTTTCGGCAGATACTGCAAGCAAAGACCATATGTGGGGTTTGCCCCACATATAAGACCTTGGTCAATGTGGGGGCAACCCTTCATACTAATTGTGACTATCCAGCTCCCCTAATCCCCGGAGAGTTGATCCCCATTTCCCCTTCACGCCTCACATTAAAAATCGGCCTTTGGTCAATGTAGGGGCAACCCTTCATACAAATTGTCACTATCCAGCTCCTAATGCCCCTAACCCACTTCCAGTTGCCTGATCTAGCTGAAATTTTACATGTGCAATGATTTATATATCTACGGGTTATGTGGCAAATTACAGCTCTGAGCTAATTGTTGTTTCTGTTTTACAGATGTTTGAACTGAGTCAGGTGTGAAATGGAGCCTGTTGAATGTCGAGCAGTGCTCCGGTTTTTGTATTTGAAAGGACGCACACCACAGGAGACTTTTGATGAAATGAAAGAAACTTATGATGATAATGCCCCATCATATGACCTTGTAAAACGCTGGCATCGTGAATTCAAACATGGCCGGAAGTCTGTGGAAACAGCTCCCAGACCTGGTCGCCCCCTTCTGCCATTGATGAGGCATCTGTCCGTCTATTTGAGGCTGCCATTTTGGAAGATCGGCGCATTACTATTCGCCAAATAGCCCAAGATGTCAAGATTAGTACAAGGTCTGTAATCAGGATATATCTTAATATATATCTTAATTGATGTCTAATTCTTAATCTAAAAATGTCACAAAAATTTGAAGTATCTCAATTTTCAGGGATGTTTTCCGTCTCCATTTCTTCTTCTTTGGGTACATCTAAATTAAACTTGTTATATATTTGGACACTTTGCTAGTAAGCAGCAATTATTCATTTTGACGGGGGTTACATCAGTGCACGTCAGGTTAATCTGGCGCCAAACGAAAATAAACCAAAGGTTGCCTCCCTAGACAAAACGTGCAAGAAATGCATCATCGAAATAGAGGTGATGACGTCATGCTTTCAAGGAGAGAAATTCAAGAATTTTTAAAAGTCAGTTTGAGTCGGGAAGCAAGACAAACGACATGCGTCTGACAATGTAAGTGTTACCGTGAGATTTTGTCCGTCTGTGTCTTTCAATCCCCAAGTAGAAGAATAATAAGGAATTAATTTTAGCCAGAATGAAAAGCACTCAGCTAGCTAAAACCACTATCAATAATTTCCTTCACTCTCTTTCGATGCTTAAACCTAAAAGTGGATTCCTAGAACTGCCCGCTCGTGGAACTCTGTTCTGCTGGTCTGCTTTCCAGATGACTAAAATATTGTCGTCTTCTTGTTAAACCGTCCTCTACGCTATTGTCCGTACACATATTTACCCTTAATCGTTTTTTAAAATTTAAGACGTTAAAAATGTACAAAGGGTAACCGCTTTTTACAAAGTCGTCATCATTTATCAAGGTCTCTTGCTCTTGGTAAGTGGTGACCCCTTTGTAAAAAAAAATATATAATAACGAAAGGATTTTTGCAAGTCTGTCTGTGTCGGGAAACAAGGCAAACATATGTGCCCGAGAATTCGGGAGAAGCTAAGCAAATATCACCTCGGTATCTGACGTCTGTTTCTCTCTCAATTACCACGTCGAAGAACAGGTAAGTATTAACTTTAGGCCAGGTAGTCTCTCTCCCCAGTAAAAAAAAAATTATCTCTCTAATAAAACCTTTGAAAAGTCTCCATTGTGTTTTCGTGTACGAGTAGATTCGTATTAAGTTGAGCAAAAATTAACAAAAACGAGGATGGAAAAGCGCGATCAGTGAATAAAGGCCAGCTGTAACAGGTTGTGTATGCGCGCATGTAAAAATAGAAGCAGTTAAGGAATAGATACCCGGCAAAGGTATTAGTAGCAGCCGTTTGGGCGTTATGCAAATTAGTAAATTTCAAACTGCTTGGCCTAACGTTCATAGGAAACATGAGTTGGAACAATTATATTGAAAACATTGCCAGGGCCGCTGCGAAAAAGGTATATTGTTGTCACATTTGGGCTGGTGCATCTGCTGCTAGTCTCTCGTTCTTAAACAAGGTTCAAAAGAGAGTCGCCAATCTGATAGGCCCTGAACTGGCATCTAAGCTTCAGCCTCTGTCCCACCGATGAAACGTTGCATCCCTCTGTCTGTTCTACAAGTATTTTAATGGTGAATGCTCTGACGAGCTGCAGACACTTGTGCCCCCACGACGTAGACACCCTCGACAAACCCGACAGACAGCTAAATCCCACCCCCACACAGTAGAGATCCCTAGATGTAAAAGATCTTTCTACTCCAGTAGTTTCTTCCCCAGAACTGCTAGACTCTGGAATTCCATTCCAGGTCCCTGCTTCCTTAACTGTACTGACATGCAGAAGTTGAAGTGTAACGTGAACCGACATCTTGCTGCTCAAATCCCAACATAGTGCCCCAGAGGTTGCTGCCCCTGATATTAGCCCCCTACACCAAAGTGGCAATGTGCCTTGTTTGGGGTGAAAATGTAATAAAAAAAAAAAAATTTTAAGTGTGCACGGGCTTGCGTCACAAAAAAAAAAAAAGGACAACACGTGGTCGAGGATAGGAAAAGGTGTACCGGGATAGATGAACGTGTAATCTCGTGATGCCGGCGAGAGACTTTTAAGCTGGTGTTGAGATGGCAGGGTTTTTTTTTATTTCATGGCAGACGAAATGAACAGTAAAAAAAGCCATTGTTTGAAAAGTAACGTTAATAAATGCCTTTCGTTAAAACAGGAAAAAAAAGCCGAGTTGGATTTTTTCTTTATTTGCTCCTTTTGCGACGGTGCCAGGCGGCGTGGAGGTCCGAGATGGGCTTGAGGTGTAACAAATACGGTTTAAGCGTAACGGCTACGTTACACAGCGACCGCGCACGTATGTATACAAGAGACTTTATTTGACTTATCTGGTTAGTTAATGGCAAAAAAACGCACATGTGTAAAAGTTCAGATGTGACATAAAATAATGTGTGCTTCATTTTGTATAACGTATAAAATATTACAAACTTACAGTATCGCAGTATTATCCTTACCCTTATGCCTAGTAACTGCGTTCCAAAGTTTATAATGATCAGTTAATTAGTTTATGGATGTATCTTGTAGATACAAATATACAGACATATACGCACACTTAAATTTATATAGATAGAGGTATGGAGAAAAAGAAAGAAAGCAGGGAAGATATCATGAAAAAGAAATTAAAAAAAGAAAAAGAAACAAAAAGAAATAAAGAATAAGAAAGAAAAAGAAACAAACAAAATGGCGATATCGCTGAAACATCTTCCAATATGTCTTCCAATTTAATGATATACAGAAGCCGTCTGGCGCCGATTGCTTCTTATCCAAAGTTGTTTCAAGAAATAACGAATCTTTGGACTTTTTTTGTTCTGGTTTTTAGTTGATTTTGGCATTATTTATCCACGAAAACTATTTACAATAATTTTTTTTTTTTAGTTTTAGTTTTCTGCTCTCCTCCACCTCCTACCCCGGCCACATACACAGATGGCGTGTGTATGATTGCACTCATGTCATGTATGGAAGCCCACGCGTATCACAAATATCTAGCCTGTCTTTCAGCTAAATCCTTTTTTTTGTTTTTTCTCCCATATCTAATGAGTGTACCGTTGTTCTAATGTTATGCGCGAATCGGGACATCCAGATATGAGAAACGGAAAGAGAAAGAATAAAAATCAATTGTTTCTATTTTTGAATTTTGCTTCTTTTGGTATTATTTGTTTTCCGGCAATTTCATTCCTTGCACCTTCGTTTCTCTCTCTCTCTCTCTCTCTCTCTCTCTCTCTCTCTCTCTCTCTCTCTCTCTCTCTCTCTCTCTCTCTCTCTCTCTGTATATATATATATATATATATATATATATATATATATATATATATATATATATATTAGGGATGGGACGATTCCAATACTTTTTTCCGATTCCGATACAATTACCGATTTCGATTACGATTCTTTTTAAATCTCTAAACATTCAGCTATAAAGTTGTTATTGTTTACCGATTATCGTAAAAATACGTTAAATGTGCAGATTTTTTTCTCAAACGTAAAAATTACACTTGCAGGGAATGATCTATCGATTTTAGTTTTACTGATAGTTTAAAACTAATAGATATTCATTATTTTAATGTTTTAGTAGTAGATAATCAAATTTAAAAAAAAAAAAACAATTAAAAGAATCGTTTTTGGCATCGGAAAATAGGCACAAATTTTTCCGATATCGATTCCGACACCCCAAAAAGTTCCAATTTTTTCGATTCCTGGGTTCGATCTCGATTAATCGTTCACTGGCTTGCGGTAGTTACTTGTCTAATCGCACTGATGAGTTGTGAAACAGCGAAACAGTATTGCATGTGGGTGACTATATATATAGTTTTAATTGTTGTGTTCTTTCGTACTAGCAGGCCGCTTGGCATTGCTCGATTGAAAAATACGCTTAAATATGATATTTTGATTAACGCAGATAATGATATTGAACATCCCTTCATAAAGATAGGATCTAATATGAATAGACTGGACCCAATATATAGTAACTATTTTAAAAGTTGTTTTTTTTTAAATGACTACTGCGCCACCACCGAGAATCGAAACCAAAACGTATAGCTTACGATTTACTTTTTTCTTTTTACGTTAATGCATGAGCTATGAAGACATGTTTGCTGCAGGGCTAAAAATTAAAGCATTAACCAATAGCTATTACGTTACGCATGCATATTCATAATGCCGTCGTTTGACCTTCACCTGAAAAATTCTATTTTTTTAATTTTCACACTTTTTGCACCGATTTTCGTCGGCTAAAACCCAAATATAAAGTTTCGCATGGGTTCGAATATCCTATGTATTAAGTTTCATGTATGTAAACCAAAAAATGACAGGTGTTTGATCGGAATTTTTTTTAAACAAATACAGCTAAGCATACATAAATATATATAGAAAGAGGTTTGTGTTTACTGTAAGCTTTTTACGGAAATCTTACGCATGTATAAATCATGTAGAATATGTGCATTAATATAATTACACGTAATAGTTACCTAAAGATGATCATCCCATGAGAAAATTGAAAAAAATAATATGGAATTCATTAAACTGAATGTTTAAAAGAATATGCAAATTAGCTAGATCTTTTGCTAGTGAATGCAATTCGACGACGCATATATAAGAAAGTTGTATTTTCTTTTTTAAATAAACAGAAAAAAGGTCTGCCTTTTTTTCTGGCTTTCGGGCCAAGTTCAAAGTGTCTGTGACTAAGTTATTTGTTGAGTTTGAACTTGCATTGTAATTTTAGCCTGAATAAAAGATTTAATATCTTAAAGTGTAGTGTCTGTTCCTATATACCAAGAGTCTCTCACTACCAGATCCCCCTCCTCTCCTGTCGGGGAGCTGGTCCCTCTTCCCTTCCCCTCCCCCTCTCCACATTAAAAAACGGCCTCGTGCCTAATTTACGCTCTTGGGGAAGCAAATAAATACCATAAATAGAAAAAGGGGTTTTTAATATGAATATCAATATACACAAAAAATACATATATATATACATACATATATATATATATATATATATATATATATATACGAGGGGCGTACAATAAGTAATTCCCCTGACCCACTTCCAGTTGTTTGATCTAGCTGAAATTTTACATGTGCAATGATTTATATCTCTACAGGTTATGTGGCAAATTACAGCTCTGAACTAATTGTGGTTTCTGTTTTATAGATGTTTGAACTGAGTCAGGTGTGAAATGGAGCCTGTTGAATGTCGAGCAGTGATCCGGTTTTTGTATTTGAAAGGACGCACACCACAGGAGACTTTTGATGAAATGAAAGAAACTCATGGTGATAATGCCCCATCATATGACCTTGTAAAACGCTGGCATCGTGAATTCAAACATGGCCGGAAGTCTGTGGAAACAGCTCCCAGACCTGGTCGCCCCCTTCTGCCATTGATGAGGCATCTGACCGTCAAGTTGAGGCTGCCATTTTGGAAGATCGGCGCATTACTATTCGCCAAATAGTCCAAGATGTCAAAATTAGTACAGGATCTATGGAAACTATCATTCATGACCATTTGCATATGCATAAGATGTCTGCCAGATGAATTCACAGGTTGCTCACACCATTCCAGAAACAAGAACACGTCGAGTGCTCGAGGATGAATTTGGAGATGTGCCAAGAAGATGAGTTAAAGTTTTTCAAAAGACTGATTACACAGGGTGAAACCTGGGTCCATCACTATGATCCAGAGACCAAAGCCCAGTCAATGCAGTGGAAGCACTTGGACTTGACCACCTTCAAAGAAGGCAAGGGTGCAGCCCTCCGCTGGCAAGGTCATGCTCAGTCTTCTGGGACCAGGACGGAGTAGTGATGACATATTTCCTGGTACCACAATTACAGGAGCTTATTATGCTTCACTTTTGAGGAAATTAAGGGAAGCTATCAAAATCAAGAGGCGGGACAAGATCAGCAAAGGTACCTTCCTCCTGCAGGACAATGCTCCGGTCCACAACTCGCATGTTGCCAGATCAGAAGCACGGGCGTGTGGTAAATAACCCCCATCCTACCTACTCACCTGACCTTGCACCCTCTGACTTTCATCGTCTCCCAGCCATGAAGTTTTTTTTGAAAGAAAAGCGTTTCCCAGATGATGCAGGCTTGATTTCTGAAGTCACGTCGTGGTTGGAGAAAACGGTCTCCAGAGCTGCATCAAACGATGAGAGAAATGCATAACTCTGTGTGATTCCTATGTAGAGAAAGACTAATAACTGTGCCAAGTTTCGTTGCTCTACTGCTATGGGAAGTGGGTCAGGGGCATTACTTATTGCACGCCCTCGTATATATATATATATATATATATATATATATATATATATATATATATATATATATATATATACAAGTATATGTGATATTGAGAAGGCAGTACAACGCAGAGTTAACGGAAAGACACAAACTGAAAAGTAATTTTCAGTTATAAAAAAACATAAAAGGTGTTTTCAGTTATGAAAACATAGAAAAAAAGGTCGGAACTCTTCTTAATTCTCAGCGTTGTCCTTTTATTTATTTACTAGCGAGAGGTACCCGGCGTTGCCCGGGTGTTTTTAGGTGTGTGTGGTGTTAAATAAAAAAGAAACCGGGGGTGAGTAGGATCGAAGCCGAAGCCCTGAGGCGAAGTTTGAAAATAAAATTGGCCAGCCAGAATGAAGCATTGTTATAAGGGAATAAGTGAAAGATGTTTGAAAGTCGTCGAGCGTTACGACGACGATGATGACGATGTAAGCATTGTTATAAGCGAAGTAAGAAAAGAAAACAACGTTTTAATTAAGCGGGGGGGTAATCAAAACATCGAAAAATTACTAACGTAAGGCAAACGAACGATGAAAACAGTAGACGAACACGTGAAAAATGGCTTAAATAAGCCTGTTTCGATATCAAAATTTAAAAAATCGGTGGGTACCCGGGTGTTTTGGAGTGTCGTTAAAAATAAGCGAAGTAAAAAAAAAAACAGGAAAACGAACGTTACGTGAAAAATGGCTTAAATAATACAGGGTTCAATATTTAAATTTAAAAAATCGAAAAAAAACATCTTACACCACGATTCGAACCCAAAACGTTTAGATAATGAACCAAGACCTTAACTACCTGAGCTAAATTGACGTATATGTTCGGTTCTTCAACTATTTAAAGTAAATCAGGTCACGACGTCATCTAACGCATGCGTTGCTGACCCCCCCCCCCTGTCGAATATTGTCGATTTCGGGGTGAAAAAGTTAACGTTTCTCTCTCTCTTTTTGTTTGTAAAAACTTCGATTGTTAATAGTTTTTGTAAGCGTATTTTTTTTTACTTCACATTTTTGGCTTGTTATTTTTCGTTTAACTATCGTATCTAACGTGCTAATAACTTTGGTAACGTTGTCATAACGTAGAAGTTCATAGTTTAGCTTGAGGGTTAAAAACATTTTTACCGATAACAACAATGTTTTTAAATTCAGACTGCCATTACAGCTTGCTGACGTCAAAATCACGTGACATGGCTCAGCGGGTTTTAAATACAAGTTGACCCAAAATAAACGGCCCCGTGTACACTTTATGTAGAAGAGTTGGCGCCCGTATTTTTGGGGGCAGTTATAAATCGATTTAAAAATATGTAATGTTTGACATTAAAATGTCACTTTTTTGGAACCCCCCCCCTGCAGAAAATCGATCAGTTGACGCACATCTGATGGTCCTTTTAGGCCAATTTTTCGATATTTGTCGTCCGGAGGGTGGGGCTTTCATATGAGACCAAGTTTGTGAATTTTTGTTCCGTCGGTCAAAAGTTTTTAGCAGACATAAAAGCATACATACATACATACATACATACATTTTCGCTTTTATATATATAGATTTATTTATTTATTTCATCTCACTTCTTTGCCCAAGTAGCAGTCCTACTTTTCTTTTCGTCTTCTTCATTTCAGAGTCCGTAGGGAACGAACTCGCACGCACACACAAAGCTTTATGCAATAGTGTGTGTGTGTGTGTGTGTGTGTGTGTGTGTGTGTGTGTGTGTGTGTGTGTGTGTGTGTGTGTGTGTGTGTGTGTGTGTGTGTGTGTGTGTGTGTGTGTGTGTGTGTGTGGTTCTTGTTGATTTTTAAGCGATAAATACGGTTAAGTATCGTTTTCGCCTATAAGCTTTTTTTTACTTCGAAAATTATCGTATTTTATTTGGACGTAGATAAATAATATTTATTTATTAATTTATCATTTTTAAATATTACTTCATTATTATTATTATTATTATTATTATTATTATTATTATTATTATTAAAACGTGCGTGTCCGTAGATTACTGTTTTAAAAATGATAAATAAATATTACATACACACATACATACATACATACATACATACATACATAGTCAGAATCATAGTCAGAATTCGCCATTAAAAAAAAGGAGTGATTATGTAGACTCGCTATCTTTCGAATATATAGATTGAATAATGTAATTTAAACCCTAATTTTTTTTTTCAAAAGGAGCAAAGATCAAACTTTAAAACAATAAAAGGTTTTATCGAAAAATATACAATATTATTTTAAATCGGTTTTCTTTCAAAACGATTTCACGAAATTCAACGAATTTTAACTTAATCTAAATATAATAAATATATATAAATTCAAAAAATCACTTAACTATATAAAATACTAATCAATGGATGCTTCCATTCTTCGTTTATGAGAATTTGTCCATATTATATTTTATATTCCATGTATTTTTTAAATATAATAATTTTTTTTAAACAACTATTTGAAAAGACCGCCATTATGTAAGCATTAACCGGTATTAGTGAAGCGGTTTCTTCCTGTTTTGAAATACGGATGGATGAAAGGATCTAAAAACAGCACATACACGCAAGCCGTCAAGCCTTGTGCGTGAAGAAATATTCGTCACCGTATGTGAAAAATAATCACATTTTACTTATCAGTTTTTGCCTTAAAAAAACACTCGACGAAATTTAGATTTTTTTTTTGTTTTTGTTCTCTCAAAGAAATACATGAGTTTTTGATTTAATATATTTTATTTCTTCTTTATGGAGTGATTTTTTTTCAATATCTAAAAAAAAAATTGAATGAAATAGAAAAAATTGTCGTAATTCTACGATATTTTTCTGGACAATATAACAAGATTATAAGGTTTCACTTAAAAAAAAATTCAACGTAGTTTTAAAAAAACGGTTTTAAACTTTGCACTTTACGGGTAAATTTGCAAATAACTGTTCCTTTTTTGTTTTAAATTAGCTTATTTTATTTATTGATCTTTTATCTCAAATTTGTGATATATAAATTTGAGTTGAGAAAATTAATTATTTTCATTTGAATAGACATTTCAAAATGGGGGTGAATTTAAAAAAAAACGCTTGTCTAGAATATTATATTCAGTTTATTGGAAAGAGCATAAAATTTCACATTGAACATAAAAATATCGTAAAAATTGAACCATTAGAAAAATTTTGATATATTTTTAAAGTTTAAAAATTTTAAATATATTTAACTTGTAAAATTCAATTGATTTCATTACGTAAAAAAACATGGCTGCATGAACGCGCGCAGGCACTTTGTAAACGGTGATTTTTAAAAAATAATATTTCTATTATTTTTTAAACAACTTTAATATTTTATTTTGGAAGTATATTCCATAAAGAAAATAAACAACCAACTTTAAAAAGAGAAATTACGAGTTTTTTTTTTTTTTTTTTTTTTTTTTGCAGTTTTGTGTTAGGGATGTCAAAAATTCCCCAAAAATTCTGACACGCCTTGTCATCCACACACATATTCTTTTGCTTCCATGCGACTAGATAGACAATAGCCTCAAGCTGAGATCGAAACTAGACTGTCTGGACGACAGTCTGCGCTTTTAACTCCAACTGCTAAAATGGTATGTGAAACTATAATGATAAGCAGTCAAAAGCCAGATTCTCCATGTGTTTACACAAAAAAAGTTATCGCATTTGTATGCTAATAGCAGTTTGTTATTTCACTTACCAGTATGCTCAATCCTGTACGACACAATCACGTTGACACACCAGTCCTCGCTAGATCACCGAAGCTAAACAACGTTGAGCTTAGCTAGTAGCAGATGGGTGACCATTTGGGAATTCTAGACGCTGTATGCTTTCCGCTTATCTCGACATTGTTTCCAGTCGTTCTAAACCTCCACTTACCACTAGTATTCAACAATATCAATATAGAGGTGTGGTTGGAGACTGCAAAACTCTTGCCACAAAAATTTCACGCGCAGGCACCCTTAAAGTGGGTATCCATAGTCTGTCAAGACTGAAGGAAGCCACCATGCTAAATCCTAAAAAATATAGTCAAGCCGTTTCGCTGTATCACAGTTTTTCACAAATTGAACAATATAATATTTCATATTAGATCCTATCTTTATGAAGAGAAGTTCAATATCATCGGTTGAGCATTCATATACAACACAAAATTAAATGATGAAAAAAAAAAATTTACAATGCCTCCCCATGGGACAGAGATAGACACCAGAGAAGTGGAGAAAAGGAACAAAAATAAAAATTGTCTCAATCGTGAAGGACTTCTCCTCCACTGACAGAGAACAAGAAATTGAAGTGCAGCATCTGGAGAACAGATACTACACTTTGAGGTATTTATTTGCTCCCCCATCGAACAAATTAGGCACAAGGCCGATTTTTAATGTGAGGAGTGAAGGGGAAATGGGAGCCAACTCCCCGGGGAGTAGGGGAGCTGGATAGTGACAATTGGTATGAAGGGTTGCCCCTACATTGACCAAGGTCTTATCTGTGGGGTCGCCCCCACATAGGGTCCTTGCTTGCAGTTTGTGCCGGAACAGATACTACACTTTGATCTTGTTTATTAGTTCATTAAATGTTCAAAACAAGAAACATATCAAGAGATGTTTCATTATTTCTACGGACTTTTTAACATTAGGCTTGCCTCTTCAGTGAAAAGACGAGTTCTTGCTGTAAATGTTTTACTGAAAGGGAATAAGAAATTGGAGTCGAGCATCTAGTATGAAAATTACTATAAAGTAACGAAAGGCTAACAACATCTCTCCTGTTATAAGGGATAGAAAGGGTTATAAGGGATAGAAAGGATCAACCCCCCCCATTATCCATTGCTCTTTCTGATTCTCGTAAAGTCGGTTCTCTAAACACTTTCTGACACCCGAGGTTATTTTAGTGGAGCTCAATTGAGCATCGACCGTCGGGTTAGGGTTAGGGTTAGAATTATTATACAGTAAGGAGAAAGCTAGCAGCTTCTCTTTTGCAATAAAAAGCTTGTAGGGTATAAAAGAAATCAACCCCTCCCCCCAATATCTCTCTCTCTCTCTCTCTCTCTCTCTCTCTCTCTCTCACTCACTCACTCTCTCTCTCTCTCTCTCTTACACACTCTCTCTCTTACACTTTCTATCTTTCTCTCTCTTACACTCTCTCTCTCTTTCTCTCTCTCTCTCTCTCTCTCTCTCTCTCTCTCTCTCTCTCGCCCTGTTTCTCGTATCACTCTAAACACTTTCTGAGGCCCGAGGCTATTCTCTATCTCTACAAATCTTTTATCAGACCATGTATGGAGTACTGTTGTCATATTTCAGCTGGTGAGTCTCTATTTCATTAGAGGGTTCCTCATAGCGTGCAAAAACGTATCCGTGCTTTGATTGCCCCATCCCCAACCCTTTCTCCTTCGCTGCAACTTCTCCCTCACAGACATGATGTTGCTAGTCTCAGTCTTTTCTATAAATACTATTATCGCACGTGTTATTCAAAAATTGTCTTATATGTTCACTGCTTCCTTTGTTTCAGCTCGTCTGACTCCTTCGTCTATTGGTCTTTTGATACCTCATTGTGATACAGCTTCTTATTCCATTAGATTTTTCCGGTGGACTGCAACGTTGTGGAATTCTCTTTTTGCTGCTTGTCTTCCTCCTGCCTATAGCACTGGTCTTCTCAAAAATGGGACCAATAACCATCTCCTGTTTTTGCGATAATAATCTTTTGTTCTTCTTAGTTCTTTATATTAAGTGGCTTCACGCCTTGCCAGGAGCAATTTCCATGCAAGAAAAAAAAGTATGCGATGTTAATTTTTTACCCTGTCATAGAAAAAAAAAAGTGCTCTGAAAATCTTACTTTGGTCGGTTTTGTTTTGTTTGCATATCAACCCTTTTTCGTCTCATTTAATGTCGAATCCATTAATTTTTGGAAAAGTTTTTAGAATTCAATTCTGTTTTTGTTGTGACTTTGCAGGACACAATTGAGTTCTGCGAAGGGAAAGGAAAAATCAATTAGATCAATGTTTGGTGTATTTTTGGTCAGGAAGCCAATATCTTCAGACAGCCAGATCTACTAACACCAAACGCCCTATCAGGTGTTATCACTCGGGAAAAAAGTGGACCCGGAAGCAATGGTAACTAAGCGTTTCTCCTACATTCCCCACAACCCTAAAATGGGGTTTTAGCACTGGATGTCTTTTAAGGTCACACTCAGGACCACGAGTAAGAACAGAAAAAACGTTTAGAAAACAAATGGAATTGGCAAAAAAATAAAAAATAAAATGATGTATTCATAACGCTTTCAGGGCATTGCCAAGGCTTCTGGAAAGAGAGTGGGCTCCCTCTACCGTGCTAGAAAATTAATCACACGAGAGAGAGCATCTTATATGTTAACAAAGAGTATTGGTGCTATGTCTGGACTGGTGCATCTACCACTAATTTCTCACTCCTAGCAGAGTACAAAAAAAAAGTCTCAAATCTAATAGATCCCGCACTGTCGGCCAAGCTCCAACCTCTGTCACGTTTCTGCGCCTGTGTTACAACCACCAATCACTTTAATGGAATGTGATCTGATGAACTCATAGCACTTATGCTCCTACTGATCAGACAAGCAGCAAAATCACACCCTTCTATTGTTGAGGTTCCTAGATACCGAAAATCCTTCTACTTTAATAGTTTTTTCTCTTGGACTTCAAGGCTTTGGAATTCCTTTCCCGTTTCTTGCTTCACAGAAGTTTAAATGTCATGTGAACAGACATATGGCTGCTAAACTCCCATAGAATCCCCTGTTAGTCTCAATACCAAATAATATGTCCAAGTGGAAATATTCTTTTTTTACAAAAGAATCGCCACTTATCAAGGCCCAGAAGCCACTCGAGGATACGGGTTAAAGAGTGTACAGTGGTCAAAAGGACAACATCATAGTAATCGTTGGAAGTGTAAATTTGGCAAATTGAATTACTTGAGCGAAACGGCTCATCAAAAACTTGTTTACATTGGACTTGAAGACGGTCATATTGTAGTCAGATGGAAAGCAGATAAACGGAAGAGAGTTCCACAGGTGTGCAGTTCTTAGAAAGAAGCTTTGTTCATGGAAGCTACGTTTAGGTTTATGCATAGATAAAGAGTTGGGGGAAATTATTGATAGTGTTTTCAGCCAAACGAGTGTTTCTCGTGAAAGCTTGATGAAGAGGGGCATAGATTGGAGCTCAGACGAGCACTTGCCATGAAAATAACGATAAATATATATTATAATAAAGTCGTATTCCTGTCTGTCTGTTTGTTTGTTCACAATTTGATTACTATGTACAGAAAGTATACTGTTTCACAAATAAAATTTTATACTGAAAACGGAAGTTTACACACTTTCATTCCAGCGTGATTTCTATATATAAAATTTATTCAAAGGAAATCTACATTCCAGAGTAACCTCATTTACATTTTATAGGCGGGTTAGTTCTAGAGGGTTTTTTTTTCTTTTTTTTACACGTTGATCACCACTTATCAAGGCCCGGAAGCCACTCAGGGATAAGGGTTATTGCAAGTACATTACGTTAGTGCGGAGATTTGATGAAGTGTTTACTTAAGGGGGCGGTTCATTAGGAATTTGTTGACGTTGGACTTGAAGACATCCAAGTTGTAGTCCGGTGGGAAGCAGGCAGGCGGAACAGAGTTCCACAGGCGTGCAGTTCTAAGAAAGAAGCTTTGTTCATGGAATCCGCGTTTTGATTTAGGCACAGATATAGAGTGGAGAAAATTTTTCACAGTGGATTCAGCTAGACGGGTGTTTTTCGTGAAAGATTGGCGAGGGGGGACCAGAGATTGGAGTTCAGACGAGCACCTGCCATGGAAATAACGATAAAACAAGGATAGGCTCGCAACGTCTCTTCTGTGGGAGAGAGGTTGCAGGGTAGAGAAAAGGGCATCCCCCACTAAGCCACGAAGTCTATTTTGTACTCTGTCAAGGCAGGATAGGCTGTTTTTAGCAGCTCCTGCCCAGATATGGCAACAGTATTCCATCCTTGGACGTACTTGGCTTTTATACAGATAGAGAATTGCATCAGTAGTGAGATATCTTCTGGAGCGGTAGAAGGGTCCCACCATCTCGTTTAGATTTAGGCACAGATGGAGAGTGGGGGAAATTATTGATAGTGGTTTCAGCTAGACGAGTGATTCTCGTGAATGTTTGGCGACGGGTCGCCATAGATTGGAGCTCTTGCGGTACAAAAAAAAGGAAGAAAATATGTTTCTCTTAATCTCTTTCTATTTCATGCTTCATAATGGTCTATGTTTAATATTACGGTCAAAATGAAAGAGAGAACGTTTAGAGAGCAAATGTGGTGGACATTACGCTGGTAGAAAAAGAAAATAAAAATGATTTATTTATAGCTCGACTGGGAACCAGGTCATTTCGAGATTGCAGTTCTGGGTTAATACTGCGTGGCGCATTAGTGACATCCTCCCGAATTATCCGCATTCCGATTAGAGAAGTCAAATGAAAGCATTAATACCTCGGCTTCACGATGGCATCATCTTTAAACGTATGCGAATGGAAAGCTAGCGACTTCGGCGCGTGTAATGGAAAAGGATTTCGTCTGATAGCGGAATGATGTCCTTCTGTCTGATCCGAACTTAAGCGGAGTGAGCCAGCAATTGCGCCATTTTACGTTCAACACATCTCGACGGGCGGGTCGGCTCCAATCATGTCCGACGAACAGATTACAGAACAATACTGCTTGGCATCAGTCTGCTGTCTGAAATCAATATATATATATATATATATATATATATATATATATATATATATATATATATATATATATATATATATGTGTGTGTGTGTGTGTATATATATATATATATATATTGATTTCAGACAGCAGACATACATACACACATACATTTTCGCTTATATATATATATATATATATATATATATATATATATATATATATATATAAGCGAAAATGTATGCGTGTATGTATGTTCGCTTTTCCTCGATGTCCACGAAAGGCTTCTTTCAAAGAAGCGCTTGCTCGCTTCACAACTTCTTAAAACTTTTTATATCTATAAATTGTAATATCTCAGAGTTATCCACGGAGCTCGCCTGTCTATTTAATTTTATTGATTTTCAAACGTTAATTGTTCCACATTTCCCGCATCGGCACGCATTACATTCGGTTTTCGGTATTAAAAAAAAAGTGAAAATCGACTCTAATAACTGGCCCAGGGCCAGTGAACGTTTGTCGACTTCGTCATATCAGACGGGGAGCGGGTTTTTGAAAACAAACAAACCGATTTATTGACCTCATTAAAAACTGTCCCGCACAAAATTCTGACTGCTGAATACCTATCGCCGTCACGTCAATCAAAAACGAGCACCTGTTTTGTTTTTTGTTTTTTCACACTTTACTATTATCCAACTGCGCGTCGTAAAAGCTTCTTTTTTTTTTCACGGGCACCTGTTTTTTTCACACACACCTACAAACACCCGGGCAACGCCGGGTACCCCTCGCTAGTGAGTCAATAAGAGCAGAAAATGAATTTATAAAAATTATATACTGATATATATATATATATATATATATATATATATATATATAGAGAGAGAGAGAGAGAGAGAGAGAGAGAGAATTCACTTATTTAATAAGAGGATACAGACACTAAGTTATGAGATGAAGGGAGCTTTTTATACCAAGGTATTCGAAGCCTTATGCTTCTCATCAGAAGAGTAGAGAAGATGCCAGGTAACATAATGGTGATGTGGCGTCTAGTGGGAGATTCATCAGAAACGAAATAAATAAATAAAATTATTGATGTTGTTTCGGGGAACAATATTGAATTCTAAGATAAAAGAGGAGTGTATGATATAAAGTGTAATGTAAAAAGTTATATAGGGTGTCTATC
This sequence comes from Euprymna scolopes, assembly GCF_053919585.1. Taxonomy (NCBI): domain Eukaryota; kingdom Metazoa; phylum Mollusca; class Cephalopoda; order Sepiida; family Sepiolidae; genus Euprymna; species Euprymna scolopes. The sequence goes on from NC_136509.1 coordinate 81,800,460, forward strand.
ATATATATGCTCCTATAGATTTGTTTTGTGTGTGTGTGTGTGTGTGTGTGTGTGTGTGTGTGTTGATACGCATATCAAAAACCGTTTTTTTTTTAAACTTTGCTATGTTAAATTTTATTTTGTTGTTTTATTTATATTAAAAAAAACTTTGCTATGTATTGAATTCATCTGCAAAAGATCTAGCTAATTTGCATATTCTTCTAAACATTCAGTTTAATTAATTCTCTATTAATTTTTTTCGGTTTTCTTATGAGATGATCATTTTTAGTTAACTATTACGTGCAATGAAATTCATGCAGATATTGTATATGATTCATACTTGCATAATATTTGCGTAAAAAGATTATAGTAAACACAAACCGCTTTCTATATATATATATATTTATGCATGCGTGTATATATTTGTTTAAAAAATTTCCTACCAAACTCCTCTGTCAGGTTTTGGTCTATAGGCATGAAACTTAATATATAGAATATTCGAACCCATGCGAAACTTTATATTTCGGTTTTAGCCGAGGGAAATCGGTGAAAAAGTATGAAAATTTTAAAAATAGAATTTGCTAGGTGAAAGTAGAACGAGACCATTAGGAATATGCATGCGTAACATAATAGTTATTGGTTTTAATTTTAAGCATTGCAGCAAACATGTCTTAATAGCTCAGCCATTAACGTTAAAGGAAAAAGTAAATCGTAAGCTAAACGTTTTGGTTTCGATTCTCGGTGGTGGCACATGAGTCATTTTTTTTTTAACTTTTTAAATCATTACTACGTACTGGGCCCAATATAATATAATAATAAATACGAAATTTGCATTAATTAAAATGTCATATTTAAGCGTATTTTACGACCGACCGGCAATATATATATATATGAACAAATGATTAATAAAACATGTTAAAAGACATCTTGAAAAAGAGTTAAAAACATATTTAATTTTAAAAAAGAAGCACAAGATAAGTGGATAGTCCGTAATCCGCGGAGTTCGAAGAAATACTCTCCTTCTCATCAGAGGGCAGGAATTAGAAAAATGCGAGATCGGATTTTGCATGTAAAAGTATTTAATGAAACTACAAGTAAGTCACAGATCTTACTTGGTTAAAAAAAAAAGGGGGTGAGGTAAGGGGAATAGGAGGTAAAAGAAAAACGATAAAAAGATTTCACATGAATGGATAATCCCGTGAAGGGTAAAAAATCCAAGAATGGTAAAATCCAAAACGGTCTAATTAAAAATTTCCAATCCAATGGGTAAATTCCAAATGGTCCAAAATGATCCAAAAGGCAGAGTTCCTTGGAAAAAATCGCCAATGGAATGGAATTCCAAATCATTAAAAGAAAAAGCACTGGAGAGAATATTTAAAACGCGTCTGTCAAGGCTGGAGGAATCAAGTAAATTATATATATATATATATATATATATATATATATATATATATATATATATATATATATATATATATATATATATATATATATGTATAAATTATTACTATAAATATTTTTAATACCTACAGGCACTAGTGTGTCATCCTTTCGGGAATCATCAGTTCAGGGAGTCATGATTACCGCCGGTCGAGGTATTTAAACCCGGCCACGAAGCTATCACTAAACCGCGGCGAGAATTTAGTTGAAATTAACATTTACAAAGCGTAAATGTCGTAGAAATATGTCTAGAGTGATCAGGTTAAAAAGAAAATAAAATGATTTTATTATTTAAATTATTATTTAAATTATTATTTAAATCATCATTAAAATCATTATTTAAATCATTATTTTAATCACTATTTGAATTATTATTTAAATTATTATTTAAATCATCATTAAAATCATTATTTAAATCATTATTTTAATCACTATTATAATTATTATTTAAATTATTATTTAAGTTATTATTTAGATTATTATTTAGATTTTTCTTTAGATTATTATTGAAATTATTATTTAAATAATTATTTAAAATATTATTTAAAATATTATTTAAATTATTATTTAGATAAGTATTACAAAATATTATTTAAATTATTATTCAAATTATTATTTAAATTATTATTTAAATTATTATTTGAATTATTCTGAACAACTTTTTAGCCCCATTTTCTTTACTTTCAAATAGTTTTATCTTTATTTTATATTTTTTTTTATATTTTATTTTTACTTTATATTTTATTTTTATTTTATATTTCATTTTGTGTTTTATATTTTATTTTTATTTTATATTTTATTTATATTTTTTTTAATTTTTATTTTATATTTTATTTTTGCTTTATATGTTATTTTTATTTTATATTTTATTTTTATTTTATATTTTATTTTTATTTTATATTTTATTTTATTTTTTACTTTATTTTTATTTTTATTTTATTTTTATTTTATATTTTATTTTTATTTTTTATTTTATTTTTATTTTATATTTCATTTTGTGTTTTATATTTTATTTTTATTTTATATTTTATTTTTATTTTATATTTTATTTTATTTTTTATTTTATTTTTATTTTATATTTTATTTTTATTTTATATTTCATTTTTATTTTATATTTTATTTTTATTTTATATTTCATTTTTTGTTTTATATTTCATTTTTATTTTATATTTTTATTTTATATTTTATTTTTATTCTTATTCTATACTTTATTTTATTTTATATTTTATTTTTATTTTTTATTTCATTTTTATTTTATATTTCATTTTAATTTTATATTTTATTTTTATTTTATATTTTATTTTTATTCTATATTTTATTTTTATTTTATATTTTATTTTTATCTACTTATATATGTACTTTCGCATCCCTTATTTTCTGTTTCTATCTCTTCACCTTTTTTCCTCCACTTTCTCTTCTATCTTCCTTAGTTTATTTTTTCTTTTCTTATTTTATTATTGGCTCTTCTGTAACGATCCCAATTATTTTATGGTGATATTTTTTTACTATCATCTACATATATACTACCCGTCCGATTTGCCTACGTTTCATTACTATTCACCATATTATCCTATTCTTAGAACTAACACATACGTGAAAGAAATTAAGTACCTATGAATGTGCATTAGCCTGAAGAATCCTAGAGTGGATGAAACGCGGAATATTCAGTGTAGCTTACTTGCCATATATATTTTATTGATTACTAAATAGCTCTACCTATGTATTGAGCATACATATGAATGGTATGACTGCGGTCGTTCACAGTTGACAGTCAGACAGAGTATACAACAACTGGAAGTTGGAATTATATATATATATATATATATATATATATATATATATATATATATATATATATATATATATTAAACAAGGTGGGGATAAAACTAAAATATTTAAACATTTAAATAAAGCATTTGTTCGTTATCCAAACGCTTTTGAATCGTATAAATCTATAAATATAAAAGCGAAAATGTATGTATGTATGTATGTATGTATGTATGTATGTATGTATGTAGGTATGTATGTATGTGTGTTCGCTTTTACTGTGTGTCAACAAAAGGCTTTTTTCAGAGAAGCGGTCGCTCGCTTCACAACTTTTTAAAACTTTTTATATCACATATAAATCGTAATATCTCACAGTTAACAACGAAGCTCGCCTGTCTATTTAATTTGCTCCATTTCGGGAAGATAAATATTCAATATTTGTCGCTCGCCGCATGTGGGTAATCTTTTTCCTATAACATCTTGGGGGGGGGAGCGTTCGGCAGTAAATGAATACTATCCCGCAGTCAAACTTGACCTCATTAACTCATTAAAAGGAGCACCTGCTAAATCCAAGTAATTAAATAAATTCAAACGTGTTTCATTAGCATCTCGCGGTGGGGCAATGGTTAACGTCGCACGTTTTTTTTTTTTGTTTTTTGTTTTTTTCACACTTTAATTTACAACTTTGCCTCAACGGCAAAGTTTATATATATATATATATATATATATATATATATATATATATATATATATATATATATATATATATATGGCGATTAAGCTACACTGAATATTCCGCGGTTTATTCACTCTGGGATTCTTTGGGCTTATGCGCATAAGCCTGAAGAATCCTAGAGTAGATGAAACGCGGAATATTCAGTGTAGCTTAATCGCCATATATATTTTATAACTTATTAACTAGCTCTACCTATGTATTCAGCACTTTTGAAGTAAATACTTAAAGTTTACGCATATATTTATAGTTTCGTATATTAATTTTATGTGAGTAAATGGAGTAGTTATATATATATATATATATATATATATATATATATATATATATATATATATATATATATATAACTTTTATATATTTTTAATTTTAAATAAATAAGAATATAAATATGTAAAGTATAGTAGGGATGATAAGTAGTCATATGGATTAATCCTAATCGTATAAATACTAAACTGGTAAATGTAAAAATATATCCATTTTGAATTCTGAAACAGGCGGATCTCACAGGTAAAGAGACATATTTTATAACATGAATAGGTTAGCAAAATTAATCAAGAGTAGGAAACTAGATCTAATATCTGTCACATTTTTTTTTGTTTGTTTTGTGATTAAGGGGTGGTGTTTTATCAACACTGCTGGGTAGGCATGATTTAATATACTGTTTTGTTTTTAAATCCCCGAAACAGTGTTTCATTGTAAACAACTGATGATCCCTTAAATTAACATTAGTATTATAGTGAATTTGAGAGAGCAAGTTGATGCACTTATTGCAGGTGATTAAATGACTTATTGACTAAATAGTTTCCCAACGAATAATAAAAAATATAAGAATTAAATAAGTTTTTTATATAGTTTTAAAGGTTAAAAAACTCCCAAGACTATATATATATATATATATATATATATATATATATATATATATATATATATATATATATATATATATATATTATTTTTAAAACATAAGGGTTTAGGCTCATTACCGTTGGGTCCTGATTTCGAATCTCGCTAGATACAGCCACTCTGATGAGTCGTAGACGACGAAACACGTGTCAGTGGATAATTACATTTTAAAAATAATATATATGCCGCTCCCCATGTGGGGGTACCAAATTGGTTAAAGGGGAGAATTGTTCCCAACTCGCATTTAGGTAAATTCATTCAAAACATATCGCTAAAACCAAAACAAAACAACATGTATATATATATATATATATATATATATATATATATATATATATATATATATATATATATATACACACGGTTACATTGATCGAAACATTGTGCAAATGACACTCAAGATGAGAATAGTAGTCCGAAGAAACCATATAATACAAATGGTTAACTCTTGTTTCGTTTTATAAAACTGTCTTCCCCCCTCCCCCCTGTGGACCAAAGATACCTAAACATCATTGTCTCCCACCAAACATTCCTATCACCCATCAAATTTGGATACGCGGTCCAAGAACGCCATGCCATCCTCGGATTCATCTCCACCAGGCTTTGTTTGTTACCCTGCCAAAATCATCGTTGGTTCCTTAATTGGTTCCTCGATCCCGAAATAGTGACAACCGGACAAACTTTCACTTTCTTTTCCAATCAAAACTTCCAGGCCATTTCCCGCCTTAATCAACGGACAATTCCGTTAAAATAATGGCCGCCAAATAAACGCTACTGCCTCTCTCTCTCTCTCTCTCTCTCTCTCTCTCTCTCTCTCTCTCTCTCTCTCTCTCTCACACACACACCCGCCGTCCGTTGGACATTAGTGAAGTAATCGTAGTCGCCACGTCACCAAAAGTTGCAATTCCCATTTTGAATGGACTTTGCCGCCAAAATCTGATCCCGTGAGGCGTTGGACTGATTGATCTTAATTTTTAATTCACCTTTCTCGCGTTCTGCCTTTCCCAACGTCACAGAAACAGAAAGTTTTAATTATTGATGTTTGAAACTACTGTTCAGATTAAGACTTTGTTTTGACATCTAAATAATTTCCAAAATAGTTTGTTTTTTTTCTTGGAACTTCTCATTCATCAGATTTGTATCAATCGTATTATTTGGATTACTAGGATTACTGTCTTCATCTTGAGTCTTATTTTCACACTGTTTCAGTCGATGTAACCTCCGACCTCATTCCAATATATCGTGTCGAGCTCTGGAATCTTTCTGCTGAACTCTGGAATTGACACTGAATTTCAAACGGAACTCTTTATTTAATCCGCTGGGGGAGAGGGAGCATGTTCTCATTCCGTCATCCAAATCAAAAGTAATTCGCAATTGTATTTTTAGTGTCTGCCACCCTGAGGATTGAACCTTCAACCTCCAGAAGTGTAATTTTTAGAACCGAATTTTTACCAAGTACTTTATCCACGACACCACTGGTCGTTGCAATTCCCAAGTTCGAAAAGACACATGGAGAAGGTGGGAGGTTACATCGACCAGGCGTTGTGAAAATAACACACAGAATGAGAACAGTGGTCGAAGAATCCAAATAATACAACTAATTGATCCTTATCTCAAAAATTCAAATACGTGCTGTATTAATGTTTTATTTTTTCATTTTTTTTTTTACGAATGAGTCAAAACTTATCAAGGATAAAAGCCACTTGCAGACAAGTGTTAATGTGATTGATGTTCAGTTCAATGATGGAAAATATTAATGAAAGATTGAAAATGATAAACGTAAGAAAAACATTTCATTACTTATTATGGCAGTTGACGAAAACTATTTGTGAACAATTGATTTGAAGACTTAGGGTCTACAGTTCTGTGGCATCATCATCATCATCATCATCATCATGTGCTTGACAATTAATGTTACATGAGAAGGGGACAGACTCCAGTAATTAAATAGATAAGTTTGAAAAGGATATTTGGAAAAGGTTAGAATCGAACCAAGTGAGAAAAGTTAAAAAAAATAATACATATTGAAATTCAAGGAATGTAGAACGATTGTCATTTTTCTTGGAAATAACTTACGGTTATTTATGTCAGAGTTAGATATGTACAATGCAGTTTAGAAATAATGATTAAGAAATAAGGACGATTAGGAATTCTTTTGTTTGCTAAAATCGTGTTTGGACATACATAGGTAAAATCCACGTGGATAAATTTCACGTGGATAAGCACGCTTTGACATCATAAAGAAAGATTCCCAATATATTGAGACAGGGTTCGAAGTTAGACAAAGTCGGATGAGGCAGTCAGAAAGAGGAGAAGAGAGTCATAGACTGAGAGCTCACGCCCTCTTGGAGGCGAGAGGGGAGAAGATAAGACAATGTAATCGTAAAGGCTTGAATCCCTGACTATCATCACCAGCTCGTATAAATAAAAGGATCTTCATATATTTTGTAAAAATGTCTTCGTCTGTCGTCATTCCACCCAAAAAGGAAAAGGTAAATGTGTTTTGTCTGTCGTCTTAAAATAACTGTCTTCCCCGTGTCCATCATTATTAAGTAATGACTTTCACCTCCGTATTATAATATGATTAAAAAAAAATTATAAATGTCTCTCCTAGTCCGTATTAATAATATGCACAAATAGAATTATCGCCACCGTCGACGCTGTTATACAAACGACGTCGTCTCGTTTCGTGTAGCAGTGATAAAAAGGTCACACTCTCTCTCTCTCTCTCTCTCTCTCTCTCTCTCTCTCTCTCTCTCTCTCTCTCTCTCTCTCTCTCTCGTTAAGATGTGCCACACCGAGATAAACACCCTGAAAATATATATATATATATATATATATATATATATATATATATATATACAGGGTGACCAAAAAAAACGGGACCCAACTCTAATTGGGCCCCGTTTCTTAGTGTTTTGTCCGAATGAAATGAAACTTTGGTCAGAACTAGTTTATTATATTCAAAACATCACATCAAAACAAAAGGTCTTTGGCTTTTTTTCTCCGTTCTACAGCGTATGTTCTAGATATACTTTCTATGTTTTGGGTTTGTTTTTTTGGGGGGGTCACCCTATATATATATATATATATATATATATATATATATATATATATATATATATATACTATAATACGCACACGACTATTTAACAGTTCTTTGAAAAGAATTATTAATGTTTATTTTGGGGAGGGGAAATTGTCGTTCTAAAGTTACTTTTACGTAAAACACCCGTCTAGCTGAATCCACTGTCAAAAACTTTCCCCACTCTTTATCTATGCCTAAATCAAAACGTAGATTCCATGAACAAAGCTTCTTTCTTAGAACTGCGCGCCTGTGGAACTCTGTTTCGTCTGCCTGCTTCCCACCTGACTACAACCTGGATGTCTTCAAGTTCAACGTAAACAAATTCCTGATGAACCGCCCCCTTAAGTAGACACTTTATTAAATCTCCACACTAACGTAATGTACTTACAATAACCCTTATCCCTGAGTGGCTTCCGGGCCTTGATAAGTGGTGACCACCTTGTAAAAAAAAAAAAACTTTAAGAAAAAAGAGCGTGTCCATTTTTAGGAATTAAGAATAAGCGATCTATCTTCACACAGTACAATATTCCGATGTCTGCCGTTGAATACTATATGATTGTTTACTGTTTATTTCCACCTAATCGGTATTTACGGAACACCCTTACTTCTCATGCTAATGCCTGTTTTCTGCGAGACTGAATATGAAAAAAAAAAAAAAAAGATCTTCATGTATTTTTGTAAAAATGTCTTCGTCGTCGTTATTACACCAAAAAGGTAAACATGTTTTGTCTATCATTTTGTAAACGAACTTTGTATAACTCCCCCAAGTATTATGTGTCCCCTCCTCCTCCGTCATTATCAATAATGTGTTTCTCCTCTATCTGTGTTAACAAAAACTGTTGCCTCATATATCTCAGCACCGTATTATTAATAATGATGAACGAATAAGAATTGGCATTGTCATCGTTGTCGCCGTTTACGCCGTTATACAAAAGACGTCGTTGTCGTCGCTGTGTAACATTGTTACATAAATGTCTCGTCTTTCGATAAAAATATCATCTTCCGTATTATGCGTCCCCGATATACTCTCTGATATGTTGTCTCAATATGTACACAACACCTTCTTGTTTTGGTGCTGTGCCACAATATAATTATTGTACAAAAAGCCACAACGCGCAGCAACATCAACCATATAAAAAGGGTGTATATATAGGTGCTACACTAGGCTCATTCAAAACTAGATACAACGTATCATTCGACGCTTTTCTTTTCTAAAAAAAATATATTTATTTCTTTATAGGATACTAGCAGGGGTGCCCGGCGTTGCTCGGGTGTTTGGAGGTGAATGCTGTGCAAAAAAAGCAAAAAAACAAAAAAAATGGTTAATTTTTTAAAACTTTGACCCCTATTATGACCCCTTAAAATTTATAGTTTCGGGCTCAAATCACTTTATTAAGTTAGATCCAGGTTCAAGGAACCTATATCTAAAATTTCAAGTGTCTAGACCCAAAATTGTCGGAGGAGTTTGGTAGAGTTCTTAAAGGTCAAATCGTTGAAATTTGACCCCTTAACAGCCAAATTTCTGGCTGACACCCGTCACATCGATTTTCCCAAATCTCAGTACCCGGTATTTCAAATTTCGAGTCTATAGACTAAAAATTGACAGAGTTATTGCGTAGGGAAATGTACACAGACACACAGACACACAGACAGACAGACAGACAGACACGTTCACTTTTATAGATATATAGATTGACTATGAAATTGTGTTAAACGATATTCCACGCAAACGTACATCCAAACAGCATAACATTAATGTGAAAGTTTCTCGGGGGCCGATTCTTGGGCCACTAATATCATTGATTTTCATCAACGACCTCGCTGATAATATTGTGTCCGAGATGGGTATATTTACTGATGATAAAACGCTCCACAACATGCGCAAGAGAAAAATGGATGTACACAAATCTAAGACGATAACAGAATCCTTAGAAAATGACCTCCAGACTGTAGTGGAATGGGGGCCGTAAATGGATGGTAACATTTAATGCAAGTAAGACTAAGCTGCTCTCCTTTAACAATAAGTATCTCCAACCACCGATATCCATGACAAATAACACCCTACCTGATAATTCTTCCTTCAAACTATCGGGTTAACATTCACGAGCAATATAAACTGAAACAAATACATTGAGGTCATTGCAAAGGCTGCTGCAAAGAAGGTGGGTTCCCTCTATCGTACTAGAAAACTATTCACGTCTGAGAGTATCCTGTACCTATACATAGCCACCATTTGCCTAGAGCATCGCTGCCATATCTGGGCTGGTGAATCTATCACTAGTCCCTGCTCTTGGATAGGATTCAAAAAAGAGTCTTCAATCTTAAGTTCCGCTTTGTCAACTAGGCTCTCACCCCTGTCTCATCGCCGCAATGTTGCATCCTTGTGCCGGTTTTGCAAATATCTTAATAGAATGTACTCTGATGAACTCGTTGCGCTTGTGCCCCCCTCGACGTACATATCTTCGAAAACCCCGCTTAGCAACAAAATCACACCCTTTCACTGTTGATGTACCTAAATACCAGAAAGCCTTCTGATCTAATAGATTATTCTCTCAAACAGCTAGACTTTGGAATTCCCTTCCTACTACCTGCTTCCCTGACTGTAGTGATATGTAGAAGTTTAAATATAACATAAAGAAACATCTTGTTAATCTTTCCAAAGCATGGTTCTAGATAGTCCAAGTGGCGATATGCCTTGTTTGCGGTGAACGAGAGTATAAAACTAATAATGAAAATGAAAGCGATAGACGATGGAAAATGTGAAATTTTCTTCTGTTGTTAAAGTTAATGATAGAATAAACACTGGTTACAATCACTTAAGCCTTTACGTGCTTTCTCACAAATGTTAATCGTTGTATAAGAATTCGTCTTTCTCATTGAAGTTCGATTTCCACTCAAGAACGCTATGGCGCAAGAGATCTATTCCGCTTTCTGAAGATTTGGCCTAAATAATGACTGCAAACAGAAGAATATTTCACAAAGAAAAATGCTTAAAATAGATTAATCGACAACACACACATTAATTCTCTCTCTCTCTCTCTCTCTCTCTCATATATATATATATATATATATATATATATATATATATATATATATATTCTTCAAAATAGTTTTTATTTAACAATCAGCTGTTATGGAAACGTGAGATTGTATGCTTACAAAATATTACTGGCCGTAATATTCTCATCTAAACAGGAATTGCTCGATATGCAAGATAGAGCAAATAAATTGAATTGTAATTCAATGAATTTCAAAAAACTCTCATTGAAATGAAATGAAGTGGTTGAGTTTCATATCAAAGAATTTTTATTATTCTAAGCAAGACAAAGAATGCTTTAGAAAATTAATCTTCTTAACCTATAGGGTTTCGATGTCTACCATCTCATCAGAGGAGAGAAAATGTTAGCAAATAGTTATAAAGGTATGCACCCTATTTGCTAAATTCAGTGAGACATGGAAAGTCAAAGTGAAAATAATACATTTATCAGAAGTCCTGTGGCAGGAGGATTTGTAGAATAAGGATATGAATGTTTTTGTAGATCCAGCTTGCTTGGTAAAATCCATGTTATACGTTCTTTACATCCGTTTGGTAATAATGTCCAAGCTATATATTGGGTAATCCGCATAGCTTAATCGCCATATATACTTTATAACTTACTAACTAGCTCTACGTACGTATTGAGCACTTTGGAAGTAAATACTTAAAGTTTACGCATAAATTTATACTTTCGTATATTAATTTTATGTGAGTAGATAAAGTAGTTATATGTATGTATATATATATATATATATATATATATATATATATATATATAAAAACAGAGATGTGTGTGCCACAGACGATTTCTGATTGGTTAATCCAATAATCACATCTCCTAAAAAACTATGGTTCGTAGGCTTTTAACGATACCATAAAATATTATGGCTTTATTTATTGTCCATCTTGGAAGGGTTTAATTTTTTCCTAACTTGCGATTTACAAATTACAAAGATACGAAACTAACTTACAATCTAACAATCGAACCTCCGACATCACGGCCGTCATTATGAAACTAAACTAAAAAAAAAAACCCGCGTTCACTCGTAGTCTTTACATTTCGGGTTTGGGTACGTGTGCAGTTTTCCATTGACATTAAAAAATGGAAATATTTTTTAAAAAAATATATTGTACGTACTCGTCATGGGATAAAGTTTTCCTACAGAAAAAATCACGTAATTTCATCAAGTAGTTATTTTTTTATAGCGAAAAAAGAAAAAAATCAACGCTACAAGCGAAATTAAACAGAAAGTTCAAGTAGGGGGATTTCCCCCTTTTTTTTTATAGCGAGGCCAAATTTCGCGAATTTGGCCATTTTTTAAAGCAGTTTGGCCTTCAAAATTTCTGTTTGGCCATTTTCTTCACCGATGAAATAAAAGAAGCAAATAAAAACAACGCAATAAAACTTTTAAAAATACGGCACACTTTTGTTGTTCTTGTTTGTTTTTTTTGGTAATTTTCCTTATTTTTTTATTTTTTCAAGATAATACTATTAAATGGACACTATTATGCCAAATTAGCCCC
>NC_136509.1:81817933-81837933 GCF_053919585.1 Euprymna scolopes
TGGAACCTTAGGGAGGCTTTTTGCCAATCAAATTCCAGTAAAGACCAATGGTTGCTGCCAACGAGAAATCAATGGCAAGCAGCTGTTGCGATAATGCAAATTTATTTGCAAATGTTATCGAAAGAGGTGGAGAGTACTGGAAAATCTGGGGAGACTTGTTGTCACTCAGCTTTCAGGGAACACCACAGGCTGTATTCAATGAGATCTTTGATGACGGCCTGTGTGAAAGCTCCTTGTGAGCCAACAATAATAATAATAAACCCTTGAGTGCAGAGACTAACACATATGATCCGCAGGTGCTAGCCGGGTACACAGGAATTACTTCAAAGGTCAAACACAAAGAAACACCACATGGGATCATAAAAACTGAAACTGCATAATTGCATAATCGTAAGTTAGTTGTACCCCCACCTTTTTTGGTCACCATAAACTGGTGTGGCATCAAATAAAAAAGGAGAGTCAAGGAGAATGGAAACATCGAAGAGAGAAAGCACTAACCAGACCTCCCAGCATTTATCAGTGCCATTCACTTGTCTCTACAATTGATGTTCAAACAAAAAAAAAAATCCAACTCAAATCAGCGGCAGATGCTAACACAAATTAACTTGCAAAGAGGTGGAAGGTACTGGAAATCTGGGGAGACTTATTGTCACTCAGACTCCAGGGAACACCAAAGGTTGTTTTGAAAAAGAATTCTCAGATGATGGCCTGTGTGAAAGCTCCTAGGGGAAAAAAAATAAAAAACAAAACAAAAATAAAAAATAAAAAATAATAATAACAACAACAACAACAATAATAATAACAATAACAACAATAATAATAATCAATGGATAAATGATAGTAGAAGTAGTAGTAGTAGTAGTAGTAGTAGTAGTAGTAGTAGTAGTAGTAAAAAAATAAATAAATAAACAACAGAACAGCTTTTTTCCCACCTTGCGAAGATTAAAAGCCATTACGTATATTTGATTCTAGAAAATGTCTGAGCTTAAACTTAAGGAGTCTTAAGAATAAATTGAAATTCAGGCCATCTTACTTGATGTCTATTTACAATGAATCTAATGTCGTAGAAATCTGAAATAATTCGATGCTTTTTCAATGAGTGATTGTGCCCACATCAAACCCTGAGAAATGCAATTTAAAATATTCAAATCTCTTTAAAAAAAAAAAAAATCCACGAAACTGAAATTCGAGGAATATTTATTTATTCGTATCCAATATCGTTTCTTTACATTTCACACAAATTGGAGGAACCTGAATTTTCACAAAAGACCTTTACCTCTTCTTTGCTTCCTTTGCAGAAATTAAATTAAACTAAATATAGTTCGCATTACCTACCGTAAATTTTCACGTCTGTGTTCTTAATCCATGATGATTGGTTAATAAGCTTTCGTGTGAACTATAAAATCATTGATATACAGGGTGTCCGTAAAGTTACTATACAGTCTTATTGTTTTATTGTATTATATTTGTATTAATAGTTAATATTTATTTATTTTTTTTTACAGGTTTATTTACTTGTAAGACTGTATAGTAACTTTACGGACACCCTGTATATTATTTAATTATCGGATTTCTTTTTGAGGTGAGTAATTTGCATATTTTATTTATTTATTTGCGGACAATTTTCCTTGCCTTTTATAGTTTTTGTTTCACGACCTTTCGACTAACCATTCCTTATATAATCACGTTGACACACCGGTTTCCACTGGATCACCGAAGTTAAGTAACGTTGAACATGGTCAATGCTAAATGGGTGACCATTTGAGACTTCCAGCTGCTGTATGTGTTCTCCGCTTATCTCGGCATTGTTTCCAGTCGTCCTGGACTTCTCCTTGCCACTGGACTCAAACAATGCCGATTCAGGAGAAGTGTGGTTGGGGATTGTGCAACCCTTGCCTCACAATTACATGCACAGCTGCCCCTACAGGGGGTATCCTTTGTCTTTCAAGACTTAACGGAGGCATCGATGACCAAAAAGAAATTGGAGTCATCACCCTCTAACAATGACGCCGTCCGTGTAATGCAGAAATGCTAATACTTTTGTATAAAAGATAGACAAGAGTCTCATTCTAACATTAAAAAAAAACATTTTATTGGTATATATTATTTAATTATTGGAATTCTTTTGGAGATAAGTAATTTGTATATTTTTTTATTTTTTTATTTTTTATAGGTGTTTCTTTAACGACGTTTCGGCCAACTATTCCTCTACAGTTCCAAGTGATCATTTCCTGAAGATAGCAGTTTCAATCTTACCACAAGCCGACCAGAGCATTGTTGGCCAAAAACGTGATTAGACGACAGCTATGGAAGGCAGTAATCACTGACGATACAGTTGAAGATTGAGCACTCCTTATCCCGTCATGATTAACAACCTGACGAAAGTCAGAGGAATAGTTTGTCGAAACGTTGTGAAACAACAACTATAAAGATGAGGATAACAGTCTGCAAATAAATAAATAAATAAATAAATTACTCATCTCAAAAGAATTCCAATAATTAAATAAAATATATACCATTTGGTACGGACACGATAATGGAAGATCAGATAACAAAAAACAAAAAAAAGAAAGAACTTGGATTTATAAGACCAAAATATCCAACCTTGATCGCCCTTCGAGGTCCGTGGCATATTGGATACAGATGCTGAATCTCTACGATTCCGGTGTTGTATTGTCTATTTATAAACGATTGTTACGTTGTCGTATCATAAAGGATTGAGTGTTTAATTATCTTATCAGAGCTAATGTCGTTGTGTGTGTGATCGTCTAGTGGTCTTTCTATTACATATGTTCATATGCTGTTAAGTGTGAATATGTGTGTGACATGTTATGTATTTTCAACATACCTTCTGCCATTTCGTTGGTCCATCTGGAAATTCTCGTCCTGGGAGGGAGACTGGTACCTGTTTTGGGGGGACGAAGATTTATTTCACTCCAAGACAAGAAATTGGTTCTATAGTTTTTTATTCACCTTCCAGTTTGATCGCAGAAGATTGGAAAGTGAATTTGGCCTGTGTTGTTTCTTTTTCTAGGTCTTATTTCTACCACGTCAGCGTTCGTCTCCCCCCCCCCCCCAGCGAAGGGGAGGAGACAACAGCGAAGCCGTCCGCTCTCGTCCAAGTCGCAACCAAATCTCCTCGATTCAGCTAACCTGATCACATGACTCACACGCAATCCAATCAGCTGATCTTGACTTCTGGTCAACGTGTCTACACTATAACTCACACATCTCCCTCTCTCTCTCTCCCTCCCTCTCTCTCTCTGTCTCCCTCTCTCTCTCTCTCTCTCTCTCTCTCTCTCTCTCTCTCTCTCTCTCTCTCTCTCTCTCTCTCTCTCTCTCTCTCTCTCTATCCATTCTCTAACACCAGGTTAGCACTGTCTGAAGATAGCAGTTTCAATCCTACCCAAAGCGGGCCAGAGGATTAGTTGGCCAAAACGTGGTGAGACGACAACAACTATGGAAGGCAGTAATTACTGAAGATACAGTTAAAAATCAGCATTCATATCCCATTGCAGTTAACCACCTGACGAAGACCAGAGGAATAGTTGGTCGAAACGTCGTGAAACAATAACTATTATGAAGATGAGGTAAATAGCTCGCAAATAAACAAATAAACAAATAGATAAATAAACAGATAAACAAATAAACAAATAAATAAATAAACAAATAAACAAATAAACAAATAAATAAATAAATAAACAAATAAATAAATAAACAAATAAATAAATACATAAACAAATAAATAAATAAACAAATAAATAAATAAACAAATAAATGAATAAATAAACAAATAAACAAATAAATAAATAAACAAATAAATAAACAAACAAATAAATAAACAAATAAACAAATAAATAAATAAACAAATAAATAAATAAGCAAATAAATAAACAAATAAATAAACAAATAAACAAATAAATAAATAAACAAATAAATAAATAAACAAATAAATAAACAAATAAATAAACAAACAAATAAATAAACAAATAAATAAATAAACAAATAAATAAATAAACAAATAAATAAATAAACAAACAAATAAATAAACAAATAAATAAATAAACAAACAAATAAATAAACAAATAAATAAACAAATAAACAAATAAACAAATAAACAAATAAATAAATAAACAAATAAATAAATAAACAAATAAATAAACAAATAAACAAATAAACAAACAAATAAATAAACAAATAAACAAATAAATAAACAAACAAATAAATAAATAAACAAATAAATAAACAAACAAATAAATAAACAAATAAATAAATAAACAAACAAATAAATAAACAAATAAATAAATAAAAAAACAAATAAATAAACAAATAAATAAATAAACAAATAAACAAATAAATAAATAAACAAATAAATAAATAAACAAATAAACAAATAAACAAATAAATAAATAAACAAATAAACAATAAACAAATAAACAAATAAATAAATAAATAAACAAATAAACAAATAAACAAACAAATAAACAAATAAACAAATAAATAAATAAACAAATAAACAAATAAATAAATAAACAAATAAATAAATAAATAAATAAACAAATAAATAAATAAACAAATAAACAAATAAACAAATAAATAAATAAACAAATAAATAAATAAACAAATAAATAAATAAACAAATAAATAAATAAACAAATAAACAAATAAACAAAGAAATAAATAAACAAAGAAATAAATAAACAAATAAACAAATAAATAAATAAAATCATGTATGTTTATATATTTGTATGTACAGGATTTAGTCCTTAATGAATAAATCGATCATTATGAATTTTGTAGCATAGCTGTAATGCGTAAGGGCTCGTAATGTGGGCTATATTCATTTAAATTTAGTTTTACACAAAATGGGATCAAAAGGGCATGAAAGGGCATTTATGAAAGTTTCGTTTGCATGGATTGTTTTCAATTCTGTTTTTTCTTATAAATTACAAATTTTACAAATTACAAATTTTATCACAAATTTTGAAATAAATATTCAAACGAGTATATCATTTACAACTTTTCAAATTATTTCAAATGATTAATTTTTAAGTATTAGAAAACTAAATGAAACAATTTATCAAATTATTAAAATCATTTTCGTTTTCTGAGACTTTTAGTGTAATACACCTTTTCAAAGAAGACTGGGTTTTTTTTTTAAGTTTTCCTTTTCTCTTCATTTTCCTGGTGGTATTAACCCTGAGGGGTCAGCCCCTCGTGGATAGAGACAAGGATACGTCCGGTGTTGTTTGCGGTTGTTGTACGTCTAAAGCTATTTATATGTGCATTTTTAGGGATGCGAATTTTAAAAGTATAAGTCTGGTCACATCTCTGAAAACATTATTTCACAAGGTTAATTCGAAAATGTAGAAATTCCGTCCAAAATTCCCGAGTTTGGCTGAAACATTCCCGAGTTCAACAAGATACACCTGAAGAAGGTCGAAGGTTACATCGACCGAAACATTGTGAAAATAACACTTAAGATGAGAACAGTAGTCCGAAGAATCCAAATAATACGAATAACCAATCCTCATCTCAAAAATACAGAAACGTATTAGAAAAAGGTTTGAATATTTAGCTTATATGAAATATTACAGCATAATCACGTTGACACACCAGTTCTCATCGAATCACCGAAGTTAAGCAACGTTGACCCTGGTCAGTACTAAATGGGTGATAAATTTGGGAATTCCAGGTGCTGTATGTAGGAGGACGTCGACACCTCACTGCAAGGGTTGCAAAAACCTAACGTTGTCAGCTCCCATAATGGGTATATACATATGACTGGGGACCGCTTGTGAATTTAATACTCCCATGGAATTTCCTCCTTTGGAGGAAGCCGTTTTAACACCCATGAGGTTAGTGCCGTTTCCATTCATTTTCCATCCATGCGGAATAGAAAGTGTCAGCTTGCTGATGGCTGTCATGTTTTGAAATTGGAAATTAAAAACAGGTGTTTATAAAAAAAAAAAAAACAGTTCACAATTATTTTAAATCCTATGAATCAGTCATGCAGAAAATTTGTGAAGAAGTAATTCTAAACTTTGTGAAACATTTCACAGTTAGTATTAGAAATGGCAGCGAAATTCCAAGAAATATGAGGCACTAGCCTGGGTGCCCGGCGTTGCCCGGGTGTTTGGAGGTGTGTGTTGAGCAAAAACAAAAACAAACTTGTAGTAGGCAGGCAGGCTCGAATCCGTGACGCGAAGACGGAAAAGAAAGTGGATGTGTGTGTAAGGGTGTTGGTTGAGAAAAAAAAAAAAAGAATAGTAAGCAGGCTCGAACTTGAACATGCCAGATGAAAAAGAGGTGAAAAAAAAAAACTGTCTTACCAATGTGCCTACCATGGTTGTGACATCACGGGCGGTCGAAATAACACATTTTATCCGACGTCGTAGTAGTGAGGGTTGAATGACTTGCAAAATTGTCAGCGAAAAAACCGACCCTCCCTGTAGAAAAGTGTGAGTTGAGGGTGAAGGAATTAATGTTTTTGGCCAATTTTTTGATATTTGTCATCCGAAGGGTCGAGCTTCAGAAAGATACCGATATTGTGAAAATACATCGCCTCTGTCGAAAGTTTTTGCAAGACATACATACATACATACATACATACATGCATATATGATGATTGCAACGTCTTGTCAGACGAGAGCCACTCCCTCCGTCACTAATAGTCCATATGCCCAAATATGACTTTTTAGCCCTGCCAGCGACTTGCACACCCTCAAGCAGACATGACACTGAAAACGTTCACCGATTTGTATGAAACTAACAGCAGCAGAACCTGTATTATCGTGGGCTTTCATATGATTAACAAAACCTGCCTTAGACAACAGAGCCCGATCACACACCTTACAGATCCAGAGATCTCCATGGTTGGGCGGCAAGGTTTGGCATTTCCTACATGCTCTCTCTCTCTCTCTCTGTATGTATGCATGATGATTGCAACGTCTTGTCAGACGAGTGCCACTCCCTCAGACATTTAAAATCCATGAGCCCAAATGCCTGAGGGAGTATCTATACAAATATGATGTTACGTAGCTTTGTACGACAGCTAAGTCTCTCTCTCGGTTCAAAATGTTGAGATCCAGCAACAAGCAAGAGCAAGATAGCCAGCAACAAATTAAACTGCAGACCAGCTTAATGCGGGTAATGGTCTTCCGCTTTATGGTTTTTTAAATCAGAGATTTGCTTCTCCTAGAAAGGTTGCCTTCACCACGACTTACGGGAGCCCTCTCCACCCCAATACACATATACACACACACAAATATACACATACATACATACATACATACATACATTTAAACAGACAGGTGAGATTTATATTACAGAAGATTACCCAGGTTCCATGATCATCTACAGGAATTTATCTGATGTTGGCGAGTGAATGAAAATTTCTTCAGGAATATTCTGTATTGGATATGTTATGTTGGATTACTCTATGAAAATTTTGTTAAATATCTATTAGTAAAAAAAAAATATAACACTATTTAAAAATATTTTTAATGTAAACTTTTTATAAAATATTTTCAAACTTCAAAAAGTAAAATTCCAATTATTAAAAAGTTTGATTTATATGTTAAAAAAATATCTTTTAAAAAAAAATGTCATTTATAAAAATCAGTTTAATGTGTTAATAATGTTTTAAATTGTTGGAAAAAAAAAATTGACTACAAAAAAAAAACATCCCAAAGGAGAACTATTTTATTTTATTTTATTTATTTACTAGCGAGGGGTACCCGGCGTTGCCCGGGTGTTTGGGGGGTTATGAGGATCGAACCCGAACCCTTGAGGCAAAGTTGTAAATTAAAGTGTGAAAAAAAAAACGTGCGATGTTAACCATTGCCCCACAGCGAGATGCTAAGAGAAACACGTTTGAATTTATTTAATTAGTTGGATTTAGTAGGTGCGCGTTTTAATGAGTTAATGAGGTCAACTGCGGGATGGTATTTATTTACTGCTGAACGCTTTCCCCCCCCACCCCCACCCCAAGATGTTATAGGATAAAGACTAACCCACATGCGGCGAGTGACAAATATTGAATATTTATCTTCCCGAAATCGAGCAAATTAAATAGACAGGCGAGCTTCGTTGTTAACTGTGAGATTTTACGATTTGTATGTGATATAAAAAGTTTTAAAAAGTTGTTAAGTGAGCGACCATTACTCTGAAAGAAGCCTTTTGTAGACACACAGAAAAAGCGAAAAAATATACATACAGACATACATACATTTTCGCTTTTATATATATAAATTTTCGATAAACAGCAATTGCCAATTTAAAAAACGGCAGCCATCTCTAAGTGGACACTTTCTATTTTAACAGTGCTTAATTTTTAATCTGGAATCTGATTCCAATTTATCACATACACACACACGTTTGTAGTAGGGTGTCCCAATGTTGCCCGGGATTGAATTGTGATCAACGAATATTTCACACTCCCATATTTTTATTGTCATCAAAATTAGTGAAATCGGTGAAATCGGTGGAATCGGCCATTTTTCAATCAAATCGATTGATTGCCTGTTCTAGTTGAAAACCCATCACGGTGCACCAGGAGTAATCTGTAGAGGACTAGGACATATAAATCCTAATCCCGTTACAAAATAAAATAATGAAACGAAAGGAATGAAGGAAACAATAACTCAATTGCGGGATGAAAAAACGATGTTTATTTTCTGTTGAAAATAAAATGGTTTAGGTGTAACACGTGTTCATTCAGGTGTT
The DNA here is from genome assembly GCF_053919585.1 of Euprymna scolopes. Classification (NCBI taxonomy): domain Eukaryota; kingdom Metazoa; phylum Mollusca; class Cephalopoda; order Sepiida; family Sepiolidae; genus Euprymna; species Euprymna scolopes. The sequence continues at coordinate 81,826,661 of NC_136509.1, forward strand.
GACGACTACATGCGTGGAAAAGAAAGAAATGAAGTCGAGGGCGAAAAATGGCCATCCCGCACGTAGAAAGGAAAATAGAACGGGAGTGTTTGCCTCAGCAAAACCGTGCATTCATGATAGCAGTCGTCCATGTGGAAAAGTCTTCAAACCAAGAGCTATGGACGACGAACTTGCCTGGTTGACGAAACCAGGCGAAAGGGAAGAAAGAGGAAGTTGAATAGTGTTGTGGACTTTTATATCGGGGTGAGTGTTCTGACTGCGCATGTCTAGAATTCCTTTCAGGGGACGTGACGTTTCACATGTGTGCGTACTTGTGCGCGTATGTGTGCGTACATGTGTGTGTGTGTATGAGGATGTGTATATGCGTGCGTGTGTGTGCATATGTGCGTGCATACATGTGAGTGTGTATATGTGAGGAAAAACATGTTCGAACAAATTCACATGCCTCTCGCAGCGTCTTAGTTCATAATATATTGTAGCCTACATTGCACTGTAGAGAAACTACTGTTAATTTTACAAAATTAACATTATTTTATATAATTGCTTGAATTAAAGTTTAAAATGCGAAAATCAAGCATCATGGTTCAATTGTGCTCTAAACAGAAATATTCATTTTGAACGCACCCTGTCATCTCAAAGAACCTACTGTTGATTTTATATGCCGGGCCTTTCGGCTTGTGTGGGAATAAAACTTTTCAAATGAACTTGTGATGTTAAGTCGTGTAAGGTGTTAACTTTGGTCAAAATCGTTTGATCATTCTTTCATCGGAGTATTACAATCATCAGTTATTGATAGTTATCGAAGACATTCTGATAAAAAATCTATCTAAGAGCACTGCCCGGTACATAAAGTATCTTTGTGTGAAATTTTATCAAAATCTGCCCAGCCGTTTTCGAGTCCATAGGAAATGAACTCACACACAGACAAAGTTCCTTTTGTGTATATATATATATATATATATATATATATATATATAAACAAATGATTAATAAAACATGTTAAAAGACATCTTGAAAAAGAGTTAAAAACATATTTAATTTTAAAAAAGAAAACACAAGATAAGTGGATAGTCCTTAATCTGCGGAGTTTCGAAGAAATACTTTCCTTCTCATGAGAGGGCAGGAATTAGCAAAATGCAGGATCGGATTTTGCATATAAAAGTATTTAATGAAACTACAAGTAAGTCATAGATCTTACTTGGTTAAAAAAAAAGGGTGAGGTAAGGGGAACAGGAGGCAAAAGAAAAATGATAAAAAGATTTCACATGAATGAACAGTCCGGTGAAGGGTAAAATCCAAAAATGGTAAAATCCAAAACGGTCGAATTTAAATATATATATATATATATGTCTTGCTGTGGAAATAATTATATATTCTCTCTCACATTCTAAAAATTATATTGCTTATTGTTTGTTAAGTAAGTTTGTAGTAATGACATCCTTAGCGAGTATAAATTCCTACTAGTGAATCATCGACTTGGGTTATAGCTAGTCGCGTTGATCACGTCCCTTCTTTGAGAGGAAAGTAGGTGCATTCCACTGTCGGATTTTGTTGCAGTTTACTTGATCTATGATAGCTAATAAGACTTTTCTTGTGTGCAGCCCATTTGCTCAGTTGGTAGAGTGCTTGCCTTGCATGCAAGAGATTCGAGTTTCGAATCCTCAGTTCGGATGTGTCTAACTGATGGGTCTAAATGAGGGCGAAACTCGAGTCTTGGACTTCCGGTTTGTTGGCTTTCGTGGCTCTTGTGAGATGCGATGTTGACTCGCTGTGGAAATAATTATATATTCTCTCTCACATTATAAAATTATATATATATTTATATATATATATATATATATATATATATATATATATACACACACACACATACAAAGTTCGTTTTATATGAAATAAGAGATGTTTATGTAGTTCGAGATACAGGATTTGCAAAAATATGTTCATGTATAGATATGTTTATGTGGATGTGCATGTTATCAAGAAATGGCGCATTGTAATGTGACTCTTTGTAATGACATATACTACGAAGTTCGTGATTGTAAACGGTACACAACACTTTGAAATACCAATCTTTCTCCGCTTATCCCGGCATTGTCTCCAATCATCCTGGCCTTCTTACCATTTGTGGTTTCAGGAGAGATACGGTTTGCGCAACCCTGGCCTCACTATCATTTATTGTTTGGTTTTCCAATCATCTACTGGACATGAAACGAGTCACGATGTACTTGCCTTCCCTCGGCATAGGAGTTGGACACAAGGTCAGTTTTAAAAAGTGGAGAAAATTTACTTCCGGAAAAAAAAAAAAAACAAAAAAACTCTGGATTGGAACAAAAAATAGAAACTACCTCATCCTAAAAGTATCTCTACTTCACTTACCGAGGACAAGACAGATAAATTGCAGTATCGGGACAGATACTACACTTTAATCTTTATGAAAAGGTCGAGAAAGTATTAATCCGCGCGGAAATTCACACTTTCAAGATCTAAAATATTTTTTTCCTTTTCTAACAGAAACAATTTCAAGGGAGATAATTTGTTTTGATATGTACGAATTGCCTCCCTTCTAACGTTCTATTTATTACTGCACCAAATTATTGCAATTGTAAAAAGATGGATAAAACTAAGTTTGGTTTGTTTGTTTGTTTGTTTGTTTTTTTTTACATCTAACGTTTCGATTTTTTTTTCGATTATTTTCTAGTTCTATAACAAAACGACTTAATTTATTAGTAGAGTTGCTATCTTATACTATCACAAGAAGACAGTCAGAAAAATTACATCCGTGTTTCTCGGCTAAAAATGATGAATCTCTTCACATTTCATAATTCCAATAAGGGAAATAACTCAATACATATATATTCTTAATTCAAGGGTTTTCTGCAGGCGTTATTTTACAATTTGTTATTGTGCAGGGGGAGACAACTCTTGTTTACTAAAAGATTCATTCATTTTTTTTTTTTTTCATTTCATAATTTAAGACGCTCGATGCACTAATATTTTTATTAAATCAAAACATAAAAAAGGCTGCAACGATTTCTTTTTAATGTAACAAATTTAATAACATTAATAATACAAAATGTAGACTATTAAGAGAATTGTTTGTTTTCATAATTTACGACGCTAAAACCAACGATATTTTCATTAGATGAAATCATTTAAAAAAATACAAAATGTAAGGTTTGTGAGAGAGAACTCTGCTCAAGCCCGGTTATAAAGAAAATATCTATATAGGAGCGTAATATTTATTTATATCTGTGTAACAGACGATTGGAAAAATCATCGGTACCGCCAGTTTCAAATCTTACACAAAAAGAGGAACACTGGTCGCATTTGTTGGACTTTCTTCAGCCTCACGATATCTCGAGACAGATATCAAGAGGCTTAAGAGAGTACGACATAGGTGACCAGAGACTGGCCCACTTTGTTTTGGATTTGAAATCGACGGTTCTGGTGTTTCTTCTGACCATCTGTAACACACACACACACACACACATACACACAAGTAAAAATTTGGAATTAGATTCTGAAAAGTAAACGACAAGGAGTACAAAAATTTTAAGTTCTTTCCTTATTTCATAGAGTTTCGATGAATTGCTCATATCCTCAGAGGAAACATCGCTAGCAAAATACTATTCATGGGCAGTCTATAAATTTTGCTGGTCAGCACATAAATTGAAAACTAAAATTTGTATGAAAATTTATAAGAGGGCAAATGAATAGATTAAAAGGATATTTCAAAATGAAGTCCAATGAAGTAGAACATGATGGCATATAATCCAGGGCAATGAAAAAGTTTTGTGTGTGTGTGTATATATATATATATATTTGTAGGCATCGACATACAGTCCTTTTTCGTTGTATCACAACTCATCAGTGCCGCTAGACTAGCATCTCTCCCAAGCCAAGGATTGAACCTAGAACCGTCGTTTTGACAGTCAGTAGTTCTCCCACTCGACCATGGAATCGACGCCCATAAATAACGCGTCGGAATGTCTATTTAAATAGACACCCGCCACCACTTTTATAGTGCTCAAATCGCCTGTTCGTAAACAAACAAACAACGAGCTACGCATTTTCAGCCAAGTAAGTAGCAGGTGAGATTATTTACGACAGTGATCTACCCAAAGAGGGGGGCTTAAAATATATTTGTAGTCATCGACATACAGTCCTGTTTCGTTGTATGCCAATCAGGCAGAAGATAAGAAAGGTTTACTAGACAAAAGCAAACTTTAATCTATAATACTAATCTCACCTGTCTGTTTAAATGTATGCATATATGTCTCGCAAAAACTTCGGGTTCGAGCTTACCTTCTTGCCTACTACAATATATATATATTTTTTTTTTTTTTTTTTTTTTGTGCTCGCAATTTTCCTTCTTTTTTTTCCTCAACCAACATCCTTAGACACTTCCACTTTCTTTTCTGTCTTTTCAGTACGGATTGAGCCTGTCTGTCTACTAAAACTTTTTCTTTTTTGCTCAACACACACCTCCAAACACTCGGGCAACGCCGGGCACCCAGGCTAGTTTAATATAAATATTAATATTGATAAGACTGGTAGGTGTAATTTGTATCATTCTATGTTGCCTCCTTGTAAATAAACTGTCTATGTCAAATCATCTGTGAGTATCATCAGGCGAATTAGCACTTTTTATGGTGCTTTGTCACCAGCAGATCCGCTGCTGGATCCAGACCCACAAGAAATCCTGAATCAAATAAATTGAAAATTGTAGGTTTTCCCAAAAGTTCATAAACTTACGAAAAATTTAATTTCTATGTATTTTTTTTCCACTTATATTGTCATAGCAATCTTCATTTTTCTATTCGATTCCAATATTTTTATTCAATTCCGATACAATTAACGATTCTGTTGTAAATTCCTGATTCTGATTCTTTGAAAAATTTCTAAATATGAAGTTTTTTTTAGGAGTGCGGGGAGAGGTCGAATTACTGTAAAAACGCATGCAAAATATGCATATATTTTTTCAAACGTAAAAATACACAGGTGGGGGTGATCGATAAATTTTAGGTTGAATCAATAAATATTTATCATTTCATCAAAAAAAAAAAATGAATAAAAAAAAATTGTGAAAAATGAATGAAAGAATGTTGGAATTAATTACAACAAAAAAAAAACTTTTTTTCTTTTTTTTTTACTTTTCTTCCTTTGAAGATTGTAATGCTGGGTATGGGGCAGCCAAACCAGCTGCCAACATTGCCCCGCTTTTTATTGAAACCAACCGAGAGCTCTTTTTAGTATCCTCGCTGTTCCCTTAAGTGCAATTGTCTGGATCTCTTTTGCACTTGGTTCACCAGGAATATTAGTAAGGTAGGACTTCAGGTTCTTCTTCATAAGCCCTGTAGCAGCTATATTAACTGGTATGATTGATATCTCCCTAAGATTCCAGTTTCTTTTCATATCATACATGAGACCTTGATATTTGGTCTGTTTCTCCCTTTCAGCTCTGTTCAGACTTCCATCATTAGGGACACTCACTTCAACCAAGGTTGCCACTTTCTGACTTATTCCATATAACTATGTCAGGTTTCACAGCAGTATTTTCAAGGTAGGTGGATGTAGGTATTACATGGTCGCAATGTATGGTATCTTATTGGAGTGAATAAGCATATATTTAAGGTTACGGTTTAATGTATTTAAAAAATTGATTGATTAAAATAGACAACTTCTCGCCTGTAGATTCATTTAATTTGCTTTTAAACTTTTAATATTATATTCACTTTTTTTTTCCTCTCCCCCAAATTATCTCTTATAAGATTTTGAGAGTTCAATTTAATTATTACGATATCAAAGTTCACATGCTCAGTTTGCAGTAAAAGATCACAATACAACTCTATTTGTATATGCAAGCATTGGGTCCACAAGTGCAGTGGAATTACTCACAGGTTGAGAGAAGATAACCAGTTTGTAGGCAAGGAATTGGTATTTATAACATTTTTGTATCTTGTTTTTGCTTTTCTTGTAGGCAAATATTCTCTCATATATTTAAGTAATTGAAAGTGCATAAACAAAGCTGAGGTTTCATTTCGTATTTATTAAATCAAACATATATATATATCACGGTTGATTGTAGCCGAATGGTTCAGATCCTTGCTAATGAAGCCAGACATGACTTCTGTTGCCAGGGTTTGAATCTCTTGACTGGCTTTAATCCTGACACCCTGCATTGATGATTCCCGAAAGGATGAAACACTAGTGTCTGTAGGTATTTAATAATTATTATAGTGAACAATATATATATATATATATATATATATTATATATATATTATAATTTATTATTATTATTATATATTAGTTAGGGGCTGGCATGATTATTATTACTATATATATATATATATATATATATATATATATATATATATATATATTATAATTTATTATTATTATTATATATTAGTTAGATCAATCAGGTGTAAAAAGCCATGCTTAGAATGAGAACAGAATCATCAAACGAAAAACACGCATTTGAATTTTTAAATGATTTTATTTTTTCTTCTTCCCAAATGAAAGAAGATGGAAAACATTAAAAAAAAAAAAAAAAAACAACAATGAATGAATAAACAGAAAAAAAAAATGAATGAAAGAGTGAAGAATGAATGAATGAATGTTGGAATTAGTTTGGAAGGGAAACAAAAAGTTAAAAACTATTCTACAATAAATATTTGATTCTTTTTATATAAATGAAATTTACAAATCACTGGGGAGTGAAGAAGAAAGGGAAGTCAGGGACTGAAATACAAAACTGGGGAGAAACTTAAACCAAGAGAAAACTGTATTTTTTTTTCTTTACAAAAAAAAAAAAAAAAAAGAAATAGTTATTATCCGAATGGATAAGCGTATATTTAAGGCTACAATTTTATGTATTCAAAAAAATTGAATAAAATAGACAACTTCTGCCTGTAGATTCATTTAATTTACTTTTAAGCTTTAATATCTCATTATATTCACTATCTTTTTCCTTATTGTTTCAGCAAATTGTTTTGTTTTTTTTTAATGATTTTGAGAGTTTAATTTAATTGGTAGGTTGTCCCAAAAGTTCATAAACTTACGAAAAATTTAATTTCTATGCAATTTTTTTTTTTTTTCACTTATATTGTCATAGTGATCTTTATTTTTCTATTCCAGACAGCAATTGATAAAATTGAGCTGCGAGTTTTGATTTGTTACTGCCAAGCCACACACAGCCAGGAAGAAACAAAACACAAGTTTGAAGAACTGGATGGTATAGAGGTTCTGCCGCATCCAGCCTAGAGTCTTGACTATGTTTCATCAGAATACGACCTTTTCCACTCAATGCAACACTTTCTGAAGGGCTGCTGATTCGAGTAGTTTGATTAAGTCGAGGAGGCGTGTAAAGAATTCTTTGATTTGAAGCGGTTGAATGGTACTTTGACCAGCTTGCAGATTGATGGCAAAGTCTTGAGAAATGGTGATCTTTATTTTGAGGATTCATTTTTTGTTATTACTTGACAAGTAAATTCAGATTTTTGCAAGTGTTAAACTTTTCGAACAAGTGTTAAACTTTTGGAACAACCTAATATTACGATATCAAAGTTCACATGCTCAGTTTGCGGTAAAAGATTGCAATACAACTCTATTTGTATATGCAAGCATTGGGTCCACAAGTGCAGTGGAATTACTCACAGGTTGAGAGAAGATAACCAGTTTGTAGGCAAGGAATTGGTATTTACTAGTGTTGGGACGATTAATCGGAATAAGAAAAAAATCGGAAGATTTGGGGTATCGGAATCGGAATCGGTATAGGAAAAATTGATGCCTATTTTCTGATGCCAAAACGATTCTTTTAATTGTCTTTTTTTTTTATTTGATTTTGTTTAAACCAAAATCTTCCATTGCTGGTAATAATGATAAAATAAATATTTATTGATTTTAAAATACCAGTAAAGCTAAAATCGATAGATCATTCCTCACAAGTGTCTTTTGATGTTTAGGAAAATTTCTGCATATTTAAAATGTGTTTTTACAAAAATCAGGGGAAATAACAATCTTATAGTTAAATAATTAGAGATTTCTAATCGGAATCAGGGAAAATATTGAAATCGTCACATCACTAGTATTTACTCAGTTTATGACATATTTGTACCCTGTTGTTTTTGCTTTTCTTATAGGCCAATATTCTCTCTCATTATATATTTAAGTAACTGAAGGTTTAAAAAAACAAAGCTGAGTTTTCAATTTCTTATTTAAATTGAGCACTAGTTAATTTTTCTACAAGACAAAAAAAAAAAAAAAATGTATATAACGTAAAGGTTTTGTAAAATAAACAAAAACGTTTGTTTATTTTACAAAACATTTGTGTTGTAATTTGGCTTAGAAACATATAACATACATATTTCATTTTAATATATATTAGCCGGGAGACCCGACGTTTATTGAGATTAAATGAGGATCCAAAAATGTTCCATACTTCCAATATTTTTATTGTTATCAGTCTGTGAAATTGACCATTTTTCAATTGCTCTAGTTAGGGACCCACCACAATACACAAGGAGGAAGCTTCACATGCCTCACCCCCCCCCCCAGCAGTGACTTGGTCCACAATGCATTGTAGTCTACATTGCACTGTAGAGAATCTACTGTTGATTTTAAAAATTATTTTTTTATAATAGCTTGCATTAAAGTTTAAAGTATTATAGTTCAATTGTGCTCTAAACAGAAATATTCCTTTTGAACGTGCTTCTCTCTTGTCAAAGAATCAACTTTTAATTTTATATGTTGGGTCATACTTGTGCTGCGATAAAACTTCATTTATGATGTTAGGTAGTATAAGAGTGTTAACTCGGGTCAAAATTGGACTGTTCCTGCTTTAATTGAGTTTTTTCGATTATCGCTTCTTCATACTTAGCGGTGAAATTCTAATACAAAATCTATCCAAGAACACTCCCAGACACATAAAGTACATTTGTGTGAAATTTAAAAAAAAAAAAAAAAAAATCGGGCTATTTGTTTTGGAGTTCATAGGTAATTCACACACAATAACACAGAGCTGAACGTGAAAAAAATAACAAAATATCAAAGCCTAAAAAAATCATTCACAAACGACATGGTCTATAAAAGAAATAAACATTATACCGGTTGTGATAGGAGGAACTAGCCTAACAAAAAAAAAAAAAAAAAAAAAAAAAAAAATTTAAGAAATCCTTGAAAACAATCCCTGGAAGACTAAGCTACAACAAGATAAAGATAGCAGCCATAAAAAGAACAACGTCTATTCTTAAAAAAAGCCCTCGGATATAAATTCAAATCATAATGAAACAGTGTTAGCTCCGTGAGGAGTTAACTCCCTTGATCCCATAAAAATAACCAAAATAAAATAAAACAAAAAAAAAAAAAAACAGAATGCCTTTCATATATAAATAGAGATATGTCTGAAAACCGTCTGAGAAAAGTAAATTTGATAAATAGCCAACCAACCTTTAATTTGCAAGAGTAAGCAGAGGTAAAGTAATCAAGTGTTCAAAATAAATGGAAATGTAAGGTCAGATGAATGGTAGAAGAAATGCTGACCTTCAGGCTAAGATCACAGTGTAATATCTGTTCTGATGCTACACTTAAGTTAATTTGTCCTTAGTATAGAAGGGTTTCCCCTCCATTGACTAAGGAATTTCTATTTTTGCCTATTTAAAGAGTGCCCATTTTTGGGAAGCTGCCCCCCCCCCACACACCAATTTAAAACCACCCTTGTGTCACATTTTGCTTTAGTGGGGAAGTAAATAAATACCAGTGTGTCAGAGCTATGTATAAAAAGTAAATGGTAATATGATTTGTGGAAAAATCATTTGCGTAAGCTCCAAGAATTTGACATCAACAACCAATCTGTGTACGATCGTTTCTGAGATGATACAAACATTTTTGGTCTTCCGACTTAAAAGGAGGGTGGACCTGTAAATTCACCCTTATCTGGTCGTCCCTCCGCACTTTTCTCAATAACTACGCCTTGGAATTTTTTTTTTTTAATTTTGCACAAACATTAAACATGATACAAGTAAAAAGTAACAGAACGGATTTTCCGGGAAAGCTCTGGTTGCCCCCCCCCCTCGGGGTGTCTTTCAGGTTAAAATGGCTAAAATTGACATTTTTGTGCTTATTAAAAAAAAAAAAAAAAAACGATGCCTTGGATTTTTAGAAAACTTATAACTAACTGATTACTATATAATTTTTGCTTGTCTATACTTTGTGGTAACTCTTGAGTGTGCCCCAGGGGATCTTTTAGGGTTAATACAGATACTTCTTAACAGAAACATTCATTTCAAACACGCCTCTGTCTTCAAAGAACCTATCAAAGAACCTGTGCGGGGGGGGGGGTCGTTCTGCTTGTGTGGTGTTAAAACTTTTGAAGTGCACTTGTAATGTTAACTTTGTTAAAAATCCATTTGTTCCGTCTTTAATAGGATTTTTTCGATTATCGATGCAAAACCTATGTAAGAACACTCCCAGATACAAAGCACATTTGTGTTAAATCATAAAAAATAAAATAAAAGGGACCAGCCATTTCGGTATCTATAAAGAATGAGCTCACATGCATGCCAAGTGCCTTTTATACATAGGTAAAGATGTTATATATATATATATATATATATATATATATATATATATTATACAAATATTATATTTTATAATGCATATATTTTACCCCATAGTCAAACAATGTCGCAGCTCACACAAGCCATGATAGCCAACAAATCAGAAGTCCCAATCAACAGTCCAAAGAACTCAGTTCTTGGACCTCCAGTTTGTTGGCTGTCTGAGCTGCAACGTCATTTGACTATGGAAATATTTATATCATCTTTCAAATACTGAAAAAAATAAATAAATTAATATATATATATATATATATATATATATATATACATACACACACACACACACTAGCATACTCTACTAATACTACAACTAAGCATAGCGATTCCCATCAAAAGTAAATATTTAAGATTGAATATTCTTTGCTGGATACCCAAAGTCTTGAAAATAGTTCTGGAACAAACTGGTACACAATCAATGTCAAGTTTATTTAGTCTAAAACTCCAAACTTAATCAGGCTTAACAAAAAATATGCAGGCACAAGTTGTCCATACTATTTAACAAAACACACATACATTATATAAAATATTAATTAGACAATAAAAAGGTATTATAAGTCCTCAAAAGATAAGTACGTGGTCATATTGATAGTTGAAATTGGGAAAGGGTCAGGGTTTTAAATGGATTAGTTAATTCAGCAGATTCTTTTATAGT
>NC_136509.1:81840433-81977933 GCF_053919585.1 Euprymna scolopes
TTTGGTCAATGTAGGGGAAACCCTTCATACCAATTGTCACTATCCAGTTCCCTCTCGGGGGAGCTGGTCCCCCTCCCCTTACTCTTCACATTAAAAAACGGCCGTGTGTCTAATTTGCTCAGTGGGGAAGCAAATAAATAACTAAATAAATAGAAAAAAAGAGTTTTTAACATAAATATCAATATACAAACATAATTATAAGAGTATATATATATATATATATATTATATATAGAAATAAAAATTACAATAAGTTTACCAAGGTAATCAAAATGGTAAACTTAAAATATATTATAAATATTAAAGAGTTAATATTTACAAGTAAAGTAATCTCAACCAGATGTAAAAGCTCAATAAAACCGAAAAGGAAATAGAGCTTATAATATGAACAAATGATTAATAAAACATGTTAAAAGACATCTTGAAAAAGAGTTAAAAACATATTTAATTTTAAATACTCTCCTTCTCATCAGAGGGCAGGAATTAGCAAAATGCGGGATCGGATTTTGCATGTAAAAGTATTTAGTGAAACTACAAGTCAGTCACAGATCTTACTTGGTTAAAAAAAAAAGGGTGAGGTAAGGGGAGTAGGAGGTAAAAGAAAAATGATAAAAAGATTTCACATATATTATATATATATATACACATACATACATACATACACTAGCAGAGTGACCCGACGTTGCCCAGGACTGAATGATAATCAACAAATATTTCAAACCCCATATTTTTATTGCCATCGAAAATCGATAAAATAGCTTGATTATCTGCTCCAATTGTAGTCTATATTGATCTGTAAAGAACCTACTGTTGATTTTATAAAATTATTTTAATATATAATGGCTTGCATTAAAGTTTAAATTCAAAAGTCAAGCATCATGCTTCAATTGTGCTTTAAACAGAAACATTAATTTTGAATGCACCTCTGTCATATCAAAGAACCTACTGTTGATTTCGGCTTGTGTGATAAATAAAACTTAAGCTCAAATGCACTTATGATGTTAGGCTGTGTAAGATGTTAAGTTTGGTCAGAATCGCCTGTTTCATTTTTCCATTGGATTATTTCAATTATCAATACTTATCGAAGACATTCCGACACAAAACCTATCTAAGAACACTGCCAAGCACATACTGTACCTTCATCTGAAATTTCATAAAAATCGATTCAGCATTTTAGAGTCCATAGGGAACGAACTCAAACACACAAACTTCCTTTTATATAATTTAGTAGAGATTTATAATTTATTATATATATGTATATAATCGATCTAAATAAAAAAAAAATTATTTCGTTTAAGACCAAATTTTTTTTAGTTTTTTTTTCATTATTAAATGGAGGCCTTACATTTCTCTAGAGAAACTTGGCCTTTTGGCCAAGATCAAAGTGTAGTATCTGTTCTTCAGATGCGGCACTTCCATTTCTCGTTCTCTTTCGGTGGAGGAGAGATCTTTCACGACTGAGACAGTTTTTATTTTTGTACCTTTTCTCCACGTTAAAAAACGACCCTGGTGTCTAACTCTGTCCCGTGGGGAAGCATTGTAAATAGGTACATCTCTCTAGATCTTAAAGTTGAAAGAGAGAGGAAGATACGGGTAGGAAAGAAGTTTTAAAAAGAAAAATGCTATACACACTTTTTCTTGTCCTGAATTTCCCTTACATTAAAAAACAATAAAGAAAAAAATGTTATGCTGTACCCACAACAAAACAAAAATATATTCCAAAAATCACATAAATTGATCAAGTAGTCTATTTTTTTTACAAAGAAAATCAAATTTCATGAGTATCTGAGGAGTAACCATCTCAACCGTCATTTTGCAAAGTTTTTTCAAGTAAAGGAAGATAACTCAACAACTTCATACTTCGTAGACTTATGTTGTAATGCCTACGAATTCCCATTAATCGCATAAAAATTATTTTATTTTTAAAAAATAAAACTACTTGATCAATTAATGATTTTTTGAATATGATATTTTCGTTTCATCACGGGTATGTACATTTTTTTTTTTTTCTTTTTAAATCCTGGACAAGAACCTTCACATTACCTCTTCTATAATGTTAGCCATGTTTTTGGATGAGTTCTGCTGGTAAAGTATAATATATAAAAAATAAAAAAAATCAGTCAAAAATACCATAAATATTTTTTGTGTTTTATCTAATATAGAATTTATGAATACGCAATATGAAAAAAAAAAAAAAGAAAAAAAAAAAAAAAATGAGGGTTTTTTTTTTTTTTTTTTACTACATATAATTAGGAAAAAAAGCTTATGGAAAAATATTGAACTTCAATTTTTTTAAAATAAAAATTAGGGCATTTTGCTGTATATAGATAACAAAATGAAAAATGTTAAAAAGATTACCAAAGGCAAGATAAGTTACACAGGAAGGTGAAAGAGTAAGTTATTTTGTAATTTAACTTATTTTAAAACGTTTATTTACTTTGAAACACAAGCAGTGCTGAGTCTTACATTAGAACAAGCAAAAAAAAAAAAAAAAAAAAAAAAAAAAACTGCTGACATGAGACGGTCATCTGGAGAGTTTCGATAATCGCTCAAAAAAATAAATAAAATAAAAAAATTAAAATTAAACAAAATACTGGTAGACAGCGAACCAAATAAGTGTCATTTATTGGGTGGGTTTCTATGAGTATTTCGTTTACTTTTTTTTTTCTTAATAAAGGGTCCATGTATGTGGCTTATACCAGCCATGATGATTATTTTCCATTTTAACTGTACAGAATGAACACAAATTTATAAAAACAAAAAAATATATGCTTTACAATATGTTAAATCATAAAATAGTATCCAGTTAGGTAGAAGAGCAGCTTATCTTGCCTTTGGTAACGTTTATTCAGCTTTCCTGGGTCGTAAAATATGCTTAAATATATTTTAATGCATGCAGATTTTGTATTTATTATTACAGGACGAATTCTCTATTTAATATTATATTGTACCTAATATATAGTAACGATTTGAAAAGTTTACAAAAGATAAAAAAAAAAAAAAAATGACTTGGGTGCCATCAGTTAGGATTGAAACCAAAATACTTTTAGCATTCCAGCCATGTCTCCTACAGATGTAGCTTTGGAGAGATAGGCAAGAAAGATTAAATATTAAACAACTTGAAGAGATGAATTGAATTTGGGCATATGCAGGAAGAAGTCAAAATGTCCTCAAGTTGAAATGAACATTTTGCATTTCAATTTGCCAACATATTACTGTGTGCGGAATTCATTCATCTAAAAGATTTTTATCATTATATATCATTCTCAGCGTATGATTACTATTTATGCTTAATTTCAGTGTTATGAGACCAGTAGTTTAAGATTTTATCGGTTAAATATTCATACACAGACACACCTACTTGCAACCTTGTGAGTGTTCCTAATGATGGAGGTCTGAACAGAGCTGAAAGGGAGAAACAGACCAAATATCAAGGTCTCACGTATGAAATGAAAAGAAAAGAAACTGGAATCTTTGAAGAAGAACCTGAAGTCCTACCTAACTAATATTCCTGGTGAACCAAGTGCAAAAGAGATCCAGACAATTGCACTTAAGGGAACAACGAGGATACTAAAAAGAGCTCTCGATTGGTTTCAATAAGAAGCGGGGCAATATTGGCAGCTGGTTTGGCTGCCCCATACCCAGCATTACAATCTTCAAAGGAAGAAAATTAAAAAAAAAAAAAAAAAAAAAAAAACTACTGTCTGGACAATTTTTCGTTTTGTTGTCAATATATCAAAATGCCCCAAAATTAAAATAACCTGTAGAAAGAGTGCACAAGATAACCATGTCTTAAATAATATAAATTTGTATATATACTAGCAAAGAGACCTGACGTTGTCCAGGATTGAATGAGGATCAACAACTTTTCCCATACTTTTGTTACCGAAATCAGTGAAATTTGCCATTTTTCAACCAAATCGAGTGATTGCCTGTTCTAGTCAGGAACCTACCACAGTGAACAAGTTTCATATGCCTCTTCACAGTAACATAATTCACAATACATTGTAGTCTGCATTGCACTGCAGAGAATCTACTGTTGATTTTCTGAATGGCTTGAATTAAAAGATTAAAAATCCAAGTCATGTACCATAATGCAATTGTACTCTAAACAGAAGCATTCATTTCAAATACGCCTCTGGTTTATCAAATAACCTATTGTTGATTTTATACACCGGGCCTTTCTGCTTGTGCAGTGATAAAACTTCTCCAATGCACTTGTGCTGTTAGGCTGTATAAGGTTGTTAACTTTGGTCAAAATTGGACTGTTCCTTCTTTAATCAGATTTATTCGATTACTGATTTTCAATACTCATTGGAGGCATTCCAATACAAAATCTAAAAGGACACAAAGTATATTAGTGTGAAATTTTTTAAAAGTCGGCTCAACTATCCTTCCATATATAGGTGGCTGTTATCGATGACTTAAATCTATCTCCTGTGTCAACCTAACCTCAGCAAATGTATTTTGCAAAGAGCTGGAATAAATGAAAAATAATTTTTAAAAAGTTTCTTTATGTCTGACTTATTTATTTACTAGACTACCCGTGACCCGTTGGGTCAGTATGTTATATAAGCTATGGAATTCATGTATGAGTGTGACACTTGTGACGTAAAGAAAATAGTTTGTTTCTTTTTTTTTTGTTTTTTTGACATAACAGAAACATTTCTATGAAAGTATATTAAAATGAAAAAAGAATAGAGATAGATTTCTAGGAGTCGTTCGGTTTATTATAATTGATTATTTTGGAAAAAAAAAAAATTTACAGTTACTGAATTGTAAGTGGTTGGCCATACTTATATGCACTGAACAGATACCATAATACTTATAGTTAAATTCAAATTTTGATATATCTGGGGGGGGGGTTGACATTGTTCATTTCTGTATTACATTTAAGTTATTTTAAACCCCACTCTTCCCATGTTAAATAATAATTTCGAAATAATAACGTTAATATTTCAGTGCGCAGGTCATGCGCAACCGGATATCGTAAACCAGAAAGTGGGTTACATACATCGTTTACAAGGTCATTTGAGTTTTATAATTATATAGATTTTTTTTGGTTGTCTATTTTTTTTTTTCGTCTAACATTTAGTTTAGTAACAAAAAACGAAAAAAAAAAAAATTTTGAAATAGCCAATCCAAGATGCTAAAATAAAAAAAAAAACAACCAACAAACAAATAAAAAAATAACAAAAGAAAAGCCTGTTACTTAAATGCTGCCAAATGGTTATCGAGCAAGACAGTCTCTCTTCAGTTACTCATAAAATTTGTTTATCTTTTTTTTAAACTTCTTGATCAATGTGATTTTTGGTGTATAACATTTTATTTTTGTCACGGGTATGTACATCATACAGATTTTTCTTTATTTTTGTTTTTTCATGTGGGCAGAATCGTGGACAAGCACCAAAATCAGTGTTATAGCTGTATTTTATCTGTTCAGATTATTTTCATTGTTTGCAAATTTTTTTTTTTTTTTAAATGCATACATTAAATCCAGAAGAGTTTTATTTTTATTTTGTTTTAAACACGTCCACTTTATTGTTCAAAGATTTTTTCAAGATAATTAAAGAAAAACAGAAAATTTTGAATATTTGAAAAAAAGCATCCATTTCACTTCATAACCGCACTACATATTTGGAATTTTAACATCTATGCTTTTTAAAAATAAATAAATAAATAAATTTTTTAAATGTTTTTAAGTCATTACATTAAATTTTCATGTTTTTTTTTTTTTTTTTTTGTTTTTTTTTAGAATCAATCATCTTGAATTTAAAGAGGAAACATTGAGCCTTTTTGTTTCTCCACGTGTGTATATATAAAATCAAACATGGCGATGTAAAACACTACCCACATGGTTTAAAATTCAATTGTTTAGGTGAGGAGAGGGGGGGGCTATAAAAACATTGCTTTTGTAAATTTATGTTTTAGCTAATATTATATATCTTCATTTTTTCTCCTCCAAATTTCTTTTACATTTCATATATTAAACTTTTCTAGCATTTTCTTGAGGAATATCTGTTTGCCTCCATTCAGTGATCTTTTGCTATTCAAAGAAACACGTGTATGACAATTCACACGCATGAAATTTCTATTAGTTATTTTCATGTAAACGCCTGAATTAATTCTATTGTTTGGCTTTTGGAATGATAGCTATTGAAATATACATATATATATATATATATATATACACATTGTACACAGACCAAAATAAAATGATGAAAAATAAAACAATTACATTATGTATTAATTCAACTGTTTAAAAACAAGGAATATAACAAAAGATTTTCCTTATTTCATGGAGTTTCAAAAATTAAACTTTTCTTCTGAGGAAATAAACTAGCAAAATAAAAGCATAGAATTGCTAGTTAGCATAAACATTGAAAACGATGAAAATTGCAATGTTCAAAAAAGTGATTTTAAATAATCAAAGGAAATTGAAAATATTGAAAACGACGTCCAGAATCCAAATAAAAGTCCAAAGGCAAAATCTGATCCATGAATAGATGAATTACAAAAAGTCCATAATATTGAACAGGAAAAAAATCCATTAGAAAGTTAAATTATAAATAGAAGCATCTTAAATGCTCTATTTACATTGAGCACCCCTTTATCAAGATAGAATCTAATATAAAATATATATTAGATCCTATCTTAATAAAGCAATGCTCTACATTATAGAGAGCATTACGGTGATTTTATTGATGACTTAACTTCCTAAGAACTAATTCTAACTTTTGAAACATTTATGTGAGAAAGCAAAGTTGTTGCACATTAATTTATAGCAAGGCATGATGGGATTTTTTTTTTTTTTAATTTAATATTTTTAATTGATCTGATTTGTGAAAATTAATGTCATTTTTTTTGTTTTTGCAATAATAAATTACAGAAAGAAAAAAGTTGATTACAAATTACAGTTTTTACTGAACATAATTCGCGGGGTTCTTCATAATTTCATGTTATTTGTGATAAAATTAAATCAGAAGGGGCCATTTCTTTTCTTTGTCTTCCCATCTGCAAAACAGCAACCAGAACTCCGTACTCAATATTTATCATAATCAAAATATTTTTGACTAAAAACAAACAGAAAATTGTTTACTAACTTTTAACAAAAAATATAAGACACTGCATGATGAAAAATGTTTTTTTCTTCTTTTTTTCTGATTTGTGAAAAATGAAAATATAGGATGAAACAAAATTACAAATCTAAATTTTTTTACAATTATGAACTCCAGAAAAAAATTTTGATTACAAAAAAAAAAACTTTCAATTTTACAAGTTTTATATTTTATTTAAAATATTTATAAGACCTTTCGAAAAAAAAAAAAAAAAAAAAATTTTACAGTTTTGTGAGAGATGACTGAAGATTATGGGGGTCTTTACACTATTAAAAACATTGCTACCAAATCAACAAAATTGAACGTCGGCGACAAATTATCATACAACCAATAAATAAACCAATTAAAAGTAAGAATACTGTATAATAACATCCAATATCATTTCAAGGTCACAGGAATAACATTTAGGGTGATCTTCAACTTTCTTTACCCTCTGTTGATAAAGGCTTTTTGTTCAATTTTGTATTTTTTTTTTTTAAATAAGATAACTAACAATCAAGTTATCAATTTTTTTTGTTCATTTCCTAATGTAAAAACAAAAAAAAAAAAGTAGAATTTAACCAAAAACTAGAAATAATTCTGTACTCATCTTTCTGAAACCACTATCAATAATTCCCCCCCCCTCTTTATCAGTGCCTAAACTTAAACCTAGATTCCATGAACAAAGCTCCTTTCTTAGAACTGTACGCTTGTGGAACTCTGTTCTGTTTTCCTGCTTTCCAACTAACTACAATATGGTTGTCTTCAAGTCCAACGTGAACAAATTCTTGATGAGCCATCCCTTTAAGTAATCCAATTTACCAAATTTCCACCACTAACGATAACTGACATGTTCCCCATGACCACTGTACACTCATTAACTCTACTCCTCGAGTGGCCTCCAGGCCTTGATAAGTGGTGCCTTTGTAAAAAAATAAATAAATAAATAAATAAATAAAGAAAATTCCCAGATGAAAGTTCATGCAAAAAGGTTTTATCAACACAAGTTAAAGATAATCACATTTTTAAATGTCTTCCCTACAAAATTCCTCACATTTTTTTTTCCTTGCTTTTTAAACCGAGTATATATATATATATATATATATATATATATATATATATATATATATATATATTCCCCAACCCTCTTTTTTTTTTTATTCCTTAACCTGTATTTTTTTCTCTCTGATTCTATCGTTTTTACTCTCCATTCTTTTCATCTTTTTTTAATCATTATTTTTATGCTTCAATAACTTCTCTTAATCGCAAGATTTGGCCTGAAGATGTTCATTTTCATAAAAATTCCAACTGAAACCTGTATGTACATATGTAGCCAATAATGTTGTTTTTTTTTTTTAAACAAAAGAGTTTATACTATATATAAAATGTCAAACAATTTCTAGTGACTGACCATAAACATACAGGTGATCACCTCACGGCAATGAGTTATAAAAAATTAAAAATATTAAATTTAAAACAAATTCAAAATAAAAAATTAAAGAAAAATTAAAATTAATTAAAAATTATAAAAATTAATACAATAAAAACTTAAAAATTAATTAAAAAATAAATTGAAAACAAAAATACACAAAAGACCAAAAATACTCAAAAATTGTTTTAAAATAATCAATTTAGTAAAAAAAAAATTTTTTAATGAAATTCCACTTGGATGGCCATTTCTTATTAATTCGTAGTGAATGAATTAAAAAAAAAAAAAAAAAAAAAGTTAAAAACGACTTAAAAATGATTCATGAACCAAGATACGTAATATTCAAACTTAAATACGCATCCTCGATAAAAATCGAGGGATGTTTCTTAATACAAGAATTATTCAAATAAAACATCAAGTTTCAAGGAGTCAATCAATATTTTCAATTAAGGTTTTTTTTTTTTTTTTGTTTGTTTTTTTGAAATAGTATCTTAAGCTGAAATTCATCCAAAATATTTCATTTTTCTGTTTCATTCTTTTATAAAAAAAAAAGTAGTGGATTAAAAAAACAGGTTTCATTACTTATTACCAATTCATTTGTCCATTATTGTTTGCAAGTTTAATTTATCTGCTTCTTTATACAGTTTTTCTTGTGAACCATTGCAGCATGTTCTTTAGAATAAAATTTAATTCGATTTTTAAACCATTCTAGAAAATGTTTTGTCAGGATAGGAACTAGTTTCAAACAGCTGCAATCTTAAAAGGGATGGCTGGGGATATAAAAAAAAGTAAATTAATTTCTCAGGTGACTAGGACAATTTTTGGAACTGGGATCAAAAGATCCAAATGTAGGAAAAAAAAAACATTCTTGATTGGGACAGCAGTGTCCTTTCAGAGGCAGTGGATATACTTGAATGAAAAATTCAACCTTGTGTTTAACTTTGCCCTCATAAGGAGGAAAATAAACAGAGACAAGGACAAATGACCCATTATTTTTATTATTATTTCACTATATAGATTCTCTATACTTGTACAAGTGGCAGTTGTGACCAGCTAGCTCCTAAGCAAGACAACTTCAGATTTTGTGGGAAATTGTGAGCATGAAAGTATTATTTTTTTATTTATTTACATTTTTACATATGAAGTCCCTAAAAATTAAATGAAACTCCTGATTGAAAAAAAAAAAAAAAAAAAAAGTTTTCTGATTTTTTTTTTTTTTTTTTTTTTAAGATGACGATTGATAATATTTTTATTGGAATCCTTCGAGATGAGTAATTTACGCATTCATTCTTTTGTGTGGACTATTATCCACATCTTAGTTGTTCCAATCACCAGAGGATAAGTTGGGCGAAATGTGGTGAAACAACAACTACGAAGTAAAAAAAAAAAAAAAAAAAAAAAAAAATTACTGATTACTAATCTCATCTTGAGTATTATTTTCACATTTCGGTCGATGTAACTTCTGACCTTCTTTAGATGTATCTTGTCGAACTTAAAAAATCCACACAAAACTTCTGATAGAACCCTCTATTTAATCTACAAGGAGAGCATATTCTCAATAGTCAGTCATGACTGGGTAGAAGTTTTAAGTAATTAACCATTGTATGCTTTAATTTCTCTCAAACTGAAGATTGAACCTTCAACCTCCAGAAGAATGTAACTTATAACTGAAATTTACAAAATACTTTAGCCACTTGCTCATCAATGCCAGCAATACTAAAATACAAATTACTTCTACTTTGCTAATAATTCAAGTAACTTTAAAAAAAAAAAAAAAATTGGTGCCTTTAAAAAAATGCATTTCAGAGAAAAACATTATATACTTACACATCATGTCGAACTTAATATAAATTAAAAAAAAAAAAAAAAAAAAAAAAAAGTAAAAACAAATTTTTTCAAAGTTGCAATTTCAATGTAAATGAACCCTTTATATGCTTGAAATCAGGGGAAGATAACTGTTTTTAAGTCGGCTACCTTGCTTATTCTCAATAATACAACACTTTTTCTGAAAATTAGCTCTAGCACGTCTTCTACTAGACAATGTTTCATACATATTGGAATTTATACTATGAATAATAAATTAATTTCGACACAACACGTAAGTACGTAATAATGTTTTTCCTTGAAATGCTTATTTGAAAATACACGATTGAGTTGAACGACACACTATAGTAAAGTTTCATTTTTTTTTTTTAAGGCACTTCTATACAATACGAACTGAACTGTCTTTGTTAATCCTAAGATTTAGGTTTAGTTTGGCAAAATATTCAGCTTAGTTTGGTTTGTATAAGGTAGAAGCACCAAAAATATATTTTCATTTTTTTTTTTTAAATTTCCAATTACAAAAATGTTGTATGTTAAATTTTTTTAATAATTAAATTCTTAAAAATTATTAAAATATAAATTAAAAAAAAAGGCAACAAGCATGTAATAGGGGTTATTTATTCCTTTACGTTTAGTTATGCACTATCAACTTTTTATTTTCTTTTATGCTGAATGCTCACAGCTCTAATTACGATTTTCATTAAATCCAAAGTCTAAAATATAATAAATTGATGAGACACTATCACAAAAATACATGTTCTTAAAAATTATATTTATCAGTCATGAATATGACAATTATCTCTATTAAAGGGAGATAATTTAGCGATTAAATCGTTAAATTATCTCCCTTGCACAGTTAAATTCAATGCAGAACATGTACTGGAATTTTCAGTGTAAAGTATGGTTTTATTAGATTTACAGAGGTCATCCTCCCAAGCTTTACCTTTGGAATGGGGGATTGATTTATTGCCAGTCACCCGAGGTATCTTCACTGGAGGATACCGACTGCTACAATAATCTAAATTTTGCATATACCATGAGTCGTTAATTCTTGGAGTTGTTGTATTTCCCATTATAATCCAAGCTCTTGTCCAACTTTGAAGACACAGAAGTATATATTAATATAAAGATTATTGGCTACATATATGCATACATGACAAGATCACAGTGTAGTATCTGTTTTGATGCTACACTCCACCTTTTCTGTCCTCGGTCCGTGAAGGAGAAGTACTTCATTACTGAAGCAATTTTTATTTTTGTTCCTATCCAGAGTGTCCTATTTTGGGGAGCTTGATTTTCTCCACATAAAAAAAAACAATCTTGAGTCTAAATCTGCCCTCGTGGGAAGGCATATATGCATATATGTTTCAGCTGTGATTTTGAAAGAAATCAGACTTTAGGCCACCAATATTGAACTACCCAAAATGTTCAAATTCTTTGGCCTAAGGAAGTTGGATTTTGAAAAAAATCATAGCTGAAACAGGTATGCACATGTTTTTATAATAAAATAAAAAAAGTGTGAGTGTGTGTGCCTATTTCCACGTGTTTGCAGTAATTGGGGAAAAACTTTATATAGTTAAATATTTAGAGATTTATAAAGAATTTAAAACACTAATTGTATTGAAACCAGGAATTTACTACGGAATCAGAGAAAAATATTAGAATCGTCACATCAGTAATATATATGCATATGTTTATTCATGCTTTTGTAATCTGACCTTAATTATTATATTAGACACATGTATATTATCTGCTTCTTTGTTCCGTTTCTCTTGTGGATTGTTGGAACATGTTATTTAGAAAAATAAAATTTAATTTAATTTATTCCATTTCAGAAAATGTTTTGTCCAAATATGAATTATTTTCAAATCGCGATTTTAAAAAGGAAAGGCATAAGGACATAAAAAAAAAATAATCTGCAAGTAAAAACGCTACCAAGCAATGCTAGGTCGGTACATCTAATCTATATGAATAAAACGTGTATGCCTGTAAATATTTAACTGATAAACTCGTAAACTACTGGTTATATAACACTGAAATTAACAGCAAATAGTAATCATACACCAAGGATGGTTTATAACGAATAAAATCTTTGTTTCGATAAATAACACGTACAGAAATATGTTGGCAAGTTGAAATGCAAAATGTTCATTTTTAACTTTCTAACATTTTTTTTTTATTAGTTTTGTGCATGCACAAATTTATTCATAACTCGAAATGGTCTAATTTTAAATCTTTCTCATCTCTGTAGATAGCTCAAACGGTAAGGATCGCGGCTAGGGTTCTAAATGTTTTGGTTTCGATTCTAGCTGATGGCATCAAAGTCTTTTTTTTTTTTTTTTTGTAACTTTTGAAATTAGTAGTATATATATATATATATATATATATATATATATTTATTCAATAGAGAATTTGCTCTGTAATAAATACATAATCTGCATTAATTAAAATATATTCAAACATATTTTACGACAAGGCAAGAGACCAGTCCCCCGCCCTCACGCTAACATACACTAAAATTAAATAAGCCACAGAACAGACACAGAAAAGAATATAATCCGATCCATCAAGTAGTAAACAATTTCTGGAGGGAAAACAAACGGTTCATTATAGTTCAGAATTTCTTTTAGATGAGGATTCATAATTTGTCTTTAAATTCTTCAAACTGCTATTCTCATCTTGGGTGTTATTTTCAGAACACCTGCAAAGACAAGTGGCATCATGGATATAAAGTAATAATCAGCTCTGGAGGTTAAAAAGTACAGTCAATACTAAAAAGATAGTTATGAATTGATACTTCTACCCAATGTGGCTGACGGAATGAGAGCAAGTTACCACCATGAATTACATAAAGGGTTCCATTTATAAATTCGACAATACACTCTGGAAGATCGGAGGTTATATCAGCTGAAGCGTTGCGAGAATAACATCCAAGATGAGAATAGTAGTTCGAATAATCCAGAATTTTTTAGAGACTTTGTTGCTTCGGCCGCTCTATGCACAGAAACTCAAACTCCATAAAACAATATCTTCTGGAACCACTCCAATGTCAGCAAAGTTGCCAGGTAGGCTAATTGAAGATGTCAAGCCTAGCTCTGGTTCACGGTGGTCATGACTGATCGCGGAACTTATTGTCCATTACTCTTTTAGCTTTTGCAGATCATCGTGTGTGATCTGTGGTTCACCCCCATCCTAGGTGAATGTCACTTCAAGTCAAGATTCGGCTGATATCGTCAAAAGTCGTAAACAAGTTTTTGCTTCTTTTGATGCTATTTCAAATTCTTACATTATGACTTTTTAAAATAATATTTAATGAGGATCAGTCGGATACGCAAAACAAGGTTTACTAGTTGGAGTTATCTGAGCGAAAAAAAGAGTATGGACGCAAGGGGGAAGCAGCTTTACCGGAAGTGACAGAGAATATAACAAACCGTGTCAAAAAGAAACATCTTTCTGCCTCGTTCTGTCTGCGAGAAAAGGAAGGTGTTCAGAGAACTTCCCCTACACTCATAACATATAAAGGAAAATAAAACTATAAAAAATAATACCCACCACCCCCAAAAAAATAATGTGCTGTTCCAAAATAAAATTTAAAAAAAAAATAAATAAAAAAAAAAATACCCCCATCCCCAAAAATAACGTGCTGTTCTAAAATAAAACTTAAATACCCCTCCCCCCCCCAATAATGTAAAGTTCTAAAATAAAATTTTAAAAAATAAATAATATCCCACTTCCAAAAAATGTGGCGCTCTAAAATAAAACTAAGAATTTCATATCCCACTGGCCAAAAAAATAACGTGCCATTCTGCCTACTACAAAGAGACACACTGCTACAAGTGCTATTAATTATAAACAACATAAGATGTCACTGACAATGCTACATGCCATGCGTTGGGCAGATTTGTTCATGTGGTGAAAATTCGTCCTATGTTCCAGCCAAAATCTTGGAACCATGATCACCTTTAAGAAAAGTAATGAAATTCATTACAAGTACCAAAATTAAAGGTTCATTCAACCTGAAAGAAGCATGAAATTTCTGTTCGACATCTATAAGTCAGGCCACGTGCCACACGAGTATTTCGTCTTTATCTTCAGATTGTATGATTACCATAGTCAACAACATTTCACTCAAGCTTGCTTTGTATATAATTGATTATTGTAGCATTTTCCGATACTTGTACAGTTTAATCAAGACATTTTAAAATAACGGTTATATTGTACTATCTGTTTTGGACTGAAGATCTCAAAAAAAAAAAAAAAAAAAAAAAAAAAAAAAAATCATTTAATTTGATCGAGTAGTTTTTTGGGTTTTTTTTTTTTTTTACAGCAGACAAACACGTTCTTATGAGAGCGTGTTGAAGTCAGCCATTATGGAATTTGTTTAACACACCACGTTAAAGCGCCAACACTACCTCCCCATCTTTTATACTAGCTTTTCTTCCTATAAATCGAACCTTTTGCACGGTACCATAACAAATTGTTTTTTTTTTCGCTGTAAAAAAAAAAAAAAAAATACTTAATGAAATTTTTTTTTCCTGAGAACTTCATTCCATAACGGATACGTACAACATAATCTTTTTTTTCAATATCTTCATTTTTTTTAATGTGTTGATTAAACTGTACAAGTACCCATTTTCCGAACGAGTAAAATCGTTTTGGAATTTTTTTTAGATAAGGATTGACAATTTGTATCGGACTTCTGTTCTCATCTTTTTGACAGTTGTAACCTCCAACTTCCGGTGTATCGTCAACCTTGGAAACCTATACAAAAGTTGAAACAATCTGCAACAGTATTATGTGAAACAAGTTTGCTGCTTAACTTCATAGCAGCATTTGTATATATTTATAACGTTGGATCATTTAAGGCATTAACAACAAGAATAAGGAAGAGCAGAAAATGGATTTGGGTTTACTGTCGGCAGCCATGTAACACTCGCTTCTTTTATTTTGTTCATCGGTCCTTTTACATTTTAGACAATGGTTCTGATAAAGGGGGAAGAATTGCTGTTTTCTGGACCAAAATCCATAACTACTGTTAATTAGCTTTTCTATGGAAGTGCTTTTTGTTTTTTGGGGGTTTTTAAGCTCTTTACATAAAGTGGATTTAAGCCTTGTCTGGAGCTATTTTCATAAGAGAAAATAACAAAAAAATATTAAAATTCATATTCACAATAGCTTCAACTGGGAAATTTTTTCTCCTCAGCCCCCAAAATAACAGAACCTAGGCCATTTCGGAAAGGTGTTCTTTTTCCTCCCCTATTGTTTGCAGTATGTTGCTGGTCCTGTTCCATAATTTCAGGACATCAAACTTTCCAGGTTTTACCTTTTTTTCTTTGAGAAAGAGTTTGTTGCTCATCACTTAAGGTGCCTCTACCAGATAAATTAGACAGGGCTGCCCAGGCATTTTTTGTAGGCCAGAGTGCTTCTCCTCTGGGATGCTGGCTCTTCAATCACACTTTCTGATTTTAGTGTGACATCGTCCTGTCGTGAGATGAAAATAAATATCCAGCTTTTTAATAAACTGATCATGTGACAGACAAGCTAATTTACATATTGCTTTAAAAAAGGATATCATTAATTTACTATTCATTTTGCTTTTTAATTCAATGATGGCTTTCATTTTAATATTTCTATTTACGAGTATTTGGTGCTTGTGCATTATAAGTTGACATCTAAAGAAAAAAAAAGCATCTAAAAAAAACAAAACTATCATATAATTACATGTCAAGTGGAAATTAGTAAATGTTAAAAAAAAAAATTGAGTAGAAAAAAAAAATTTATTAGCAATTCTGCACAACAGACTTATCTCCCTTGTTTTCACTTAACTTTTGCAATTTTAAATTAGGAAAAAGGCGGATCAATAAGATTTATTTTTAGTAAAAAAAAAATTTTTTTTAAATAGTTCTCTACTCAATTTTTATAAATTTTTGAAATTTTATTAAATTTTGATATGACATGTAATTATGTACTAGTGTTTTTACTTAAAAACACATTAAATTGATTTTTTTTTTTTTTTTTTAGATATCCACTTCCAATGCACAAATACTCAAGTATTTTTATATCGTTGATAATGGTTTAACATTTGGGATGGAAAAAAAGTTGCTTTTTTGTTTTTTTCAGTTTCTTTATGGTCATTTTATTTCTGCATGTTGTCATTCTTAGTTTCCTAATTTTCCTGAGCAATGTCAGAACATGTTTCGTACGTAGGCTACACTTTATCTCACATCTACTTAAGCTTCAAATACAGTCAGCGTTTGATGAATAAAAAACAGTTCCTTTATTTCACTTACCCTTCCCTACCTCACCCATTCTGCAAAACAAAGAGAAAAAATTATTTTTTTTAACTCTTTAAAACAATCACTTCTTAAATAATGACCGTTGTCCAAAATTCTCCCTATATTGAACAAAAATTTGTGGAAAAAAAAAAAGAAAAGAAATATATTCCCAAAATTACAGAAATTGATCAAGTAGTTTTACTTTATAAAAAAAAAAAAAAAACACTTTTAAAGCGATTAATGGAAATTTGTAGGCATTATAACAAATCTTGCAAGTTTGTTGAGTTATCTCCCTTTGTTTTTTAGCATGTTTTCAAAAATGGAGGACAGGATGTCTGCACTTTGGTTACTCATAATAAAATTTGACTTTACGTAAAAATAAAACTACTTGATCAATTTATGTGATTTTTGGAATATGATATTTTCATTTCGTTTCAGTTATGTGCATCATAGATTTATCTTTATTTTTTAGGGGAATTCTCAACAAGAATTTAATTTTTTTTTTTTTTTTTTTTCGAATGGAAAGGAGAAATGAAGGAAGTCCATTTTTTTCTCCCAAAACATTTAAACCAGCTTTAAAGAATTTCAAGATTAATGAGGATGTAAACTCCCAAATTGTAGAGATAATCTGTCACCAAACCAGTATTCGACTGAGATTTTTAAAATGGCTGAGGTTTACTAAAAAAATTTTGATGTGAATACCAAGCATTGCAATATAAAATATGCCCACAATTTTTTTTGTCGATCATCAATTAACAAGATTTTTAGCATTTCGTTTTAATGTTACAATCATTATCATGAAAAAAAAAAAAAAAAAAAAAAAAAAAAATGTACCACAATTTTTTTTTTTAAAGAATTTTCAATAAGTTACATCAAAATGATTAAAGAAAATTGATGATCAAAATGAAAGAAGCAGAATTGAAATGGTGTGGCTGGACAATCGGTTCCAGTTCTCTTGGCAAATGTCGTCTAACTTCTGCTGCAACTACTATGGGGAAATAATTAGATAAACACATAGGTTTGTTTGCAGACTTGTTTTTTTTTTTTATTTTGTTTTTATTCTTTTCACGTCATGGTGGTGGGAGGAGGTGGAAGAAGGGCTAACATTTCAGAGTTTCTAACACCCAATCAAGCCGTTGGAATTTGTGAAAAAAAGTGTTCTGTACAAATTTTTTTTTTTCATCTCAAGATTCATGTTCCTTTCGGAAGATTTTTTTGTGCAGTTTTATGATTCTAAATAAATGCACTTTATGTAAAAACATTACATACGTGTCATTAAAATTAGTAAATATCCCAAAAATTATGAAAATAATAGAGTAGACAATAATTACAAATAGAAATAAAATTTATCAAGTTATACATAGTTTCATCATAATTGGTAACAGTTCTTTGAATGCAGACAAGATAACCGCAATTGCATTATTTATCGGACTGCTGTTCTCATCTTTAGTGTGATTTTCACAACGTTTCGGTCGATATAACCTCCAACCTTCTTCATGTGTATCTTGTTGAACTCGGGAATTTGGACGGAATTTCGAGCTGAACCCTTTATTTACTTCACGGGGGTGAACAAATAGCAAGCTACCCTCATGAAGTAAATAAAGGGTTCCGCTTGAAATTCCGTCCAAAAATTTCCGAGTTCAACAAGATACACATGAAGAAGGTTGGAGGTTATATCGACCGAAACGTTGTGAAAATCACACTAAAGATGAGAACGGTAATCCAATGAATAATACAAATAATCAATCCTCATCTCAAAAAGATGACCCTAATCCATGATTTTGACAAAATAATTGTAATTCTTAAAAATGGCAGATTGCTAATATCTACGTCTTTTAGTTTTTGTAAAAATTAGTTCTAGCAGATTTTCTAGTCAATCATTTTTGTAATTTTTGTAATTTTTACTTATTTCGACATGCCATGCAAGTACATATGTGTTTTATCTAAAATACATTTTTTTTTTTAATCATTTAATTATATTGCATAAGCACACTAGTTTTTCTATGCAGAAAATTCATTGCTCTATTATGGATCAAATGACTTCATGCTTAATAAGGACAAGAATTAAACTTTTTGCAGAAAATTTATCCCTAGTCTAAATAAAAAGTTCAGTTTGTTTTGAAATTTCATTTAAAATGTTTATTATTAAACAATATGATTAATAATGCTTAAAAATAAAAAATAAAAATGATATATGTATAAAAGGTTATGTTATTAGATTTTCAAAGTCACACCCAAAAAGCATTTAAAGCTGAAAAATAAAACTTTGCTACTAGCCCATTTTTATTCGTTATCCTTTTACCCTGTTATTATGAATACTTAACTACAATATATTAGGAAAAAAAAAAAAAGACTTAATCCAGGCAAGACTACTAATATTAAACATTAAATAATGATTGAATTTTTTTTTTAATACAGCAAAGATAATTTAACTTGAAGGATTGTCTACTTTTAAAATAAAAAAAATTACATTGCTACATGCCAAGAAACACAGAGTAGAAAGAGGTAATGTGTGTGTGTGTGTGTATATATATATATATATATATATATATATATATATATATATATATATATATATATACACACACATACATACACACACACACAACTTATATAATAATTTATTTACTGGACTCATCTAAACAAAGGAGAAACCAGGGAATTATGCCTACTTTGGATTGTTACCTTGCGCCGTGGATTATTCAAAATACGGATTGGATCCCTTTACCTTCCAGCTACCAAAGACTTTCACTTCGGAATTTACCATACAATTTGGATATGAAATCCAATATCCTTTTCATTTTGAACCAATATATAATTTCCCTTACTCTATGATTTAAAAACTTAACTATGATTTTTCTATGTTTATTATATTTAGCAAATTAGGTATAAACCATTACATTTGTTAATATTTTCTCCTCTGAGGAAATGGGTAAACATCGAAAACCTATAGGTTAAGATTCACTTATTGAAATGTATTCTTTGTCTTGCGTATAATAAAAATTCTAGATTTGAAATTTAACCATTTCACGTCATAAAATTTAAATTACTAAATTTTGAGATTTTATATATATATATATATATATATATATATATATACACACACACACGCATATATGTCTTTATATTTGTCAATTATAGTACTTAAACATTTAGGGGTTATTTTTTCATCCTATCTAGTCTAGCAAGAGATTGATGACCACTTATAATTTAACTAAAGTATTTTTAGCATTCAAATCATTTTGAAATATATTTTTTTAAAATAAATTTACGGATTGGCGATGTAGAGTGGGACGAAATATATTTTACATAGACTTTCATATACTAAACTTCTTTTTTTATTTTGTCTTTTTTTTTTTTTTTTTTTTTTTGGTGATTCTACAACCCTGTTGAAAGATTCCTCATCAAATACTTTTTTCAGGGAGAGTAGTTTGAGAAAGGTTCTCGAATTATGGCCAAAGTTTAGCCACTTGACGAATTCCTTAACTGGCCACCTCCTTTTTCAACATTCCACACACACCAGTAGGGGAAACTGTTGGCAGACTTGCTAGGGAAGTGACCACTGCCTGTAAGCAAGTGCAACAATTTTCCATATTTCCGATTGACCTAGCAATAAAAATCTTGAGACCCACATGGAGAAAGGTATTCAACAAATATAAATCAACAGCTTTCGAATGACAACAAGATGAACGTGGGTGGACAGATTGAGTGGTCAAAAAAGAAAAGAATGTGGAGGCGATTTTGTTTGTTTCGAGGAAGGAAGGTCATCGTTCTGTCCAGCCAAATGGAGGGTATAGACATACGCGAGTAGAAACTCACTTGGCGTAGTGTTTGTAGAAAACTATCTTCACCCTCTCGATGTGGTGACATAGTTTAATGGCAGGGCCCAGCTTCAAATCTAGATGATCTTGCACTGTCGGAAGAGTCAGCAGGAGCAAGGCCTGACCATCAATCTCCTGTGGACAACAAAGAAGAAAAAAATATACATAAAATACAGCTATAAATTATATGATACTTAAGTGCTTACTTAGAATTACATTTAATTAAACTAGTCAAGGAACAAAGATATCACATTCCAAAAATCATGTAAATTTATCAAGTGGATTTTTTTTTTTTTTTTTTTTTTAAAGAAAATCAAATTTTACTAAGCGGCCATATTGTCTTAAATTTTGTCAAAAATTCAAAAGGTGTCAATTCAATTTGACTACAGAAATTTTGCTTGTATTCAAAATAATTAAAACTTTGAATTGCTAAGAAAAAAAAAATTATAAAATTTGATTTTAAAAGAAAACTACTTAATCAATTTATTTTTAGAATATGACATTGATGTTCTGTGACGAGTACGTAGATCATATAGATTTGTCTGTATTTTTCTTTCTTTTTTTAAATAAGCTCTGGTACATGTGCAAAATACAGGCCACGTTATCATTGACATATTCTGGCAGTTTACATAAACTGCCGGAAGATGCTAGACGAAAACTTTGGTTTTTTTTGGATGGAAATGCTGGCCAATGTTTAAAATGCTTACAAACAGTTAAAAAATTGAAGAAATAAACATAATTATAGAAGAAAGCAGACATCATATAGTAATATACATATTAGTGTTGGGACAATGCATCAGATTAAAAAAAAACTCAACTTTTAAAGGTATCGGAATCAGAAAAATTTGAGCCTATCTTTCGATGCTAAAAATGATTCTTTTAATTGTTTTTGTTTACTTGCTTTAATTTTAAACTTAATTTTCAATTGCTAGTATAATTTAAAAAAAAAATGATAGATATTTATTGCTTTTAAATTATCAGTAAAACTAAAATGTATAGATCTACACTATCACAAGTGTTTGTCCATTTCAGAAAATATATGCATATGTTTTTTTACAATAGCTCCCTCCTCCCGAAATTCTATAGCTGAATATTTAGAGAATCAGGAACTTAGAACAGAATCGTAGTTGGATCGGAATCAGGAAACATATTGGAATCATCCCATCATTAATATATACACTGCGTATCAAATTTTTAACGAGTTTACATCTTTTTAAATATTTAAGGAACGAGTGAATAAAAATCCATGAAACTTTGAGAAACTGCTTACAATACTATTCAGCCAATCCAGACAGAAAATAAAAGTATTTAAAGCAGTCAAGTTATTAACAAGGTGGAGAAAAAAAATATACCTATAACTTGTTTATTGAAATAATTTTCAAACATTAAACGAACTAGGAAAAATGCTTAGAACACAATAACTACATAGCAATTTCTACATTCACATAATTAGTAGAAGTTATGCATTCTTTTTTTATGAATGACTTGTAAAAGTCGTTGGTCCACAGAATTAGTCAAATTTGTGATTTTGTCAACACTTATTTCAAACGATATCTCTCGGAGAAAATCCCACAACTCATCTTTGCTCTTAAATTGGTGTCTACTTGCATAGAGACGTCACTTCATGATACTCCAAAGGTTCTCAATTGGGTTCAAACCTGGTGAATTTGCAGGCCACTCCATCTTCCGTAGCCCAGAGAACCATTCTGAAGCCATTGTTCAAAGTGCTCCTTCCTTCAGGAAAGCATTTGACGTCATTTTTATGCCTTCTGGGACTCTCCATGGGCCAACTAAAGTACCTCCCATAATCCCAGCCCAAATCATTATCCCCCCCCCACCACCACCACCACCTTGTTGGCACCTTAAACGCGGATGACGATATCGTCCATCTAGGACCCATCCCTTGCTCCAGCCATCTGGGCCATCAAGAGTGACACGCATTTCATCTGTGAACAAAACTTTGGAAAAATCAATTGGTTTTGTATATGATGTTGCTTTAATGGAGGCTTTGTCACAGGTTTAACAGACTTTGCCACTTCCTTCAGAAGGGGACATCGAGCACTTTTTGAGACATTCTTCAATCCGCCTTGGTCAAAGACTTCTTGATTTGTCTGGACAGGGTTCTTAACAACTTGACGTTTAATTTGGAATAGAGAATGGCGTGAAACAACTCTAGATTTACCATTATCGGCTCTCTTACGTACCTTTGTAGGGTCCTTGACAAAATTCGTCACGGTTTGATGGTACATTCCTATCATTTTCAATATTTCGAGGGTAGTTTAACCTTTTGCTAGCTATTCTGTAATAGTACTCTTTTCAGAACTACTCAAACCACCTTTACGACCCATTTTATTGACAAAACAAACTGCCTTGTTAATAATTTGACACACCTCAAATACCGTGGATTCAGCAATTACAATGGCAAGTTGTTTACATTGCGCGGAACAGTATGAAAATTTTACAGTACGCGCAGCTCAGTTTCCGAAAGTAAGTACCGGTAAGTTTCCGAAAGTAAGTACCGGTAAGTTTTTGAAACTGGTAAAAAAAATTTTTTAAATGTTATCTCATTAATAATTTGACATGCAGTATATATATATTAATGATGGGACGATTCCAATATTTTTAGCATGTCCAGTTTCACGACCATTTGTGTGTGTATATGTGTATATATATATATATATATATATATATATATATATAAAAAAACAAATGGTTGCGAAACTGGACATGCTAATGTTTCAGACAAATGGTTGGTTAAAACCAGAAGTCATCATCAGATGACTAAATAAATGGTCGCTTTCCACAGAAGAAAGCGGTCATGACCATGTAAATTCATTTAATATATTTATATCGATAGAAATACATTTGCTCTTCTTTTATTGAGCACTCTTAATTACCTTGTTAAATTCATTAGTTATCACTTCTGAATACCTTCAATCTGGAGTGTATATATGAGTTGGAACAATTACATTGAAGGCATTGCCAGGGCCGCTGCAAGAAAGGTGGGCTCTCTCTACCGTGCTAGAAAACTACTAACACCCGAAAGTATCCTGTACCTCTATAAGGCCACCATTCGCCCATGTATGGAGTATTGCTGCCACATCTGGGCTGGTGCATCTGCTACTAGTCTCTCGCTCCTTGACAAGGTTCAAAAGAGAGTCGCAAACCTGATAGGCCCTGAACTGGCATCTAAGCTTCAGCCTCTGTCCCATCGACAAAATGTTGCATCTCTGCCTTTTCTACAAGTATTTTAGTGGTGAATGCTCTGACGAACTGCAATCACTTGTGCCCCCACGACGTGAGCACCCCCGACAAACCCGACAGGCTGCTAAATCCCACCCCCACACTGTAGAGATCCCTAGATGTAAAAGATCTTTTTACTCCAATAGTTTCTTCCCCAGAACAGCTAGACTCTGGAATTCCATTCCAGGTCCCTGCTTCCCCAACAGTACTGACGTGCAGAAGTTCAAGTGTAACGTGAACCGACATCTTGCTGCCCAAATCCCTACATAGTACCCCAGTAGTTGTTGCCCCTGATAGTAGCCCCCTACAACAAAGTGGCAATTTGCCTTGTTTGGGGTGAAAATGTAATAAAAAAATAAAAATATATATATATAATATAAAGCTGAACGTCTGTGTGTGTGTCTGGTCATGAATAGGCTCCTATGTGGTTGACTATTATAGAAAACTGATCACATAATGATAGATGTATCGAGACACAGGAATGGGTATGTTTGATCTGGCATAATGATGATTCATTAAAATTGTGGGTTCTACATTCGCGCCTGGTCCACAAAGTATGGAAATAAAAAATTTTCAAATTAAAAAAAAAAAAAACGTTTACAAGTGTTTTTGATATAGATGTACATAATACTTTGATAAGTGTTTTAACTTAAATAGGGATGGTATAATAAAATTATGGGGTCTGCGTTCCCGCCTGGCCTCCATAGAATGAAAATAGGCACAAACTTTAATAAAGACTTTTCACATCTATCTGCGTAAGTATACTTTGATAATTATGTTTGTTTGAAGAAATATGGTATAATAAAATTATGGGGTGTTCGTTCGTGCCTGACCTCCATAGAATGGAAATATGTCACAAAGTTTAACAAGGTTTTTTAATATAGATCCACAGAATATCGTGATAAGTGTTTCAGTGTGAACAGGTATGGTATAATAAATTATGGGGTTTATCTATTTTATTTTTATTTTCATCATATTTTGCTTTGGTTTTGATACCCCCAAATTCGAAGCTATCTTTGTACAACCCTTCCTTTTCATAACCTATCATACTTTCATAAATCAGAGTCCATTTTCTGTAGGCTGTTTTTGAACCAAGTCAACGACGGGTACTTTTGCTAGTATACATATATATATATATATATATATATATATATATATATGAAATGTTTTTTTAGAAAGAAAGTTCGTACTTGTGCAGTTTATAGCCCACGCTGAAAAAATAACATGGTGGTGGTGGTGGTGGGGGGGGGGGGGCTTTGTTGTACTTTCACTTAATTTTAAGCAACAAAAGATTGAATTTGAATTTACCTTGAAAAACCTATATAAACAAAAATTTATTGAATTTTCCAAGTTTTATACATACATCTATATGAATAAAAATAAAATAAAAATACCAGGGATGGTTGACGTTATGTTTTGAAAAAAAAAACAAAAAAAAAAACGAATGAATTTATAAAATGGCGATCAACGTTTCATCCCTATTGCAGGGGACATCTTCAGGATTTTTCTTCTGCATTTTTCCTTTTAATATTCGGAAGATGTCCCCTGAAATAGGGACAAAACGTTGATCACCATTTTATAAATTCATTCGGTTTTTCTTTTTTTTTTTCAAAACAACATACATCTCTCTCTCAGTTTTAAAAAAAAAAAAAAAAAATCACAAGATTAGTATTAGGAGGGAAAAAAAAAAAAAAAAAATGAAACCCCCAAACTTTTAACATTTAATATTTTTCTTTTTTAGTGATGAATAAAAGATGAATTTTTACTCCCAAATTCATACGTACTTATACTCACCCAAAGAACACCTAAAAAGCATTAAGATAAATTACAAATGAAAGGAAGTTTGATTTGTCTTTTTGGCTCTTTTGCATTTTCCTGAT
The DNA here is from genome assembly GCF_053919585.1 of Euprymna scolopes. Classification (NCBI taxonomy): domain Eukaryota; kingdom Metazoa; phylum Mollusca; class Cephalopoda; order Sepiida; family Sepiolidae; genus Euprymna; species Euprymna scolopes. Next base: position 81,866,002 of record NC_136509.1, read on the forward strand.
AGAAGTAGGAGAGCGAGACATAAAAAGACAGTAAGAGTAAGAGGCAAAGAGAAGGGGAAGCAGACAGACAGAATGCCAACATTTCTAGTTTAACCAGTTAGCATGATGTATATATAAGCAGAAGTTGCGAGTTCAAATTTTTACCTGGGGAATAATCAAATTTTACTTTAGGTTTATTTTAAACTTTAAGATTTCAGTATTCGCAGATTTTTTTTTTTCTGGAAACGAACGTGTGATGCCAGGTACCGCACAAAGTAATTAACAGTGATACATAATTTATGCTTACCTCTTGACGGAACAACCGGCCAAATTGGGCACAATCAGTTTTGCGGATAAAGTTGACAACGTCGGTCACCGTCCAGTGGAGGGGATTGGATTCAATATCTACATAAAGTTCTTCTTCTTCTTTGTTTTTCGCAGAACTGTCTTCCTCTTCCTCCTCTTCTTCCTCCTCTTCATCTTCCTCCTCCTCTTCTTCATCTTCCTCCTCCTCTTCTTCTGGCTCCTCCTCTTCTTCCTCTTTGGTGACTGGACTAATTGTCTGCTACAATTTTAAGAAAAGTAGAAAAAGGGGTTGAGCAGGTTAGCACATGTAGAACAGTTGAGATAGCAGGGTCAGTTGACAGGGAAAGGCCAAAGAAAACATGGGACAAAGTGATACGGCATAATCATGTAGTGACACATCGATCCTTGTTAGATTACCGAAGTTAAGCAATATTGAAGCCAGTCAATACCAGATGGGTGACCATTTGAGAATACTAGGCGCTGTATGCAGGATGGCATTGACAAACCCCTATAAGAACTGCAAAAATCGAATGTTATCTTTTTTCACCAGGATATACATGCAAGTGCGAACTGCTTGTGAAATTAACATTCCCTTTACACTTCCTCCAAAGGAGGAAGTTAGTTCAATCCACATAGGGAGAATGCTGTTGGCATATAGAAAAATAGGGTTTGTATTACTATACACACAGATTCGAAAAAGTTGTCAAATATATTATAAATAAATGTTATCAAAGGCAAGATAAGTTACTTTTCTACCTAACTGGTTATGTTTTAGTGTTTTTATTTAATGTAACATGTTTATTCAGTTCGAAAAACAGTGTTTACTGATGTATTTGAAAATTAGAAATGGTGCCAGACTCTCTGTTGAACACCAAATTTGGGAAAAAGAAGTTTTGTTGCAAGTTTGTCTGCTTTATCGTTATTTTCATGGCAAGTGCTCGACTGAGCTTCAATCTATGCCCCCCCCTTGCCAAACTTTCACAAGAAACACTCATCTAGCTGAAAACACTATCAATAATTCCTCCCAGAATTTATCTGTGCCTAAACCTAAACGTAGATTCCATGAAAAAAGTTTCTTTCTTAGAACTGCACGCTTGTGGAACTGTCTTCCGTTCTGCTTTCCAGCTGACTACAATCTGGTTGTCTTCAAGTCCAACGTAAACAAGTTCTTGATGAGCTGTTCCACTTAGTTAACAAATTTACCTAATTTCTATTACTAACAATTCCTATATTGTTCAATTGACTACTGTACACTCTTAACCCTTATCCTCGAGTGGTCTCTGGACCTTGATAAGTGGTGATGCCCATGTAAAAAAAAAAAATATATATACCAAATACTGTTAAAAACCCACCAAATATATGTCAGCTTATGTCATGGTAACATATATTGGTTGAGTTTCTAACAGCATTTTGTAGTTTGTTTTTTTATTTTTAACTCCTTTTCTCAAACTTACCATGTTCAACAGAGAGTCTGGCGTCATTTATAATTTTCAAATACATCGGTAAACACTGTTTTTCGAGCTGAATAAACATGTTACATTAAATACAAACACTAAAAAATTATCCAGTTAGGTAGAAAAGTAACTGAACTTGCCTTTGATAACATTTATTTGTTATATATTTGTTATTTGACAACTTTTTCGAATCTACGTATATAGTAATACAAACCCGAAAAATGATAAAGATTGACTGGGGGGAAAAGTGATATGTTTCTAAAACCCATCCAACACATGGCAGGCATGTAAAGCAGACATCACACCAAATACATTCGACAAAAATGCACAATGACCTGAAAGACTTGACAGTGCTTATACAGTATGAGGCACGAAAAATTACAGAGTAAAAGTTTAATCTATTATATAAACAGCAGTTGTCTTTTTTTAACATAGGAATCGCCACTTATCAAGACCCGGAGGCTACTCGAGGATAAGGATTAATGGGTATACATTAGTCAATGTGATTATAGCGTAATAAACATAAGTAGTGGGAATTTTGTAAATTGGATTACTTAAGGGGAACAGTTAATCAAGAACTTGTTTACGTTGGACTTGAAGACAATCAGATTGCAGTTAACTGGAAAGCAAGCAATCGAAAGAGAGTTCCACAGGTGTGCAGTTCTAAGAAAGAAGCTTTGTTCATGGAATCTACGTTTAGGTTTAGGCACAGATAAAGAGTGTGGGAAATTATTGATAGTGGTTTTGGCTAGATGAATTTCTTTCATGAAAGTTTGGCAAGGGCGGACCACAGATTGAAGCTCAGCTGAGCACTTGCCATGAAAATAACGAACCACAAAGTTGGTATTGCTCTGAATGGATAATATTAAAAAATTTATGGGATTAGCATTCTCTTGTTCCGTTACCCATGACTGGGTAGAAGTCCCAAGTAATTTTAGTGTCATCCACACTGAGGATTGAACCTTCAACCTTCAGAAGAGTTTAACTTTACAAGTGAATTTTACCAAGTACTTTATCGACTATGCCATGGGTTCTTTTAAAAAATTTCAGAAACTCTACGATCCCTCTGCAGCAATCTTTTTTTTTTTACATAGGAATCATCACTGACCAAGGCCTGGAGGCCACTCGAAGATAAGGGTAAATGGTATACATTAGTCAATGGGATTATAGCGTAGTAAACATAAGTAGTGGGAATTTTGTAAATTGGATTACTTAGGGGGACGGTTCATCAAGAACTTGTTTACATTGGATTTGAATACGATCAGATTGTAGTCAGCTGGAAAGCAAACAAACGGAAGAGAGTTCCACAGGTGTGCAGTTCTAAGAAAGAAACTTTGTTCATGGAATCTACGTTTAGGTTTAGACACAGATAAAGAGTGTGGGAAATTATTGATAGTGGTTTTGGCTAGACAAGTGTTTTTCATAAAAGTTTGGCGAGAGGGGACCATAGATTGAAGCTCAGATGAGCACTTGCCATGAAAATAACGAACCACAAAGTTGGTATTGTTCTGAATGGATAATATTAAAAAATTTAGAAAAAATTCATTCTTTGGGGGTTAACTGGGCCAGATTTTGTCAGAGGTGGGTCAGTTTCAATTTAGCAATAAAATGCTGATTCCACAAGGAATCTATTATATAAAGGATAGTTGTTTGTGTGTGTACAGCTAAAGAGGAATGGGCTGGAGAAAAAGACAGTTGGGCAGAGAAAGAGAGAGAGAGATGGATAGAGAAAGGTAGAAGTTTTAATAGAAAGAAGTGGCACTTTTATATGAGGCAATGTCGGGTGACCCTGCTAGTTAAAGATAAAAATCAGTTTTCATATTTTGCTGACACGCCATCCACTTGTTTAAATGATAGCCTCACTTATCTTCCCCTGTATTATGGGATTTCCACTATTATTATCAATGACAGGTCAGCAATACAATAAAACTGATTTTTACTTTTAATTAAAATCCCACTTCAAGTAATTAAATATTAATGGAATATTACATAAAATAAGTATTTCCATAATTCAATGGGGGGATTTGACATGTTTGCTGGTAACATGTGACATAAACACAAGGGAAATAACTCAATTCTCCCAAATCGACCCAAGTTTTAATTTTGTAAAAATTAATTATCTCCCCTGCTATTACGCATGCTCTTCAGTTTATTATGTACCTATTTACTATGCCTCCCCACAGGACAGAGTTAGACACCAGGGTCGTTTTTTAACGTGGAGAAAAGGTACAAAAATAAAAATTGTCTCAGTCGTGAAGGATTTCTCCTCCACCGAAAGAGAACAAGAAATAGAAGTGCAGCATCTGAAGAACAGATACTACACTTTGATCTTGTCCCGAAGGCCAATATGTAGATAATCAGTTTATTATGTAAGCAAAATTTCCAAATATCTCAAAAACTATTTTCTTTAAAAATTAATTTTCTACCTTATCGTTTTTCATCATTTTTGGATATGTTCATTGCTGCAACATGACAACTAAGTAGGTGCCATTGGTTTTACTTGAAATTCAATATTTCGATTTTTGTGAGTATAATGAAGAAGCCTTAGCTTTCATGGCAAACATTGATCAAGTAGTTTTATTTTAAAGAAGGAAATCAAGTTTTATGACTAAACAATGACAATCTCTGAACGCTATTTTGCAGGACAAGGAAAGTAATTCCAAATAACTCAAGATTTTGCAAATTTTAGAAAGCCATTCTTAACATAATACACTGCCTCATCACAATGACACACCGGTTCTTATTAGATCACCGAAGTTAAGCAATGTTCAGTCTAGTCAGTACGAGATAGGCGACCAATTTGGGAATACCGGGCACTGTATGGAGGGGGAGGACGACACCGCCTTGTAAGAGTTGAAAAAAGCCTTACGTTGTTATCTTCCCTTAACAGAGATATACATGCAACTAGGCACGGTTTATGAATTTCATACTCTCATGAAACTTCCTCCTTTGGAGGAAGCCGGTTAAACCCACTGTAGTGTCCATTTCATTTTCATTCATTTTTAACATGTGAGAGAGGCAGGGCAAATTCGTTTAGAAATGATTTTCTTTAAAAAAGATAAAACTACTTCATTAATTTATATGATTTTCGGAACATAATATTTTTATTCTATCACAGGTACAGACATCATGAAGATTTTTCTTTATTTTTTTTATTTTTCTTGTGGAGGAGGGGTTCTAGATTGGCACCCCCCTACTAATACCACTACTGACAAACCTAGATTGGATAAATGATTTATTTCCATCATCTCCTGCAAATTCAAGCCGTCAAAACTTGATATAAAACAGATATTTTTATTTCTTTAAAACTAGTTATAACTGACCTGCCGTTACCCAGGATGCGGTGAAATTATTTTGTTTTCATTTATTTGCACATTTTTTTTTTGTTTTTTTAAACCAATGCAGAAAAATAATTAAAAAAAAAAAAAAAAAAAGTCTATTCTTTCCAGACTTAAGTTCTTATCGGAAATGTTGAGTACAACAAACAAGAAAAGATGCGATTCATCTTTACGCACGGTGCAAAGTCGAAATCATGATGTACAAGGTGCCTTCAAGAAGTTTTCAGACATTTTTCATATGGGCACTTCTATTAATAGTACACACATAAAATTCTAGTCCCCCTTGAAGTAATCTCCTCCAGCTCCAATGCACTTGTTGTACAGTTCCAACAACTTCTGTAAGGTCTTCTGTAAGTCCTCTTGTGTGAGCGTGTTAATGACCCTCGTCACAGCCTCTTTCATCTCCTTAATTGTCTCATAATAACAGCCTCTAAGGTTTTCCTTAAGCGAATAAGTCACAGGAAGCAAGGTCTGGACTATAGGGAGGATGAGGAAGTGTCTTGACGCCCATCTTGGTCAAATAGTCTGTGACAAGGATGGAGTATCCTTGGGACAAACTTTGTGATAATCTTCCGCTTCTCCAGTTCCTTGCAAATAATTGTGTATACAGTTCCCACACCGACATCTAATTGTGCACTTATTGTCTCTATAGACACACATGATAGTCCTTATCCATGAAATTTTTTATTTGGCCAATCAGCTCTGGCGTTCTGATTTCCTTACTCCTCCGATATCTCTCATCCCTCAGACTCCCTACCTTACTTGAATCTTATGCCATTCAAAAACTCAATTCATGCAAGATGGTCCAAAAACAGTCTGGAGCATTCTATATGTTTCCATGGTATTTTTTTCCAAGTTTAAAACAGAATTTTATTACATATCTTTCTTCTAAAGTGTCCTCACTACATTTTTTAAATTCACCAGCTATGACAATCAAGCTTTAGTAGGGTGTATTCCAATTCCTACTGTAGCTGTAGCTGTTCATTTGAACCCGAAATCATAAAAATTGGTCAGTCAATTTCATAAGATGTATAGCAATAGCAGTGAATTTTCAAGAGTCTATGACAATTTTAAATGTCTGTACAAAAAGTTTGGAAGCACCTCAGATGCAAAGCAAACGGTGGGGCAGGTAGGGAGTGAGGGGGGGGGGATAAAATGGGTCAAGTAATGCCATAAGAATGCACAAATAAAATTCTTGGCTCTTCTCCAAAATTTCTCCCATATTAAAAAACAGAAATAAAAAATCTCTATGATGTATGTATCCATGACAAAAAAAAAAAAAAATGGTACTTGTACAGTTTAGTCAAGACATTAAAAAATGAAAATATCGGAAAAAAGGTTATATTGTACGTATCCGTTATGGAACGAAGTTCTCCGAAAAAAATTTCACTTAATTTCATCAAGTAGTTTTTTTTTTGTTTTTTTGTTTTTTTTTTACAGCGAAAAAACAATTTATGATACCGAGCAAAAGATTCGATTTTTAGGAAGAAAAGCTAGAATTAAAGATAGGGAGGGAGTATCAGCACTTTACATGGAGTTATCTCCCCTTGGTGTGTTCAGCAAAATCACAATGGCCGACTTTAACGCGCTCTCATAAGAACATGTTTTTCCAATGTAAAAAAAAACAAAAAAAAAAAAAAACTACTCAATCAAATGAAATGGAATTTTTTTTCAGATACGTACAATATAACCTTTTTTTTTTCTTTTTTTTTTTTTTCGATATTTTCATTTTTTAATGTCTTGACTAAACTTGACTAAAATATATTCCAAAAATCATTAATTGATCAAGTAGTTTTATTTTTATAAAGAAAAACATGTTTAAGAGATTAACTGGAATTTGGAAGCATCACAACATAAATCTTATAAGTTTTATTGAGTTATCTGTCTTTAGTTTTTTGTTATGGCAGACAAAACTGCCACACTCATAAAATTTGATAATTTTATTTTCTTATTTAAAAAAGTAAATTTTTTATCAACTCAATTTTTGAATATATTCTCATATTGCCACAGATACGTAAATTATACAAATTTTTCTTTATTTTTTATTTTGTTTTTTTAATATGGGGGAATTTTGGACAAGAATTAAAATTTTAGTTGTAAGGGAGACAACTATTTCTTTAAAAATGAAAAATTTTCCTTGCTGATTTTTAATTTTCCATCTGCGGAACACATTTTAAGAAGATTGCTTCTCCAAGAGCTACAACATGGTCATCTTCAAATTTAAAATATATACTTACATTTAATCTCTCCATAAATCAAGGTCCTGGATATGACCTTAAACTATATCCAGTGGCGAGGCCCCAGCTTGTGGGCTTTGGGCAGTGTGGAGCCACCCTTTAATAGCTATTGCTCCCAGGTTCGCTCTGACTTGGAGTGGTAGTACCTGTTAGGGTCTCAACTATGGGTTAAATAGAATCCAACTTGAAAACAACAAATATATTCTATTAAAAAATTCTCAAAATCTTTGGATTCGGCATTAAATAAACTGAAAAGGGTTGATATGCCGTAAAGCAAAAACAACCAACCATAAATCAAATTATATTTAGTCTATTCCTTATTTTCCATCCTTTTATAATATTCATAACAGTTTAACTCCTTAACCCTCGTCATTGAGTGGCTTTTTACCTTGTGAAGTGGTGACTCAGTATTAAATTAAAAAAATAAATAAAAAATAAGAGGAAATACTTACTGATACAGGGACAGCAGTTTGGACAGGAGGCGGACTCTCACTCTTCGATGGTGGAGGAGGCGATGACGGAGGAGGTAAAATCATAATCTTTTTATGAGTTTTTCTTTCAAAGCTATACCGCGGAAGTTTTCCTCTTCGCGTGTGGATTTCTGAACGTGGGGCTACTGGGAGAGGAAGTTTCCGTTTCGAAGGTGCTTTTGGTTCAGCGGGTTTCTTCACCTCAATCTTAGAGACACTGCTCTCGCTAACAGGGGGAGACGATGATGACGACTTCCTGGCCGGAGCTTCGGGCACTACTTCCTCTGTTGGGGTGGTGCTGCCGGCATAGATGTCATCATCAAACGATGATCGAGTTTTTCGGTTCATCAATGACCCTTTTCTTCGTTTCCGTCGCTTGCCCGGCTTTTTGGGTCCATTCTCGAGGTTACTGTGGCCTCCTGGAGGACGGCCAATTTTCTTTCTCTTCTTCCCAGAGTAATAGGCTGGAGATGTTGAGGAAGAATCAATATAAGAAATTAAGCAAACGATATTTCAGAGTTAAAACATTAGAAAATAGTTTCAAGTTTTAAAGACATTTGTGCTTATGCACTATAATTGGATATCAAAAAGTGCATTCAAATAAAAACACTATTATGTGATTACGTGTCATGTCAAAATCAGTAAAACTTCCAAAATTCCAAAAAATCATTGAATAGAAAACCTGCTCAAACAATTTTTTTTTTATTATTATTTATAAAAAAAATATATTTTCAATTCGCCATTAAAGCAAGGGAGATAAGTCAGTGTAACCCAACCACCTGTTGTAGTCAAATTTTACATTAATAATGGTTATAATAGAGTTAAATTACAGCTTTTATTATGTGAACAATCCCGGGCAATAGTTGGTTACCTTGCTTACTATTATTTGATCGATGATGTAACAAAACCGAGGAAAGGTAGCTCCAGTTGGCAGATTTGGGATTAATAATTAATAATACTGTTTTGCGAAAACAATTGATTAAGGTAGAATAGTATGAAATGTGTTTTGACTAAAATCAGCAGCAGTATCTGAACCTGAATTCAACCTCCAAGGACGCTCAGCCTGGAAACAAATCCGCTGGAAATTTACTTCAATACGCGATAATGCACAGAGCCAATCAGTAGAGAGGGGAATGTGTCGTGGCAACCCCTGATAGGTCGGCTGGGAGTGAGGAAGCTTCACTTCCCCACCCATCCACTGATTATATAATCTTACTCAATAGTTTTCTGGCAGTTGAGTGCAGTTCAGGCCAGTTTCCAAAAAGCTCCTGACCACATCTAAATTACGCCGACTTCCAAGATTCTGTTGTTAATCTCTCTTGCTCACAAGCTGAGTAACATTTTCGTCACATCATATTTTGCATAAACAAAACAATAGTCTTGTGTGCAGTGAGAAAAAATCCTAACTGCTGATAACATTGCAACAAAGGTTCCCCCCCAATAAACCCCCTACATTCACCTTTGCAGATTGTGATAACATAGGACAAAAAGAAGGAAAGAAAGACACTTATTGAACTGTGGACTCTGAAGTTATTTGATTTCGACTGCTTATACATTTTTCTTTGTACATTGCTATATTAGAACTTTGTAGTTATATAGTTTCTGTTAACATAATCTATAATATAAATCTCACCTGTCCGTTTAAATGTATGCATGTACGTTTCGCAAAAACTTTACACAGAGGTGACGGATCTTGACAAAAATTGGTATCATTTTGAAGCTTGACGTCTCAGACGACAAATATTGAAAAATTGGCCAAAAATATTAATTCCTTTAGCCTAAACGCGACCATTTTGTATAAGAAGGGGTCGTTTTTTTTCACCGACATTTTAGCAAGTCATAGTCACCGGATTGATTAATTTCAACGCTTTTCACTTCCAATCGTGTCATGGAGACTTCGGCTAAGATAGATTTTCTTTCACTTTCTTTTCTGTCTTTGCAGCATGGGTTCGGGCCTGCCTGCCAACTACCACTTTTTTAAGGGGGGGGGGGCTCAACACACCTCCAAACACCAGGGCAACATCGGGCACCCAGACTAGTTTTTTTTATAAAAAATAAAGCCAACAAGTCGAGTTTTTACTTATTGCTTTTGCAAAGGAGATTGTATTGCTACCAGACCGGACGGTCAACTCTAGTTATTTTTCAGGAACCATCCATCAAGAGAGAAGGCTGTGACCTGCATGGGCCACCAGTCTCCCTAGATTGGCGGACTTTGCTTATTGAAACGGAATCCCTGGTCAAGCTAGGTCTCTATGTAGACAATCAGGTGAAACTATTGTACTGTGAGAGTTGTTCTGGGTGACTAGAATAACTGTTGAACTCTTTGGGACGTTCTGTGATAGGAAAGGCCTAACATGAACTCATATACCAAGCTAACCTTGGGTAATAACGCCATATAACGTTTATGGATTATATCTATTGGTCATACAGAATTGACCACAATTAAAAAGAAAAAGAAAATTTTATTATTTGATAAATTTTATTTTTTACAATTATTTTTCAACAACCATTTAAAAAGATTTTTTGAATTTTTAACTAATTTCAACACGATACGTAATTACAAAAATAGTGTTTTTACTTAAAATAAATTATTTTTCTATTACATTCAATTATAATGCGCAAGCGCCAACATATCATTAGAAAATAATGTTATACTTCAAAGAGGAAAAAAATATTTGGAAAAAATTAAAAAGCTAAGTTAATTACAACTAGCCAAGCAACAGTAGTTCTAATGCTCCTATATTCAACTATTAAAATTTGAAAATCGAAATATAGCAAACAAATGCTACCTACGTAATTCTCATGTTGCAAATAATGATATATCCAAAACTTATGGAAAACGATAAAGGTAGAAAATTAATTATTAATGAAAAACAGTTTTCAATAAAGTTTATATTGGGAATAAATTTCGTCCAACATTTGAACTTAGTTTGTCACGTGACATAAGCAACAGAATTTAATTATCTCCCGTCAACTGATTTCTTTTTTAGTAAGCATAATATAGTGATTTTGCTTTCTTTTTTCATTGATAAGCATTTTTTTTCTACCTTATCATTTCTCATAATTTTGTAACATGATCATTACGCTTGAACAGTGTTAATTATAGTTTTCATTGATAAGCATTTTTTTTCTACCTTATCATTTCTCGTAATTTTGTAACATGACCATTACGCTTGAACAGTGTTAATTATAGTTTTCATTGATAATCATTTTTTTTCTACCTTATCATTTCTCGTAATTTTGTAACATGACCATTACGCTTGAACAGTGTTAATTATAGTTTTCATTGATAAGCATTTTTTTTTCTACCTTATCATTTCTCGTAATTTTGTAACATGACCATTACGCTTGAACAGTGTTAATTATAGTTTTCATTGATAAGCATTTTTTTTTCTACCTTATCATTTCTCGTAATTTTGTAACATGACCATTACGCTTGAACAGTGTTAATTATAGTTTTCATTGATAAGCATTTTTTTTTCTACCTTATCATTTCTCGTAATTTTGTAACATGGCCATTACGCTTGAACAGTGTTAATTAGTTTTCATTGATAAGCATTTTTTTTCTACCTTATCATTTCTCGTAATTTTGTAACATGACCATTACGCTTGAACAGTGTTAATTATAGTTTTCATTGATAAGCATTTTTTCTACCTTATCATTTCTCGTAATTTTGTAACATGACCATTACGCTTGAACAGTGTTAATTATAGTTTTCATTGATAAGCATTTTTTTCTACCTTATCATTTCTCGTAATTTTGTAACATGGCCATTACGCTTGAACAGTGTTAATTATAGTTTTCATTGATAAGCATTTTTTTTCTACCTTATCATTTCTCGTAATTTTGTAACATGGCCATTACGCTTGAACAGTGTTAATTATAGTTTTCATTGATAAGCATTTTTTTTTCTACCTTATCATTTCTCGTAATTTTGTAACATGACCATTACGCTTGAACAGTGTTAATTATAGTTTTCATTGATAAGCATTTTTTTTTCTACCTTATCATTTCTCGTAATTTTGTAACATGACCATTACACTTGAACAGTGTTAATTATAGTTTTCATTGATAAGCATTTTTTTTCTACCTTATCATTTCTCGTAATTTTGTAACATGACCATTACGCTTGAACAGTGTTAATTATAGTTTTCATTGATAAGCATTTTTTTTCTACCTTATCATTTCTCGTAATTTTGTAACATGACCATTACGCTTGAACAGTGTTAATTATAGTTTTCATTGATAAGCATTTTTTTCTACCTTATCATTTCTCGTAATTTTGTAACATGACCATTACGCTTGAACAGTGTTAATTATAGTTTTCATTGATAAGCATTTTTTTCTACCTTATCATTTCTCGTAATTTTGTAACATGGCCATTACGCTTGAACAGTGTTAATTATAGTTTTCATTGATAAGCATTTTTTTTCTACCTTATCATTTCTCGTAATTTTGTAACATGACCATTACGCTTGAACAGTGTTAATTATAGTTTTCATTGATAAGCATTTTTTTTCTACCTTATCATTTCTCGTAATTTTGTAACATGGCCATTACGCTTGAACAGTGTTAATTATAGTTTTCATTGATAAGCATTTTTTTCTACCTTATCATTTCTCGTAATTTTGTAACATGACCATTACGCTTGAACAGTGTTAATTATAGTTTTCATTGATAAGCATTTTTTTTCTACCTTATCATTTCTCGTAATTTTGTAACATGACCATTACGCTTGAACAGTGTTAATTATAGTTTTCATTGATAAGCATTTTTTTTCTACCTTATCATTTCTCGTAATTTTGTAACATGGCCATTACGCTTGAACAGTGTTAATTATAGTTTTCATTGATAAGCATTTTTTTTTCTACCTTATCATTTCTCGTAATTTTGTAACATGACCATTACGCTTGAACAGTGTTAATTATAGTTTTCATTGATAAGCATTTTTTTCTACCTTATCATTTCTCGTAATTTTGTAACATGACCATTACGCTTGAACAGTGTTAATTATAGTTTTCATTGATAAGCATTTTTTTTTCTACCTTATCATTTCTCGTAATTTTGTAACATGGCCATTACGCTTGAACAGTGTTAATTATAGTTTTCATTGATAAGCATTTTTTTTTCTACCTTATCATTTCTCGTAATTTTGTAACATGACCATTACGCTTGAACAGTGTTAATTATAGTTTTCATTGATAAGCATTTTTTTTCTACCTTATCATTTCTCGTAATTTTGTAACATGACCATTACGCTTGAACAGTGTTAATTATAGTTTTCATTGATAAGCATTTTTTTTTCTACCTTATCATTTCTCGTAATTTTGTAACATGACCATTACGCTTGAACAGTGTTAATTATAGTTTTCATTGATAAGCATTTTTTTTTCTACCTTATCATTTCTCGTAATTTTGTAACATGACCATTACGCTTGAACAGTGTTAATTATAGTTTTCATTGATAAGCATTTTTTTTTCTACCTTATCATTTCTCGTAATTTTGTAACATGACCATTACGCTTGAACAGTGTTAATTATAGTTTTCATTGATAAGCATTTTTTTTTCTACCTTATCATTTCTCGTAATTTTGTAACATGACCATTACGCTTGAACAGTGTTAATTATAGTTTTCATTGATAAGCATTTTTTTCTACCTTATCATTTCTCGTAATTTTGTAACATGACCATTACGCTTGAACAGTGTTAATTATAGTTTTCATTGATAAGCATTTTTTTCTACCTTATCATTTCTCGTAATTTTGTAACATGACCATTACGCTTGAACAGTGTTAATTATAGTTTTCATTGATAAGCATTTTTTTTTCTACCTTATCATTTCTCGTAATTTTGTAACATGACCATTACGCTTGAACAGTGTTAATTATAGTTTTCATTGATAAGCATTTTTTTTTCTACCTTATCATTTCTCGTAATTTTGTAACATGACCATTACGCTTGAACAGTGTTAATTATAGTTTTCATTGATAAGCATTTTTTTTCTACCTTATCATTTCTCGTAATTTTGTAACATGACCATTACGCTTGAACAGTGTTAATTATAGTTTTCATTGATAAGCATTTTTTTTCTACCTTATCATTTCTCGTAATTTTGTAACATGACCATTACGCTTGAACAGTGTTAATTATAGTTTTCATTGATAAGCATTTTTTTTCTACCTTATCATTTCTCGTAATTTTGTAACATGACCATTACGCTTGAACAGTGTTAATTATAGTTCAAACCTTTCTTGGATCACCACACTGTCCAGTACCGTCGAAAAGGAACAAAATAAAAATAAATCCGACTCCGCTTTTTTTTCTGTCTTCGCAAATCACATTTATTACCTCTACTTTTCAAACAATGCCTACTTCTGTTTTTTTTTCCTAACTGTTCATTTCATTTGCTATGAACAAAACCCCGTCATCTCAACACCAGCTTAAAAGTCTCACCACCTTTACAAGGCCACACGTCCATCTCACCCGTAATGCATTTTTCCTTCTGACCTTGCTAAGTGGTGCAATTTTTTCCTTTTAACATAAGCTTACACACATTTGCCAATTTGCATACGCGCTCAATATTTTTTTTTTATTTATACATTTTTCATAAAACGTTTTTCAGAAGAAAAGGTGTATTTTTTTAGCATTTGTAACAATTTGAGGGTTTTTTTGTTTTTTTTTTTTCTTTGTTTTTATGAACCAAATTTTTTTCAAAAAAGAAGTTCTTTTGATTTTTTTTTTGTTAGCAGCCAACGATGGCAATTTTTTTTTTTTTTTAATATATTTTATGCAAAAATATTTTTTTTGCAAATAAGTTCGTTTTTTGGGTTTTTTTTGCATTCATATTCGATAACTCTTTTGGGGTAGGGGGTTACACTTTTCTTTTGGCAACTTTTTGTTTCCTGAGGATAGGCTATTTCTTTAGGGATAGTAGTTTTTTGCCGGTTGAAGGAAAGCAGCTGATGACAGCAAAGTAGGCTGAGGAAAGTTGTTAGAGAATGTAGAAGGAGGTCGTTCCTCAACCAGGTAGGTTTCTGCGATATGATTTATGATAGAGACAAAAGGATTCTTTCCAAATTTTTGTCATCACAAACTCAAATAACTGTCCAGCAGATTGCGGTTAGTTCCAACTTATTTCTTTGTTTGGCCTCCTTCCACACCCTCGCCACATCATTTGTGGTAGCCCTAGTTATGAAGTCCGCAAAATTAAGGTCGTGATTTACTGTTTGTAACCATTAAATCCTACTTTGCCATATGCTTTCCAACAGTCGAAGACTATCATGGTTCCCAGCAGTATATATTTCTTAATTATCACGGGGATGGGGGGGGTCTGCCTTACAGTCTTGGACTGTAACCAGTAACCTCCCTTCTCAGCCAGGTCATATCCTCCGAAGCCCCAGAAAGGTTTGAGACCCTTCCGACATATTTCCATCTCTTAAAGATGGACTCATCCATTTCTGTATGGCCTGGACCTCTCGTCTGCCAGGGATTCTGAAGGAAATAGTCCTGGCAAATATCCCTTAAGAAGTTTTTCCAGTTAGTGAGAGTGTGATCCGACCCACTATCGCACTCTCATCATAGTTTGCAGTGCGTTACCGTTTCGTAGGCCCACAAATATATGAATCTTAAGATAATTAGTATCTGGAGATGGGATCGCTGGAAGACGGTGCCATAGGGCAGAGAGGTCCAGTGTCTACATTAGTCATTACTGCACCTTCAGTCGAAACCGTCAGTTACATTTTTTTGTTTTTAAGGATAAACTTCTGTTGGCATTTCATACATCTCCTCTCGATTACCAACAGCCGGTTTTCTTGGCAGATCGCAACGACCGTCCGGTGACTTCACAGTAGCTTCCAGCCTAGAATTGTTCATTATCCTTGTCACAAGAATAAACACGTTTTTGCAATGGCAAATACTGTAACCAGGGAGGGCTAGAAAAACATTGTATTCTACATTGTAACCTCAAAAAACGTATCCTGGGACCACAGTATCCCAGAGTTCTACTGTAGTTTAAAATCTATAAATATTTAGTATCTTATCATTGGTACCAGCAATGAAAAAATAACGGGGGAAAAAAAAAAAAAAAAAAAAAAATTTTTTTAAATCAGTTTTAGCATCAGAATATAGGCACATATCCAGATTATGGCCCCCTCCCCCCTTAACCGTCCTAACACTTCTATAAGGAGGGGGATATGTTGAGGTCAGAGGGGATCCAAATTGGTAGAAAAATCAGAAGGAAGAAATTGCCTTTAAAAACTGTTCATTTCAACATGTCGATCAAATTACAACTTTACAATTGGAAATTACCATAACTTTTGGACTCTTAGCCTGTACAAGTTATCTCCCCTCCAATTCACCTAGATCTATATATGCTTGCATTCATCAGACATTTTATAAAAAGCTTATGTGAACTTATGTGGGACTTCAAATTTGATCTCTTACTTTTTTATTTTTAGCATTTTCTCTCTCTCTCTCTCTCTCTTTCTGTGTGTTTATTTATTTATTTATTTTGTTTCCTGTATGCATTTTATTTATGTATTCTTTTATTTGTATATATTTTATATATTTTTCATGTAAATTTATTTATGCATTTGTTTTACTTGCATGTATGGTTTTGTTATTTTATCTTTTTATCTTCTCCTTCCCTACCTTCAACTGCCACCCTACAATGTCTCATTAAAGATATTTCCCTTTATTTCTGCCAAGAAGTTTGTCTTAAATCTTTTTTATATATTCCATTTACCCTCCTAGAATCCTACCCATTTTAGTCTCCAATTCAGTTCCCCCTCCTTACTAATGTACCATAAGCTAGATGTCATATTTCTCTATATTTGTGACCTACTTCCTTTCTACTCGTTTGATGAGAAGCATTAGGCTTCGAAATGCCTAGGTATAAGGAGCATTTATAGCCCCTCCTACCAATGATGTTTTCTCCCTCATTGAACTAACAAGCAAATCCATATATACTCAAGATCTTATCTTCACAATTTCCTATATATAATTTATACTCCACCTCACAGGTTGAGCTTCCTACATCTTGGAAAGTCTCCATTTAAAGAATCTTTCAATATTCTTTGATCTTCTATAATCATATATAAATTTATACCTAACTTCTCGGGCTGTTTACAAGTTATCACCTAAAAACAAATTTCTCTTCCTTGCAAGCTCTTTCCTACAGAAGAAACGTTGCAAGCCTGTCTCTGCTTTATCGTTATTTTCATGGCAAGTGCTCATCTGAGCTTCAATCTATGGTCCTCCCTCGCCAAACTTTCACGAAAAACACGTCTAGCTGAAAACACTATCAATAATTTCCCCCAATCTTTAGCTGTGCCTAAACCGAAACGCAGATTCCATGAACAAAGTTTATTTCTTAGAACTGCATGCCTGTGGAATGCTCTCATTTGCCTGCTTTCCAGCTGACTACAATTTGGTCGTCTTCAAGTCCAATGTGAACAAGTTCTTGATGAGCCGTCCCCCTTAAGTAATCCAATTTACCAAATTTACACTACTAATGATTACTAAGATATTGTCCCATTGACTACTGTACACTTATCAACCTGTGGCCTCCTGGCCTGGATAAGTGGTGACTACTTTGTTAAAAAAAAAAAAAAAAAAAAAAAAAAAGAAATCTCATTTCTATTTTTATTTAGGAAAATTAGCACAAGATGCAGCAGGGCTTTAGGTCTTTATCAAATTCGATGAAACACAGTATATATAAATACCAACAATACATCTGAGCATGTGATGCCAACAGAATCAATTCATATTTATATACTTACTATATTTCGTCTTTGTATGCTGTGAGCAGTTCTCTGGGCAGTCATCATCGATGCAGTGACGACTGATCAAATTAGGGCAACATTCCAGTTTGATACAAATCTGTCGACAAAACTCATCTAGTTGCTTGATATTACGGCATAGCTCAACCACGGCACGATAGCTCTTCCCCTTATATCTGAAATGACAAATTGGAAAAAATTATAAGGTGCTGGTTTAGTTTAATCAAGGCAGTAAAAAATGAAAATATTGAAAAAAAGTTATATTGTATGTACTCATTATGGAATGAAGTTAATCAGTTAATTTGATCAAGTATTTTTTTTTTGTACAGAGGAAAATCAAATGTTAATGAGATAGATTGTGTAGCGGCCATCTTGTTTATTTCACAGATGGGGAGGGGAGTGCCAGGGAAGATAACTTCAATCACTGCTTAAAGTTTGTCAAAATCTAGATAAATATTTTTTTTTCAATTATTTTACAGAGTTTTTGTCCTTTTTTAATCCCTTTTTCATTTTGTCTTTTGTTAATCACTTTTTCGTTTAAAGATACCCTCTCCTTATTTGCAAAATAAGCAAGATGACTGCGACACGATCGATTTCATTAAAATTTGATTTTTCTCTCAAAAAAAAAAAAAAAAAAAAAAAACTATTTGATCAAATAAAGTGATTTTTTTGCATGATTTAACGAAAATATATTCCAAAATCATGTAAATTGATCAGTTTTATCTATATAAATAAAACAATAGATGTGTGTATGTATGTGTGTGAAAATATTTAACTGATAAACTCTTGAACTACTAATCACATAACACTGAAATTAACAGGAAATAGTAATCATACACCAAGGATGGTTTATAACGAGTAAAATCTTTGTTTGGATTGATGACTAGTGCAAACAGAAATATGTCAGCAAGTTGAAATGCAAAAATGTTAACTTCAACTCACTGAGATTTCTATTACTTTTGTGCAAATTCATTCATAGCTTGAAGTGGTTTAATTTTAAATCTTATCTATCCGTTGATAGCTCAAGTAGTAGGGAACATGGCTGGAGTGCTAAACGTTTTGGTTTCAATTTTAGCTGATGGCACTCAAGTAATTTTTTTTTAAACAGTTAAAATCAATACTATATAATACTTAATAGAGAATTGGCTCAAATAATAAGTATGAAATTTGCATGAATTAAAATATATTTGAGCATATTTTATGACCACGAAATCCCCCACCCCCTCCCCAATTTTTAAATAAAATCATTTTTTAAGCGATTAATGGGAATCCATAAGCACTAGAACATAAATCTAATAAGTATGAATTATTGTTTAGTTATCTCCCCTTGTTTCTTGGAATTTCAAAATAATGTGTGAAACATTCAGTTTGCATACTTATAAAATTTTATTATCTTAATTTACACGATTTTTGGAATATGATAGTTTTCGTTTTGTCATGGTTACATACATCGTACAGATTTTATTTTATTTTTTAACGTAAGTGAAATTGAATAATTATTACTTAATAACCTCAAAAGCAAGCAACAAACTTTTTTTTTTGCCTTATATAATAAAGAAAAGATGTGTAAATTAAAAAATTTGGAAGATAAACAAATGAAACGTTTTTTTTTTTTGTTTTTTTTTTTTTACTTATCGAGTTAACAAAAAATGAAACCTTTCGTCAATTCGTGGCTGTGAAATGAATCGAACCGGAAGTTCAGTTTTATCAACAGAACAGATTCGCAGAAACGGTTAAAAAAATATATTTATTTTATTTAATATTTTAATTTTAATTAGGTAAATTTATTTTAATAACATAAAAACATACCTCGACTCTAAAAATGGGTTGTTTGAAAATTTCAAATAAATTGGTAACGTAGCAATATGGTTTTATTCTTTTAGAACGAACCAACTTCTGGACAAGTAAATAAAATTTAAAAAAACAAAAACAATTGAAAATAGAAAAAGGGAGAAAAAGTGATAGTTACTTGGCTTTAAGCAATTGCTGATGCATATTTGGGTTGGCCTCTCCATCCATTTGCAACTCTCGTAAAACCCTGCACGATTTATAAGCTACACTTATCAACATGGTCAGCACCTCACTGATCACCAGTTTAATCGGTCCGGGCCCAATGAATTTAGGGAGCTCAGCTATACGGCTCTTGGCAAGGTAAGGACCCGAAAAGCATCGGTGATTATAGTAAATTTTTGGACACCACGTATCCTCTGGCAAAAAAATAAGAAAAATCATTTTAAAAAAAAAAAATAAAAAAATTACGGTTATAGATTCTTCGGACTTCAAGTTTTCATCTGGAGTGTTATTTCCACATTTCAGTCAATTGGAACCTTAAACCTTCTTCACATATTTTCTGAACACTAATATTTCTGTTGACTTCTGGAATTTCATATGTAACATTTTATTCAATCCACAGGAGTAGCAGTCATGAAACAGGTGAAAAACAAAAATCTGATGACCCCCCCCCCCCAGTATCAATTTTTTTCAATTTTGACCCCTTAACAGTCCTTTTTATCCGGATGAAAACAGATTAAAAATTTAACACATGACTGAATACCCTATATACTAAATCCCAAGTCTGTAGATCAAAAATTCATTGATTATATAGGTTTATAATTGTCCTCACACACATTCTCACTTTTATAGATATACTAGCCTGGATGCCCGGCGTTACCCGGGTGTTTGGAAGTGTGTTGAGCAAAAAAAAAAAAAAAAATGTAGTAGGCAGGCAGGCTCTAACTCGTACCGCGAAGGAGAAAACGAAAGTGAAAAAAAAAAAAAAAAAAAATGACGCATTAGCTGTTGCGCCCATTGCCAAACTGGAAGTGACACAGGTTTAAATTACAGCTAGACAATCAAAAAGAGGCGATGATTTTCGAAAATATTGGTGAAAAAAGCGATGCCTCCCTGTAGAAAAGTGCCCAGTTGAGGGTGAAGGAATTAATGTTTGTGGCCAATTTTTTTATATTTATCGTCTGAAGGGTCGAGCTTCAAAAATGATACCAATATCGTGAAAATCCGTCGCCTCATGAAAGTTTTTGCAAAACATACATACTACATACATTTAAACAGACAGGTGAGATTTATATTATAGATTACAACTATATTGGAATCTTACCTTCCATGTTAACTGTTTTAATTTTATTATATGTGCTCTCAATTGGAATTGGCCTGAAAAATAAAATAAAAATATATTAGGGATTAACTCGCAATGGTAGTATAGAAACTACATTGATGAGCGTGAAATACATTCTTAGGACGCTTCAAGAGAGATGTTCAGTTATGCACTGCCCTCATTGTCAATCTCAGGTTTTGCATCATAT
Organism: Euprymna scolopes; assembly: GCF_053919585.1. Taxonomy (NCBI): domain Eukaryota; kingdom Metazoa; phylum Mollusca; class Cephalopoda; order Sepiida; family Sepiolidae; genus Euprymna; species Euprymna scolopes. The sequence goes on from NC_136509.1 coordinate 81,886,887, forward strand.
CAGCATGACACTACGTCGACCCCACATGTTGTGTGCGTGGCTTTGTTCTCCATCTTTCTTGTTCTGGCCATGTCAATCATCTTTTTCACGCTGGCAACCGTCAATAGGGATGCAGTAGTAGAAAATAAAAAAATTAAAAAACAACAAAGATACAGACGTTAATGCTTCACATATGGTGTGTTTCTACATGCTACGGTTCACCTCTACATCTTGTCAAGTTCGTCCGTTACACTTAGTTCATCTACATCTCCTAAAGCCTTTCCGACCTGGCACTAGCCATAATCTAACTGTAGTCAAAGTCCAACCGTCCAACTCTAATTTATCGGTAGCGTCAATAATGGTTTCTGTTATCTGTTTGTCAAGAGAGGGGGGGGGTGATTCCTGCGATCTGTACCACCTGCCGAAAAAAAGTTTCTACAGCTGGGAATCCATATCTGCCTGAATGTTTCCGATTGCGATATACAGAACAGGCTGGAAAACAGCTGAACCGTCACCGAACAGTCAATTGGTATTGACAGTGGTTGAAATAACTTTTACACCGGTTCTCGTTAGATGGCTGAACTTAAACAGTGATTCCTTTTACCATTTGGAAAATACTAGGCGCTGTATGCATTGCTTCGAGGCGTAGAAATTTCCAGATTAGTATTTGGTGGCGCGTTTAAAGCCACCAGAAGAGATGAACCGTCAGCCCTCATAGACATGCATCTAAGAGAAGAAAAACTTTGATATTTCTATATTTCAGTCCGTTTGTTATAGTCATTTGTCGCATCTGAATTTAAATCTACTCTTGCCTCTCTCTATGTTCAGAACAAATTTTGTTCCATTGTCTATTGATAGATCTATATCCTAATTTATTTGCTTTGTTATTTCCTTAACGACCACAGGTCAACCATAGTATCACATCAACTCCGATAGCAACTGACACGATTCTGGATATTCCAAATGGCTCCTTGAATGCTATCTACACATGCCGACAGTACGAAATATTGAAAACTGGCACTCTTTCACCTTTCTTTTTAACGACATGCCAACAGACATTAACCAATGAGCTTAAATAAACATGTCGTTTGAGTTCATCCTTCGTTCCATTTCCCACTAAATTCATTTCTAAGACTCATCTATTTAACCAAATCCATTTGAATGAAAATATGACCATATAGTGACCATATAGTCACGTGGATGTGTAACTGCAAAAAAGAAGGGGTTCCATCAATTATGCTTTATGTAACCTCACGTGTGTCTCCCTCATCAGATCGCCGGACTCCCAACGTCGTGTACCGTGGATTTTTCGTTCGACTGTTCTTATTTTGGCCGAATCGTCCTTTTCCCGTTGGCGACTGTCGATGAGAACACATACGGTTCACAAAATAGAAATATGAACAAACAAAGGAAAAACACAAACGCCAATGTTCACATATAAATTGATTGTTGGACTTGTGAGTGTGTGTGTGTGTGTGTGTGTGTGTGTGTCTTCCCCTGTTCTATCGATGTTACATTTGTCTGTTTCACAATCAACTCTAAATGTCAAACTGTAGTCATTATCAACTCCCATACGACGTCTAGCGCATCTAGTTGTCAACTGACTGTTAAACTTCCATCCGCTCTCGAGCGCATCTCGATCTCAACTGACTGTCCCCTCTACATTGGTATCACTGGTCGCCCACCCTATCCTGGTTACCGGAAGCTGCCCTTCCTTGGTTTATCAGTAGGTTTCTATTGTTATGGTTGATTGTAGGATATTTCCTCTTTCTTTGTTTTTCTAAGCCATTTCCTATCCCTTTGTCTATTGTAGGATATTTCCGATTTCTTTATCTATTCCCACCCCTCTAAGCACTCAGTGGCTCAAATCCACCCTAGGGCCACTTTATACTATCACATTTATTAGAAGCTTGGTATTGCAAAGCCAATAGTAAAAAAAAACTAAAATCAAGATGGTAAAATACCCATCCCGCTCTCAAAGGTCTAGCAAGTCAGCAGAATTAGCCTTTGCTTTAAAAACGTGAATAAAATTAAATCACTTTAATTACTATTAATATCAACAATACTATTTATATATATATATATATATATATATTAGGTAATGAAGCTGATGAAATTTTTTTTCCTAACACTTTTTTCAAACAAACTGGTTCTCGTCTCAACCTACTTGTAATTCCAGTGCATTTCTTTTGCATTGAAGACCTACACGCAACTCTCTCTCCAAAAAAAAAAAAAAAAAAGGAGCCGGAGAACTTTCCTTTTACTAGGGGATTTCAAACACTACAACCACTGATCATCACTTTTGTCTTAGTAACATTCATTTTACTCATCATCCAATTTTGATATTAAAGATGCAGCGAATGTCCTGGGCGAAGTTTCGTGCATGCTATCCATAGAGTTGATACCAGTCAAATTAATTTGAACAGAGTTTTCTTGGTCTTCCACAGACCTTTATGCTTGAGATATTAATGCGAATGATGGCACACTGTACATAGCTAAACCACCCAAGATGCAGAGGAGCATATAAGGCATCCAAAACCATACCAATACCAAACTTCTAATAGAGCATGTGATACTATCAACCCCCACCCCCTACATTCCACAAGTTGTTAGGAAATAAGAAAAAAAAAAAAAAAAAAGTTTATCAGCAGAAACAAGCTTATATGTTCTATAACCTTTATTTTGCTGATAAACTTTTTTTTTTTAAAAAGGTTTATAGAAAAACAATGAGGAGAAAGTTGTTCGCCAAAGCACACAAAAGGCGTTCAAAAATAAGATTGTTAATCGAGGTGCAGCAGTGATTGGAACAATAGAGGTCAATATATTTAGAGTTAGTTTACAGACAATTTTAATAATAGCAACGGGTTTACGACAGCTAGGAACAGTTTACTGACAGTCATGAGTTTGTGACAGTGGAAGACAGTTTCCAATTTAGGATTGTTGGTGGCTTGAAGGTCCTGAGATTCAAAGCCAGGCAAGAATAGATCAGGTCTGAGCGAGAGGCATAGAAAAAAAAAAAAACATAGCAGGGGACTGACACAACCAGACGGCTAGCGACTGACGTTTGAGGTTACTTTTCCTATGCTATATTGACAATATCTCACTCACTCACACACACACTAACTGATTTGCATCAAGTACACGTCTTATATTATCGTAATGCGACCAGAAAGGAGATCATAGGGTAATAGCTGAAGTGATTCTCTCCACTAGTTTGCTGCCGCACATCCATCTGGTTATGGCACTGTCATTATGCCACAGCCGTTGCAAGAATTTGGGCAATATTCCTCCAAGTCTTTAACTTAGTTTCAGAGGCAAGTACTAAATTAACATGGAGCATTTCTTCTGGACAATCCATACAAAACTTTCTGGACAACGCTTCTAAGACACAAATAATAAAAGTAGAAAGAGAACCTTGGGTTTACTTTCAGCAACTCTAACTCACTGCCCTTATTTTGTCTTAGTCCTCACATTGCATGAGCAATATTTCTGACAAAGGGGGAATAATTGCTATTTTCTGGATAACAATCTATCCATCTAACACTTATTGTTGCCTTATTTTTTACCATAAAGTATTTTAAAATAATTTTTTTTTAGCTCCTTACATGAAGTGGCTTTATTACTTATCTGGAGTGATTTTCATTTAAAAAAAAAAATTTTTTTTTATAAAGCAAACAAAGTACAGTATAATTAAATAATCAAATATTAGTTCTATCCTCTTTGTTAGTGTCTAAACACTATGTCACAGGTCAACTCAAAGCCTTTGGTGAAATTGTGTACGACGAAACTATAGTATCCTTACAAGGAAAGAGGACTTACAGAGCAGTTTGATCGTATAGTTAATTCACAGAATCTCAGTAACCAAAAAGTAATTCATTTCATTTTACTTACTCTGGTTGTACAACGGCTACTCGTCTGTGTGGTCGCCTGAGAGCAGTTCTACGAGGAGGTTTCAATTGGTATCCATTACTTTCAGACCAACCAACGGGGAAAAGATTGTGAGACTCGATATCCTCAATGAAACTAGACTTCATTTTGGAACTATTATCCAAATGTATCCACATAAGCCGATCAATAATTTTGGTGATGGTTGCAGCACAGATCTGGTTGCCATTTTCGGGATTCACAGCCTCAAGTTTATAACCACGTTGGAATTTTTGATAGGGGACATCCTTTAAAAGAAAAAGAAAATTTGCAATAATTGTGCGTTGGGTATTTGTACAGTTTAATCAACACATTAAAAAATGAAAATATAAAAAAAAGAAAAGGTTATATTGTACGTATCTGTTTTGGACTGAAAATCTCTTACCAAAAATTTCACTTAATTTGATAGAGTATTTTTTGTTTTTTGTTTTTTGTTTTTTTGTACAGCGGGAAAATACATTTTTATGACAGCACATTGAAGGTAGCCATCTTTGAATTTTTTGAACATGCCACAGGGAGATAATTCAGTTTAAAGCACCATTACTCCCTCCCCATCTTTAATACTAGCTTTTCTTCCTAAAAATCTAACCTTTTGCTCGGTATCATAAATTATTTTTTCGCTGTTAAAAAAAAAAAAAAAAAAATCAGCAATTTTTTTTTTTTTTTTTTCGGAGAACTTTATTCCATAACGGATACATACAATATAAACTTTTTTCAAGATTTTCATTTTTGATTAAACTGTAAACATACCATACATTGTAATAAATTGTTAATAATTGTAATAACTACTATCAACATTCTCCCCTCCTAAATGTTAGAAATAAAAAAAAAAAAAAAAGACGAAAAATATAACAAAATAAGAGGAAATAACTTTACCAGCAGAACAAAGGTACAGGAAGTTGTTCACTAACGTACACAAAAGGGAGCTGAAATAGTATTATTAATCCAAGCGTGATTAACGAAAGACAAGACAAAGGTTAAGGAGAATTGCAAATTTGGCAGGTTGTGAATTGGAGTAGATAGAGGGTAGCTGACGTCAACCAACGACAAAGAAATCTGGATAGACTATGTAGATGCCGACATTTGCATTCAGAGAGTCAATGGTGTCACACACCATCCAGAGTGCAACTGATATTTGCAGAAATTGTTGAAGTTGGTGCTTTGTTTTATTTTATCTTTTATACTTGTGAGTCACTGTGCACCCCTCAGCAGCCGCAATGCAAGAAACAACAACACAGCCAGAAGAGAAAATGAAAGGAAAGAAATCAACAACACAATGTTGGAGTTGGCAATCATTATCAAATAGCCTAGAATGTGGTTTCAATTATTTATTTTCATATATATATATATATATATATATATATATATATATATATATATATTATATCCTCTATCCTATAATACATAAAATATGCATTGGTTATTTATATTTTTATAAACCAGTAGAAATATGTGCTTTTTTTTTTTTTTTCAATTTGTCTTTTTCATTTATGGAAGGTAAAACATTGCAGAGGTTTAACAGATAACGACAAACAAATGACATGGAGTGAGTTCTGAAGTTTCCAACTTTTTTCTTTTTTTATTCACTTTTTTGTTTTTATATATTTCTTAAAGATACATGAATGACCAAAAAAAAAAAAAATGGTATATCAACGATTCTGGAAGTTTACTTTAAAATCGTAATAAAACTTTTGCATTTTTTTTTTTAAACTGGTCCATATTTTTATCAAGAAAATCAACTGATTAATAGGAATTTGTAGGCTTTAAAACATTAATAAATTGAGTTATGTTTAAGTTATCTCCCTTTGTTTAAGATTTTTTTTTTTTTTTTTTTTAGCAGACACTGTCAATCTCCCAATAAAAATAAAACTGCTTGATCAATTTATGGGACTTTTGGAATATGATATTTTTGTTTCATTGTAGATACACGATACAAATTTTTTTTATTTTTTGTTTTTTTAATACAGAGGGGGGTCTGGACAAGAACGTTTTTATCAAAGTAAAAAGAGAGTAAGGAGATGAAAAGACCAAATCCTTTGTAACAAAATCCGAATTGCTCCTACCATGCAGAGAAGTCCGAAATAATTCCTTGGAGCAGCTTTTGATTTACAATGATGGAGATATTCAGGCCAGGAGAAATCACGATTCCAACCTAAAAAGCAAATAAAAGTAAAAATGAACAAATATTTCCAAAAATTCCTAAAATCTATTATTAAAAGTAATTATAACTGGATTGTAACAGTAATGGATCCTATCAAGTGCCGCCCTAAAAGGTGGCTATAAAAAAAAAAAAAAAAAAATGCAGAATCCTTCCACACTATGAGCGATAGCAACTTTGTCTTTCTTTTTCATCAAATCTTTTTTTGGAATTCATACATTAGATCTACTGCTCTTTGTAAAGTCGGTTCTTTCTGTCACTCTAAATACTTTTCTCTATCGTTACAAATCTACCATCAGTATCGTTGTCATATTTGAGCTGGTGAATCCGTCTCATTTTCTTGATAAGCTGTAGAAACGTATTCATATTTTAATTGGCTTCACTCTTCTCTGAAACCTCTCTCACAGACGTAATGTTGCTAGTCTTTTCTATAAATACTATTATTGGTCGGTCCCCCAACAAAAGGAGGGTGGACCCGTAAATTCACCCTTGTCCGTTCGTCTGTCCACACTTTTCTCAACACCTTAGAATTCTTTGAAATTTTGCACAAACATTAAACACGATATGAGTAAAAAAGTAACTGAACAGATTTTCTGAGAAAACTTCAGTCGCCACGGGGTGCCTTTTGTGTTAAAATGGTTAAAATTGAGACTTTTGTGCTTATTAAAAAAAAAAAAAAAATTGATGCCTTGGATTTTTATAAAACTTTTTGAAATGTTGTCACTAACCGATTTCTACATAATTTTGTTTGTCTACACTTTGCAATAATTCTTGGGTGTGCCAATTTTTTAAACTATTTTAACATATTTGTCCCAAATTTTCTGTACATGTCTAACAGTTTTTCATGGTGCAAACCACAAATTTACATATGTTAAGGCCTAAAACTGCACCATTTGTTCATTTTTACCAGGATTTGACATCCCCTGGGGACTTTTGGGGCTGAATAGGAAGGGGGGGGTGAACTTAACCATTTTTCTCATGCCTTGTTCACTGTGCACTCACAGGGGACCATGCATGCTTCATTTTTTTTTTTTTTTTTTTTATTCTTTTACTCCTATTCACCCCCAAAGTGCAGTACAGTACCACTTTCATATATGGAGCTGCTATTTAGGGCTATATCTACATGGACATTACGTAGGAAGTTGAGCAGCAAAATGTGTGTTCACACTACATTTAAACATCTGCATGTGAATACAGTCAGGGAAGCAGGAAACAAGACAAGGAATTCCAAAATCTAGCAATTTGAAGGAAGAAACTATTAAAGTAGGTGGTTTTCTGGCATCTAGAAATCTCTAAAATGTAGAGGTGGGAGTTTGCTGCTTGTCAGATTAATCGAGAGTATTTATGTTGATGTGGGCATAAGTGCTCCAACTGGAAGTCTTCCTCTAAGGTTTCTGACATTTCCTTAGATATGTAGGCAGACTTGTATGAGAATGCCCATCCCCTAAAAATGCAGGTTTTTACACCATTTTAAAACTTTTTTTTTTCAGCAATTATTATAGATTACAAACTCCAATATAGCAGAAAAAAAAAAAATGACTTAAGGGGGGTTCACTTTCTTGTTATAACATTCTACTTCATTGCTACCTGACTTACTGTCCATTTCCTTACAGAAGTGTCACATGATTAGAAAGTTACAAGAAAGTGAACTCCCTTAAAATACATTTTTTTTTTTTTTTTTTTTTTCCCAAAAATTTTTTATGCTGATATAATATGTAAGTCTGTAATCTATGATAATCATTGGAAAAAAACTTGAAAAAGAGAAAACATGCATTTTAGGAGGTGGGCACATTCATACAGGGCCATCGATATGTGTATGTGTTCATTCTTTTTCCCTATTAAGGCAACTTTATTAGGGAGGTCATCTATAAATATAAATGTATGTTCGCTTTTTGTGTATGTTTGTAAAAGGCTCTTTTCGCTGGACTTCTCGGTCGGCTCATTCCTTAAAACTTTTTATATCACGTTTAATCATAATATCTACCAGTTAACAATGGAGGTCGCCTGTCTATTTAATTTGCTCGACTTTGAAAAGATAAATATTCAGCATTTTTCGATCGCCGCATGTGCATTAAGCTTTTTCGTATAATAAAAGCGAAATTCTGGCAGCATTTTTCCAGAAACGTCCGAAAGCAATCAGCTTTGATCAATGCGGAGTTTTTCCTTATATCAGACAATTGCTATTCAATTTGAATAATCCCCTTTTTACGGGGAGCTGGTTTCCCCCCAACATCTTGGGGAAACAAAAAAAAAGAAAAATAAGAAAAGGCTGCCTGCAGTAAATAAAATACTGCCCCATAGTCAAAGTTGATCTCATTAAGTCATTAAGTATCGCCACCTGCCAATTCGTAATACTTAAATAAATTCAATCAGGTTTCCGTTACTATTTCGTGGTGGCCCAGTGGTTAACATCGCACGTTTTTTTTTTTTCACACTTTAATTTACAACTTTGACTCAAGGGTTCGGGTTCGATCCTTTACCTACCAAAATTTTTTTTTTTTTAAATTTTACCCCCCCCCCCCGGACACAAACACCCGGGTGTTTTGATTTACCCAAAACCACATACGTCTCCAAACACCCGGGCAACGCCTCTAATTAGGTCCTGTTTCTTAGTGTTTTGTCCAAATGAAATGAAACTTTGGTCATAACTAGTTTATTATATTCAAAACATCACATCAAAACACTAGGGTCTTTGGCCTTTTTTTCTCCATTCTACAGCATATGTTCTAGATGGCCTCCATTTAGCTTTTTTTTTGGGGGGGGGGGTCACCCTGTACATTCAGAAATTAGTTAGGTTATCTGCAGTAGAACGAGCTTGCCTAAATCAATACAGTCAGTTGGAAAGGAGTTTAATATTTACAAAGTGGTGGAATAGTGCTTAAGTACTCAAAGATTTTAACAAAGAGAAGGAGGCTAATGGGGCGATAATTAAGTGTCTTTCAGAACTGTCTGATCTATTCCCTGCTTCTTTTGTTTCGGTTCATTTGACTCGTTGGCCTAGTGGTCTTCATCAATCTGCTGTTTTGATACTTCATTGTAATACAGCTGCAGTAGCTTCTTTCCAAGAACTGCAGGTTTGTGGAATTCTTCTTGCTGACTATTTTCCTTCTATTTATAGCCATTGTCATTTCAAGAATAAGGTCAATAGGCATCTCTAGGTTTTGCAAGAATAATCTTTTGTTCTTGCTAGATTCTTACATCAAGTGGCTTCACGCTTTGTTTGCAGCGATTTCCATAAAGAAAAGGTAATTAAAACTGGATTAAACTTCTGCATATCAAGACAGAGAAGCAAGAAACAGAGATGGACTTCCACAGTCTAGCAGTTTCAATGGATTTTATCAAATATTTGAAAAATGCATTTGTAAAAGAAGGATGCACTCCTTCTCTAAAGTGGAATCCTTCCACATTAGTGTTAAAGCAATATGGTTAATAGGACTGAGAAAAAATCCAGGAGGGGTCAGCATCAGGATCTGTCAACCTCTGGTCGTTTTTGCTTTTGCATGTGGCAACTAAAAGCAGTGTCAGGTGAATAAGCACAAATCAATGGAATTAAAGAAGGAACATTGGGTCAAGTTAAATATACTTATGTCATTCCGACGTCCGCTTTTTGCTTAGCAGAAGTCAGGCCAATGTATACCAAAGAGAAGCCCTTTCTGGTTAATATGTATGTAATTCCAGTTTAATTCCAAAACTTTCCATAAAAAATTGTCTTTCCTTTGAAATACTTCTTTTTCGGAATGGTTTTATTTTTAATAAAATGTGTTATAATCAAAATATCTTCAATATTAATTATAAATAAAAATCTATATGTATAACGTAGTAGCGTGTGTGTGTGTGTGCGCGCGTGTGTACAACTCTTCTACAGCCCATACCACTATACCGATCATGACTTAAGCGGGTACCAGAGCGTACAGCCAAGTCCCACGCAAAGCAGAATGACTTCCGCTAAACAGCAAAAATCAAAGTGATACAAGTTTATTTAACTTCACCCAACATTACTTTTTTGCCATTCCTTTGTGAGGTCAACGCTAAACCTTGCAACTTTGTATTGTTGGAAACATTCTTAAGACATTTTAGGGCAATTTGCATAAGTGACTTTATGCAAATTACCCACTATTACTTGAGGAGAGGAGAGGAGATTATATATATATATGTGCACACACACATTAAATATACATACATACACACACTGACACACAGGGTGTCCACAAATCTGGCTACATTATGTAGCCGGACTTTGTGGAAGCATCCTGTAGATTATGTAGCCAGACTTTGTGAGCACCCTGTATATATATATATGTATATATATATATATATATATAAAAAACAAAAAAAACGGACCTTGAACGAGAACAGTTATAGAAAAAAAATTTTTTAAAAAAATGAAAACACTTCTGACTTCTGTTACCTATTCTCCAGAACAACCGTTTTGGAAACTACCAAACTTTAAACTGGCATAAATATTATTCTTTATTGTATTTATAATTATAACTGAGTATAATTTGTTTTTGAATGCAATAACTTGTTGGTTGAAGATGTTGGTTTTTTAATTGCCTTCGTCCAAAACACAGAAGGTTGTTCTGCTACAAAAGATTTTTTTTTTTTTTTTTTAGGAAAAACAAAGTGTTTGAAATAACTCATGGAAATTTCTAACAGTATGCAATCGCTGAGGAAAATTTCATGTAAACCAGACAATCATTAGACACAATTTTGATAAGCACGATGAAAAAGTCTGGCTCGTTTATTAAACAAACAAGGTAAGAGTATCATGGCAAACATTAAAAAATAATTTGTATGCAGCAAATTACCTGGTGGTGGTGTGAGTCTTATTGCCTTCGAGCTGCACCACTTGGCGGGGAAAATGCCCGGTGAATCAATGTGACAGCCAAACTGGACATTTGATCGTTCCCTTTCTGATCTTAAATCATCAATCTCCACGATGAAGTATTTATCGTCAATAACCTCGATCACGGTCGCGGGGCAAATCTCGTTTCGGGTCAGGGGGTTAATCGCCTCAAGTTTCCAATTTTCCTTGAAATTATGTTTACGAATATCTATCTGGTCCTGCGAAAGAAAGAAAATGTATGTTATTGTTTATTTAGTGCTAGTCTATAATCCCCTCTCTCTAAGAAAATAAGAAAAAAAATCTTTATGGTGTATCGTTGATGGAAAGAAAATGTCATACACTAAAAATCATGTAAATTGATTAAATAAAATCATTTTTAAGCGAATTTAAACTTTTTTTTTCAAATGTCCTCTCCCCGCTCCACATTTTGGAATTATCTCCCTTGTCCTACAAAATGGTGTTCCTATTTACTTGCCTCCCCACGAGGGCAGAGTTAGACAAGGTTTTTAATGTAGGGAAAATCAAGCTCCCAAAAAAGGGGAACTCTGGATAGGAACAAAAATAAAGATTGTTTTAGTCATGAAGGATTTCTCCTCCACTGACTAAGGACAGAAAAGGTGAAGTGTAGCATCAAAACAGATACTACACTGTGATCTTCAATGATGTTGAGAGATTATCATTCAGCCATAAAATTTAAATTTGTTTTCTTAAAATAAAATTATTTGAGCAATTTACTTGATTTTTGGTGTACAATATTTTCTTTCCATCCTGGATTCATACAGCATAAGGACTTCTTTATTTTTTATATTTTTGCTTTTTTCAGGAGGGGTGGGGGTGTGGACATGCATCGAGTTTTATTTTTTGGTGCTTACTTAGAATTAGACTGAAGAAAAAAAAAATTATGTACATACTTGTTACAGAAAAAAGATGCCATATTTCAAAAATCATGCAAATTGATCAAGTAGTTTGGTTTTTTTTAAATTAAGAAAATCAAATGTTACAATTTTTAGCGATTAAAAATTTGAATTATTTTGAATACAAACAATCTCTGTAATCGAATTAAGTTGCCACCCTTGAATTTTAACAATTTCTAAAACAGTATTGCCACTCTCGAGCCCCCGTTTGTTTCCTCATAAAATTTGGTTTTCTTAATTAAAAAAATAAAAAAATCATCTTGCATATCAACTGTTCCTGGTCGTTTAATACTGAATCTAATAATTTCCATTAAAGTTGTTATGCTTCAATCGTCCGTACATTTTGTTCTAGCCAGCATATCTGGGCTGGTGCACCAAACACTAAATTCTTCGTCTCGGACAGTGTGTAAAAAAGAAGAGATAGAGAGAGCTCAAGTCGAGGGAAAAAGTTGGGAAGTGAAATATGGATTTTGAGATGGACCATGTAGGGTGAAAGACCTTGCTCAAGGGCATTTACTTACTTGTAAACGAGACAGCATTCACCTAAAGTGGGTGGAGCTGGTTCCATCCATCCTTGCCACTGCATCTTTCACAAACACTGACCAAATCCGATGATTTGAAGTCGACAACCGAGTGATTTCTATTCCCTATTCCAGCAGTGGACTCCATAGATACAGGGTCTGGGTTGTAAATGAACCAACAATGTCCGAAGCAGTTTAGTATCATGTCCAGGACAAGTTCTACTTAATCCATAGATTAGGATCCAACAAGTATAATCACTTCAGTTCAGTGTGCACCTGTTAACTAAATGTTTAGTGAGTTTTGTTTTACGGCATATCAACCCTTTTTTAGTTTATTTAATGTCAAATTCATTATTTTAGAAAAAGTTTTTATACTTCAAGTTCTTTGTATCTTCAAATATTTGTTTATCGTGTTTTGGTTGTTTTGTAAAGGAAAAATATTTTAGTTTTTGGCTTTGCAAAACATGATTTGACTTTTGCAAAGTAGAAAAAATGTTTGGTGCATTTTAGGTCAGAAAGCCGGTATCTTCAGACAGCCTAATCTGGTACAGTAAATATGGGGTGACTAATCACTTACTAAAGCTCCTGAGTTGAAGCGTCATCATTCAACGAACTAAAAGTTCATAAAAACAGATTGGGGCCCCCATATCAAATAAGGGGGGGTCTCTCCCATTCACCTTTCAATCAACGGGCGCATTAATTCACAATCCTTTCTGCAAATATTTTGTACCAATAAACTTCAATCTATGCCTGACTAGTCCAAGTCATGCATATCAAACAGTAATTTTCATCATTGTTAAATGATTTGTGAGGACACTTTGATGATCAGTTCATAAGATATGCGATTCTGAATCTGATTTACACTCCCCAAACCTTATCCGCCTTAAATCGATTTTTATTTGTGCGATTATCTCCAGGATACAAGGGTCGTTTCAAAAGTAAAATTTCCTTTTTTTTTTTTTCTTTTTTTTTTTTTCAACGCAAAAATAAGTTGAAGAGCTAAAAAATAGAAGAAGTGCCATTAATACAAGCGGCCTTTTGTGCTCCAGAATTTATTTTTCTATATAGTCATCAGCATTCTGAAAACACTTTTGCCAGCCTCTTTTGACGCCTTAGTTGCAAGTTTTGACCACTCTTTGTCACTCGCATCTGTTCACACTCTGAAATCGATGAACTCATCTAACTGTACTGACATCAACTGCAATAGTGCAATAGTTTCGTAAACATTCCAACAGGCACCATTGAATCTTTAGCGGTTTAATTTTTTCTGCATGGAGGAATTCAGTAACGCATTGTTTCTGAAAAATACTCATGACAGGGTTTGTCTTTTTAAAGTTACACACTGTCAATATTTGCAACAGAGATGAAACTTTTAAGTCACAAATGCATAAGTTTAGTCATCATAACAATGCAATTTGAAATCCACTAATTCATTCAGATGGAATACAAAATAGGAGACATTACTTTTGGAACGCCTCTCATAATATTTATCTAGACACTCTCCTGAGAATTCATGAACTGAAGAGGGCTATCACAGAAAAAAAAAATCAGGGTCTTGCTTCGAGAGGAGCGAGTCAGAGTTTATCGACATGTTTGCACATCATATTGAGGTACGTTTATTATTAAACAGTGATACTAATAAAACTAATTAGTATTTTTAGTTGTAAAGAATGACCCCCCCCAAAAAAAAAAAATTCTATGCATGGAATCGGTAATAAAATTCAGAATCCATTCTGCAAAGATATACTGCAGTTTATCTCCAACTTGTCCAAGCTCTAGTTGTACATATCCAACAGTCCTTGCTTTATAACCATCAATGTAGAAAGTTCATTAAAGAAATAAATTTAAAAAACATACATATATATTTACAAGAACAACCTTATCTCTGTGTGTGTGCGCGGAACTAGCTCTACCGAACTACTGTCAAATTCTGGTCTACAAACTTGAAACTCAATATATAGAGGATTTGGACTTGGAGGAAATTTGATTTGGCTTTTAGCCAGTAAAACTAGCTGCTAAAGGGTAAAAATTAAAACATCAGAACTTGGCAGGCATAAGTCAACTTAAACTGCTCCTCTACGCATGTGGCAAATATACATTTATATGTTAAAGTCAGTTCATTTTTTAAGTTATGATATTCATTTGTCCTTATATCATATGGTAATAATCTATTAGAGCAGAAAACTTTGACATTTAGGGACCTCAACAGTGACGAAGAGTGATTTTGTCACTAAGCGAGTTTGTCAGGGATATGTACGTTGAGGGGGGCACAAGTGCAAGGAGTTCATCAGAGCACATTCCATTAGATGCAGGTCTTGGCAGGTTATAAGGAAACCTAGGTTTGCCCAGTTACCAGTGTCTCCATCTCGTGTGCTGCAAAATTCGAAAGACAAGCCAATAAAGTTGGAGTCATTGCAGCTTCAGGAATTGCGGGAAAAGTGTCGCAGTGCTTTACCATTCGTCTATTGTGACTTCAAACTGAATTTTTCCTCACCATTTACTCCCTTAGCCTTTACCAACATATACACAATTTGCCCATAGCTGGTGAAAATTTGAAAATGCTTATAATTTTGACGAAAATAACAGAGCTCCTCATCGTATTTATATTTTCACGATAAAATTAAAGCGATGTGCAGCATGCTTGTAAACTAAAAACAAATCAATCAATTACTTACCTTGAATATATCAATAGGAAGAGGCATGACTTCATTTTCCCTTAAAGATTCCTGAAGTATTTCTTCCCATTCTTCTTTGGAATATTGGTCCTCAAAGTCTAAAAGTAATGAAAATATTAAAATCATAAGTTAGGTTTGAAGTTGCACTTTCTGCTATAGAATTTTTTCAGACTGGACAAAAAAATAATTTAAGTTTTTTTGTTTTTTTTTTGTTTCTAAATTCTATCAACTGATCTTTATTTTCAATATTAAGAAATGAAAAGAATCTCCTAACTGCATCTTCAGCAATTACTGCCTTTCATAGCTACTGTCGTCTCACCACGTTTTGAGCAACTAATCCTCTGACAAGTTTTGGGTAGAATCAAAACTGCTATCTTCAAACAATGCTCACCTGGAACTGTAGAGATTCAGCATCTCTATCCACTGTGCCACGGGCCCTGAAGGGCGTTCAAGGTTGGAGTTTTTGTTCTTATAAATCCACATTTTTTTGTTTGTGTTTTTTTACTGAATTATTTTTTCGTTTTGAAATAGGGTGTGTGAAAGATAACTTTAATTATTACTATATTGTTTAGTCATTAAATTATTAATTTAACCAAATTGTTAAAACTATAAATGATTTTTGAAGTTAATTTAAATATATCAATAAAAAAGATAATTTATATTTTCAATATTAACTTGTCGAAATAATTTATATTTTCAATATAAGCTTCTTGACAATTACTTCAAGTTAAAATGATTTCTAACTCAAATGTTTTGGAAAAGGTCCACTAAAAATGAAAAGATTTTAATTCCAATACTTTGAATATTTGAAAAACAATGATTTTTTTGTAAATTAATTTATTTTAATATTTGAACTTTCAGCTCTCTGCGTCCTTTTCAAAAGCAAATCCTTTTTTTTTTTTTCTTTTATTGGTCTTTCCCCATTTGTCCATATCTGCTTCTGATAGAAAAGAAGCAGGCACGGGATAGTATCTGTTCTGTTGTCATATCCTCCTCCAAGGCATTACCTTTGTTTTTTTTTGATGGGTGGGGGGGAAGAGCACGAAGTAAAGGCTCCAGTTCAGAATTCCATATAGACTTCCTAGTTTCGAAAAGATTCACCTACAGATGCGGTTACAAAAAAAAATTTCAGGTTTGTGCAAAATACTATCTCTTTAGCGCCTCACCCAATTGGGATGATGCAATGGAGATGTGGTAGATAAATGTACAAATTGTTTAGGAACTTCCAATTCAATGTGATACCTAATAGCTTCTACAAGATGCAACAGAAATGCCTCCCATATTTTAAACTTTCAACTATACATTGTAAAACCAACACAAAGTCAAGTATCTGCAGAATGTCTTCTTGGTTCCTCCTCTTCTCTTTTCTCTCTCTCCCAACAATCGAACACAGCATATAATAACAAAACGCTAAAGCACGTCTGACAGCACTGACTTCTGCCAACAGTCTGCCCCTCCTCTTAACAACACAGGCTTTTTATATCGCAAAATCGTTCACCTCTATTTGCATATTCTTCTAACTCACGTGATCACTACTCTATAAATAAGAGTCTTGACCGTTTCTTTTCTTTCTTTTTATTTATTTTCGGTGACCGACCTGCACGTGGTCTATCCAGGTAAGTCACGCATTTCTCCACACATTGCTAATGAAGTTTTCATTTAACTAAAACTTGTCATTTTTTTTTCTCTCCGGTACCTTCATCTAGCAATATGGTTTGGATTAGTGTACATTGAGCTTTTACTGTAGAAATGTTTTGGAAGAATGGTGAATCTGTAACTGCAACACAGAGTTTTCCAAGTTCATTACAAGTTAGTTCAATATGATGCAGTTTCAGATCGAAAATCGATACAGATAGGAGTTGCAAATTTCAGAGCTACAGGTTCACCACTTAAAAAGAAAGCCACCTGGAAGGCCTTATCGCCAAACAGTATTCGAGCTGTGAGACTTTCTGTTAGTCTCCTACAGTAAGCTCATAAACTTGGTTTGGCCTCGGAATTGTCTGATCGAACAGTTAGAAGAATTATACACACTTATATGCAGTTCCATCCATACAAATTAATGATTGCACAGAAACTGCACGAGCGCAACTGGTAAAATCTCATGTCAAAATGTGAGAGATATTTCTGTCGCATCTTCCTTACACAAAAAAAATGTTGGATATTATTATCTCTTTGTGAGTCTAGAAATGAAGGCGAATGATATCGATATTGGGTCTTGAGAGAGCATTGCAAATGGTCGCTCAAGATGAATTGTACTAACGTCTGAAAGCAGGGAATAAGCTGATAAATGTTGCTCCAGAGAAGCACGCATGCAGAATGGAGAACATCATTGCAAACAATCTCAAGGGACACATTTTTTTTTTTATTCCATTTTCACTCCAAATAAGGCACAATGCCACTTTGATGTAGGGAGCTACTATTGGGGAAATAAGTTCCAGGGATAATATGTAGAGAGTGAGATATGTTTGTTTGAACTGAATGTCAGTACAGTTGGGAAAGCAGGAACTCAAAAGGGAGTTCCAAAGTCTAGCAGTTCTGAGGAAGAAACTAATAGAGTAGGAGGCTTTTCTTACATCTAGGGATCTCCACTGTGTATGGGGTGGGATTTTGCTGCTTGTCGGGGTTATTTACGTTGAGGAGGTATAAGAGCTTGTAGTTCGTCGGAGCATTCACCATTAAAATACTTGTAGAACAAGCAGAGGGATGCAAAATTACGTCGATGGGACAGAGGTTGAAGCTTAGATGACAGTTCAGGACCTATCAGGTTAGCGACTCTTCTGAACCCTGTCCAAGAGCGAGAGACAAGTAGCATTTTATGTTTATGACTTTTGCAACAAAGGCCAATTTTTAATGTAGGCAAGAATCTAGGAACCATAAAGTAGCATTTTGGATTGGAACAGAAATGTGTTTAGTTATGTTAACTCTTTATGAACTAGGTGTTCAAAAATTACCCCCGAGACCAATGGGGTCCACACATTCGATTCTATAAGGAAAAGAGAAAAAAAAAAAGAGCAATCAAACAAAATACATAGACATGAAGAGAATGCTTCTTATTTGTGACTTACCTTTGCGCGGAGCATAGGTATAACCATTTTCTTTGGCCCAGCCAATCGGATGAAATAGATTATTAAGATAGAACAGCCAAAAGTCGTGACTGGTATGATCAAGACCTTCGTGTCTGAGATAGAGTCGACCACCAACATTCTCAAGGACCTTAACAATCCACACCTGAGTTGGGTTTATATAATCCTGCAGTTCAAGACGCATTCCTTGTTTGATCTGATCAACAGGTGTGGTCCCCGTCGTCTGTCAAAAAAAAAAAAAAAAAAAAAAATTTTTTTTTAAATAATGAAAATGAAAACGGGAAAGAGATGGGGGATGGGGGGGGGGGGGATCAGGCTAGAGAAGTTAAAACAGAAATAAAAATGAAGTTTTTCTGTTTCAAATAGTTTTCGGTGAAGAATTTTTCGAGTAGATTTATAGATTCCTAGTACTAACAGATTCGGTATCTGTCTGAAGCTCAAATGATGCTGCAACCCAATGGGAGAGGTTGTAACACACGGACAAGAAAATATGCACTAACCCTAAGTCCCAGTGGCAACGCTTTTAACTGTCTAGTGTTGGACCCTTCGAAACACTAACTGGTCACTGGAACTTATCACTTTAATGCTCTGAGTGCACAAAATTGCGCAACGACCCTAAGTCAGTATGGCAATCCCTTTAACCTGCTAAGTGATCTGTGACTCCACTAGACAGGTCTCTCGGCTGACTGTCTGATGCCAGACATTGTGGTTAAATACTTCCTTTGTAGATGCTCTGGTGTTCATTAATATATCACTTCTTTCTCTGCTTTTGCCTGAGTGTTGGGTATCAGGACAGGTTTGGAAACAAGTCATTTTCAAATCGACAGGTAAGTTCCAATTTCTTCATTATTCTAACTCTAAATATTTTTTTGTGATTCTAAAATATTTGACTCGTCGGTAAATTCCAAATCTGCTGGCTTCAAATATTTATCTTATAACTATCTTACCCCATTGAAATACAAAATATTTAAATAACATTGTACATTAGTCCGATCGTCTATCGATACCTGAAGTTTCATAGAAACACTGGAAATCTAGCCTGCACGGTGCTAACATACAACAAATATGATGCCACAAGATTAGCGTAGAGCAAAAGCAGTGTAAATTTTTATGGCATCATCGAATGCACAAGCAGCCCTCATGAGCTAAGTGTATCTCGATTAGGGGAGATGAATTTGACATTACTTTTTTTTATATATATTAATGGGTCACGACTACTAAGGTCAAAAACCACTCGAGAAGAGTTACTGGATTGTCGGTTTGGATGATGAACTACACAATCAAAGGAGTTGAAAATACAGAGTCTACTATTCTAAAATGATTACCCATCTGGTACCAAAACATACACAGAAAGAACTCGTTTTCCTACCACAACTGAAAAGAACTCCCTTTTCTTCTTCCATGTGTCTAACATTAAATAGTATTTCCATGGACAGAGCTTCCTTCCAAGACCTTCCCCCATATGTAAAAACATTACCATTGAACTGCTTACCTGCAGACCACTACATAGTTATTTTCAAATCCAATATCGACAAATACTTGCCACAAACCACCCCCATAAATAATCAGCTTTTGTTGATTGCATTGATTTTTTTTTCAATCCTCTCATAATATTCTTCATCATTTCAACTGATAATCTATCTTGTGTGAGAAAGTGAGAAAAACTTCACACAGAATTTTTAAACTCCTATCTGTGCCTAAATCTAAATGCGAATTCCATGAACAAAGTTTGTTTCCTAGAACTGCCCACATGTGGAACTGTTCTGCTGCCATGCTTTCAAACTGACTACAATATGGTCATCTTCAAGTCCAATGTAAACAAGTTCTTGCTGAGCTATCCCCTTAAATAACCAAATTATACTCAATTTCAACTACTATTGATTACTACACTATTGTCCCGGCGATTACCGTACACTCAGTGACCTTCAGGGATGGATAAGTGGTAACTTTCTTTAAAAAAATTTTTTAAATAAAAATAATGCGGCTAGTGGAGTTTACTCTTCAATGTCCAAAATAAAAATGTTTGAAGTCGTTTCTGCACAACTGGATTCGCACAAGCATCCACCTGAATTAATAAAAGCAAATAATTCTCTAAACCAATCAGAGGATTTTCTGAATTTATTCGCACTAGCAGGGGTACCCAGCGTTGCCCGGGTGTGTTTAGGTGGGGTAGGAACCCTGGGAAAAAAAAAAAAGTAGTATTGTGTGTGTGTGTGTGAGTGGGGGGTCAAAACAATAGTAGGCAGTCCGGGTGGAGAGAGGTATTGTTAATAAAAAAAAAGACGAAAAAAAAAGACGAAAAAAAAAGACGAAAAAAAAAAAGACGAAAAAAAAAAAGACGAAAAAAAAAAAGACGAAAAAAAAAAAGACGAAAAAAAAAAAGACGAAAAAAAAAAAGACGAAAAAAAAAAAGACGAAAAAAAAAAAGACGAAAAAAAAAAAGACGAAAAAAAAAAAGACGAAAAAAAAAAAGACGAAAAAAAAAAAGACGAAAAAAAAAAAGACGAAAAAAAAAAGACGAAAAAAAAAAGACGAAAAAAAAAAGACGAAAAAAAAAAGACGAAAAAAAAAAAGACGAAAAAAAAAAGACGAAAAAAAAAAGACGAAAAAAAAAGACGAAAAAAAAGACGAAAAAAAAAGACGAAAAAAAGACGAAAAAAAAAGACGAAAAAAAAAGACGAAAAAAAAAGACGAAAAAAAAAAGACGAAAAAAAAAAAGACGAAAAAAAAAAAGACGAAAAAAAAAAGACGAAAAAAAAAAGACGAAAAAAAAAAAGACGAAAAAAAAAAGACGAAAAAAAAAAAGACGAAAAAAAAAAGACGAAAAAAAAAAGACGAAAAAAAAAGACAAAAAAAAAGACGAAAAAAAAAAGACAAAGAAAAAGACAAAAAAAAGACGAAAAAAAGACGAAAAAAAAAACAATAAAAGTGGTAATAGGCAGGCAGGCAGGCATGCAGGCTTGAACCCATAATGCGAAGGAGGAAAAACAAAGTAACGTCTTGGCCGATGCATTCATGGCGCAAGCGGAAGTCAAGAGTGTTGAAATTAAGCGTAGTCAATCCAACAGAGACGATGACTGCAAAAATGTTGACAAAAAAATAAAATAAAAAATAAAAAAATGACCCCTCCTTGCACAAAACTGCCCAGTTGAGAGTGGTGGAATGAATGCATTTCGCCAATTTTTCAATATTTGTCACCGAAAGATCAAACTTCAAAACAATACCGTCACGTGTTGAAAGTTTTTGCAAGACATACAAACACACACATTTTGCCTTTTATAAATTACTAGCGAGGGGTACCCAGCGTTGCCTGGGTGTTTGTAGGTGTGTGTGAAAAAAAACAGGTGCCCGTGAAAAAAAGGAAGCGTTGACAACGCGCAGTTGGAAAATAGTAAAGTGTGAAAAAAAAAAAACAGGTGCGCGTTTTTGATTGACGTGACGGCGATAGGTATTCAGCAGTTAGCATTTTGTGCAGGACAGTTTTTAATGAGGTCAATAAATCGGTTTGTTTGTTTCCAAAAACCCGCTCCCCCGTCTGATATGACAAAGTCGACATTGACCAAACGTTACTTAGCTCTCTAGAGACCACTGGCTCTGGGCCTGTGATTAGTCGTGTTTGTTTTTTTTTTTATACCGAAAACCGAATGTAACGCGTGCCGATGCGGGAAATGTGGAATAATTAACATTTTAAAGTCAAAATTAAATAGACAGGCGAGCTACGTGGTTAACTGCAAGATATTACAATTTATAGATGATATAAAAAGTTTTAAGAAGTTGTGAAGCGAGCAAGCGCTTCTGTGAAAGAAGCCTTTTGTGGACATCGAGGAAAAGCGTACATACATACATACATTTTCGCTTTTATATTTATAGATGGCCCTTTTGAATCCATCTCCACTCCATATAAGGCCAGATTTTTTCCTTTAATAAACAGTTGGACCAAAATCCATGATAGAGCTTGCCTCAGTCCTCTCTCACTCCTGTCAGGTTTGGGATTGCTATCTCAACTCATGCACTCAGTCATAAGCATACGTACACAAATATTAACGCACACACACACAGACATAATTCATTAACTTTTCTCGTTATCATCTGCTAAAAAAGATTTCCAAAGAAGGAAGAGGATTACTCACCTTGTCCAGCAGATAACTTGGAGCTGTCATAGCTCCAAAGAGAGATTTTGTTAAAAATGCTTGCCAATTGCCAATTTTATTTTTTAATTCTGAAATAGAAAAAAAAAAAAAAATGCTAAATAGAGATACTAAATAAATAGTGTTTATATTGGAAATCTGAATAATTATAAATAAGTCATTCTAAAGCCGTTAAATACAACTGAGTTTTATTAATTTTTCTTTCTACAACAAAACCACTATTTCTAATTCGCTTTATGCTGCTGCATGTTATTGGAAAAAAATAAAATATTTTACTGCATCTTTATCTGAAATTCAGATGAAGGAGTATATCCTCAAAAATTGAAAAAAAAGAATGAATAACCTCATTATTTAGATTATTTGGGCAACTGGTTCCTAATTTCCGGCATAGCGCTACCAGAAGCAGTGACAAGACAAGATGTGGAAAGGTTTTATGGCATGGGATGGGTTATCCCCCCCCCCAAAAAAAAATTAGTGAGTAACCTAGCGAGCACAAAAACAAAAAAATTAGCCGCAGTAACCAGGCTAAAGCCTGTTACGCTAAGAGAAAAAAAGTGGGAAAAAAAAAAAAAAAAGCGAACGGTTTAGTCGCAGCGCCCTTGTAAGATACGACGACGTTGCTGTCATTCAAAATAATCATTGTAACGCATATGACTTTGCCAAAAATGTTGACGTAAAAACTGACCACTCCTTGTATAAAACAGCCAAGTTGACGATGAAAGAATCAATGTTTCTAGCCAATTTTTGATTATTTGTTGGCCGAGACACCGATCTTTCTAACGATGTCAGTGTTGGTCGTGTCTGCTGAAAGTTTTAGTGAGACATACATACATACATACATACATACATACATTCACACACTAACAGACAGGTGAGATTCATATTCTAAATTTCAATAAATCTCTTCCCAATAGAAAAACTGAACAATAAAAGTGGAGGAACTGATTTACCTTGTCACCGCTTCCAGTAGCACTACGCCAGAAATTAGGAAGTACATTAGGTGACTATAACCAACAACTGTTCCCATCTTGAGTGTTATTTCCACATTTCAGCCAATGTCACCTCCAACCTTCTCCAGGTGTATCTTGTCAAACTTGGGGGATCTTTCTGTCACACTTGGAAATCTGCACAGAATGTTGAATGGAACACTTACTTTAATCCACATTGGATAGCATGTTCTCATTCTGTCAACCATGATCAGGCATTTTTGTTCTGTCAACCATGATTGTATTTTAAGTGTTGCCTGCACTGAAGATTGAACCTTCAACCTCCAAAAGAGTGCAACTTGCACATGAATTCAATCAAGGACTTTTTCTGTTGTGCCACGAGTCCCGAAGAAGGATGGAGGTTACATGGGCCGAAACGTGCGAATAACATTGAAGATGAGAACAGTAGTTTGAATAACCCAAATAATAAGGTCCTGGATATATATATATCCGATGGTGAGGCCCCAGCTTGCGGGTTTTAGGGAGTGTGGAGCGACCCTTTAATTGTCATTGCTCCCAGGTCCACTGATCCAGAATGGTAGTACCTGTTAGGGTCCCAACTATGGGTTAAATAGAAACTGACTTGGAAAAAAAAAAAAAAAAAAAAAAAAAAAAAAAATTAAATATATATATATATTCTATTAAAAAACTTTTCTTCAAGATCACTAGATTCGGCATTAAATAACCTGAAAAGTGTTAATATGCCGTAAAACAAAAACCAACCAAACAACCAAATAATAAAAACTATCAATCCTCATCTCAAAAATATAACTCAATTGTATTGTATGGCTTTCAAACGGCTTATTTTTCAGAATTCAAATTTCTAAAAATATCGTTTTAATTTTTAAAATTTGTAACCGTCAATTGATTAAAATTCTGAGTAGAGCATTTAAACTCGCACATTATTTATACGTCTTCACCGAGTGTACTTATTTTGTAGTTGTAAGCTATTTTAGTTTTAGAAGTGAAAAGAGTTTTCTGTTGGATACCCAATCCGTAAAAGTTTGCATACGAAGAGCAAAACTCCTCATGTGGACATAAAAAATTGTGTATGGGAATTTTAAAAGATTCAGTATGTTTCATGGAGTGATTCCG
This sequence comes from Euprymna scolopes, assembly GCF_053919585.1. NCBI lineage: Eukaryota > Metazoa > Mollusca > Cephalopoda > Sepiida > Sepiolidae > Euprymna > Euprymna scolopes. Next base: position 81,911,216 of record NC_136509.1, read on the forward strand.
GTTTCTGATTGGTTGAGAGTAAAGTGTTCTTTCATTTGATTGCTCAGTTCTTATCACCTATCTATAAATAGAACCTTTAAAATTTTTTTGTAATGATACCCTCATACGATAGCGTGTGTGTAACTTGTAGGTCACGTTTACATCTTTTTTCTTCCAAATGACTGTCGTTTAATTGTTATGCGGGCTATGGTAGTAGCGGCGGGAGGGGGGGGGGTCAAAACAGCATTAGGCAGTTTGGGTGAAGAGAGGGGTTAAAAAAAAAAAAAAAGTTGTAGCAGGCAGGCAGGCTTGACTCGTAACGCAAAGGGAGAAAAAAAAATGTAACGCCTTAACCAATGTCTCCATCACGCAACTGAAGTCAAAAGCGTTGAAATTAAGTGTAGTCAATCCAATGGTGACGATGACTTGCTAAAATGTTGCCGACAAAAAGCAACCATGAAAACATAAAAGAAATGATAAGGGAAAGAGTCGGACATATTTTAACAAGAAATCACCGATTTGAAATTCAATCAATCAAACCGGACAGGATAAATATCTCACCATCAGGAGGCATTAAGGTTTTTCCATTCTCAGCACACCATCCGATTCTGTGCACCTCAGACGACGTTAGATCACACCAAAAATCTGCAGAACCATCATCCCCGTAGCCATCATAACGTAATCGGAGTAATGGACCACATGTCATTATCACAGACGCTACCCAGTAATTGTTAGAGGCATTTTTGACAGCCACTTCAAGTTTCATGTTCTTCACGAACCCACTTTGTAAACTGCACTCAACCTGTAAAAAAAAAAAAAAAAAAAAAGTTTTACAATAAAAATTAAAACTAAGGAGATAAAAAAAAAAAAATAAATAAAAATAAAAAATGTTTTACAATAAAAATTAAAACTAAGTAGATAAAAAAAAAAAATAAATAAAAATAAAAAATGTTTTACAATAAAAATTAAAACTAAGTAGATAAAAAAAAAAATTAAAAAAAATAAAAAGTTTTACAATAAAAATTAAAACTAAGTAGATAAAAAAAAAAAATAAAAAAAAATAAAAAATGTTTTACAATAAAAATTAAAACTAAGTAGATAAAAAATAAAAAATAAAAAAAATAAAAAAAAAAATGTTTTACAATAAAAATTAAAACTAAGTAGATAAAAAAAAAAAAGCTAGCAAAGTAATCTGATGTTTAGTTTGGTCGTTTCATGGCATATTAATGCTTCCCAGCTTATTTTAATGCCAAATCCAATAATTTTGGAAAAAGTTTTATATTTTCAAATATTTATTCATGGTTGGTTTGTTTCATGGCATATCAACCAGTTTCAGGTTCTTTAATGTCGAATTCAATAATTTTGTAAAAAAGGTTTTTGGTTTGGTTTTCTTTTATGGCATGTCAACCATTTTTAGGTTATTTAATGCTGAATCCAATCATTTTGTTAAAAAGTTGCCATGCATAAAGTTCTTCATATCTTAATATTTATTCACGGTGTTTGGTTCGGTTGTCTTCTAGAATAAAATTATTGTTTTTGAATTTGCAAACATGATTGAGTTTTTCGAAGGGAAAGAAAGAAAATAATATAAATGCTTGCTGCATTTTATCTTCAGACAAAATGATAGCACCAGAAGGGCCATCTGGCGTTTCCTGAGCATTACACAAAACCAATAATCCAATATAAACAATAAACATTACATTCTAAAAAATATTTTTGCTTTGAAAGATATATGGATAATGTCGAAAATGAAATTCCACAGAAGATTCAACATTGCATATTTAAGTAGCCATGTAAGTATTAAGTATATATGTATACATTAGTGATGGTATGATTACAATATTTTTCCCCGATTCTGATTCTTTATGAATTAATACTTAACTATAAAGTTGTTTTTCTGTTTCACAATTACTGTAAAAAAAAACACATGTTAAATATGCAGGGGATGATCTATCAATTTTAGTTTTATTGGTAGTTTATAAATCAATAATTACTAGCAGTTCAGCCCGGCTTTGCTTGGGCCCTATGTACTGTTCATAACTTGCCTTACGTGTGAATACACTTTAGGTAAGATTTAATTTCGTAGAGACCGCAGAGGTCAGTTTTTTTTTTGTTTTTTTAACTTTGACTCCAATTTGGACTCCTTAACAGTTATTATTTTGGTCTCAAATCAAAATAGAAAGTTTTACCCATGTCCAAGTTACCTAAATCTAAAATTTCAAGTCTTTAGACCCCAAATTATGGAAGAGGAATTTTATAGAATCTGCAAAGGTCAACTATCTCAACTTTGACCTTTTGGCAGCCAAATTTTTGCCCCAAAACTGATTAAAATGCTTGCCGCATGTCTGAATACCTGTTATGTACAAATTTTAAATGTTTAGACCCAAAATTGGCTGAGTAGTTTGTTAGACACTGCAAAAGTCAAATCTTTTGAACTTTGATCCCTTGGCAGCTCAAATTTTCGACCCAAACCGATTAAAAAGCCTGGCCTATCTCTGAATACCCTTTATGTAAAATTTCAAATGTTTAGACCAGAAATTGGCTGAGTAATTTGGTAGAGACCGCAAAGGTAAAAAAATTTTTTTTTAACTTTGCCCTCAATTTTTACCCTTTAACATTTATTTTTTAGGACTCAAATCAAATTAAAAAGTTTGATCCATGTCCAAGTAATCTACATTTAAAATTTCAAGTGTTTAGACCCAAAATTGGCAGAAGAGTTTGGTAGAGTTTTCAAAAAGGTCAACTCTTTCAACTTTGATCCCTTGACAGCCAAATTTCTGTCCGAAAACCAATTAAAAGATTTTCCCAAATCTCAATACTTCTTATGTCAAATCTAGAGTCTCTAGACCGAAACTTGACAGAGTTATTTGGTAAGGAAACACAGACATTTTCACTTTTATAGATATATAGATTAGTTTATTATTACTACCAGAAGTGGAAGATTTTACTTAAAAAAAAAAAAATAAAATAAATAAATAAAATTATTTTTGGCATTGGAAAATAGGCACAAAATTTTCCGATTCCAATACCTGTAAAATTTCCGATTCCTGATTAATTGTACCAACAATATATATTAATGGTGGAACAATTCCAATATTATGCAATTCCCATACAATTAAAGATTTCAAATTAAATTTCCGATTCTTCAGGAATCTCTAAATCTTTAACTATAAAGATATTTTTTCATGATTATCATAAAAAACATGTTAAATGTGCAAATATTTTCTGAAACTTAAAAATACACGTGTGAGGGAGAGATCTTAGTTTTACTGGTAGTTTAAAATGAATAAATATTTATTATCATAGTATTACTACAGCAGTGGAAGATTTTGTTCAAAATAAAAAAATAGAATTAAAGGAATCGTTTTTGGCATCAGAAAATAGGCACAATTTTTTCCGATTCCGATTAATCAGCTCAACACACGTGTGTGTGTGTGTGCGTGTATATATCTATATATCTATAAAAGTGAACGTGTGTCTGTCTGTCTGTGTACATTTCCCTACGCAATAACTCTGCCAATTTTTAGTATATAGACTCGAAATTTGAAATACCGGGTACTGAGATTTGGGAAAATCGATGTGACGGGTGTCAGCCAGAAATTTGGCTGTTAAGGGGTCAAAGTTCAACGATTTGACCTTTAAGAACTCTACCAAACTCCTCCGACAATTTTGGGTCTAGACACTTGAAATTTTAGATATAGGTTCCTTGAACCTGGATCTAATTTAATAAAGTGATTTGAGCCCGAAACTATAAATTTTAAGGGGTCATAATAGGGGTCAAATTAAAAAAAAATTTACTCTTCTTTTTTTTTTTTTTGCTCAGCATACACCTCCAAACACACGGGCAACGCTGGGCTGAAATGCTAGTATATATATATATATATATATATATATATATATATATATATATATATATATATATATACACACACACACAGGGTGTCCGTAAAGTTACTATACAGTTTTATTGTATTATATTTGTACTAATAGTTAATATTTATTTTTTTTACAGGTTTATTTAATCAAGCATGCCACGCAAGCTAACTTTGGAAGAACGCAAATTTATTTTGAAGCGATATTGGAAAACAGAAAACGCACAGGATGTAATTCGTGATTGTAAGACTGTATAGTAACTTTACGGACACCCTGTATATATATATATATATATATATATATATATATATATATATATATATATATATATACATACATACATACATACACACACACACACCACATGTATACCTATACATGCAGTTATTATATAGGACATGAAAAGAAACTGTAATCTTACAAAGATTTGTGACCGATTGGTTTTAGGTCCAAACAATTTGTTAAAAAGCGGTTCATTATGAAAGGTTCTCGACATTGTACACAAAATCTAGGCTTACTTTTTCTCAAAGATGCAAGATTTTGTGATTTTCATATACCTTATTCTAATTCTTAACAATATTTCTTTTTGTTGATTTTCCGAGTCATTTTGTATTTTGCTTTTATTTTTACTGTGATTTTATAAAGTTTATCATTGGAGAAAATTGTTCCAGTAATTTTGCCATTAATTTCGAGTGCAGATGTTGATATCTGTGTGCGGGATTTTAAAATTTGGGTCAACAGGATTGCTGGGAGCTGATTTTGCTGCTGTATCAGCTAGTTCATTGACCTGTATGCCAACGTGGTTATGTATCTAGCAAACAAGGATCTCTTTTTTTGTTATTTAGGTTGCTGGAACTTACTGATCTCTCAAAATCATTGGAATTATTTATAGCACTATAATAATCATTCAAAAATCGAATATTGAATGAAATACTAATATTTATTAGATAGGTTTCTATAAGTATTTTGTTTAATTTTCAATTTTTGAGCAATTATGAAGGCTTGACTATGGCTCTAATGCGAACACCATTTTGTTTTTCATTCTAACTCAGACTTTACACTACCTTCATTTGTAAGTAAAAAAAAAAAAAAAAAAAAAAAAAAAAAACACTTTAAAATAAGTTAAACCAAACATCTAAACAGTAACTTAGTTTGCCTTTTGTAACACTTGAATATATATTTTTACCTCTTTGTTAGTTTGTTTTTTTTTTTGTTGTTTTTTTTCCTGGAAATTTTTTTTTTTTATATTCTTTCCTTTCATAATCATAAATTATAACAGTGAAGTGCAACAGATAGGCATTTCTGTGTAGCATTAGTGGGTTTGACAGCCGACAACCCATAGGTAATTGGAAAGCACAGAAATATTGAAAGAGAGGGACCTGCATTCTGATTATTTGCACCAGATTCAAAAATTCAGAAATTTTTGCTGTAGCTCAGCACTTTTTGAGTAACTTGAAAGCCACAAGATGCAAATTGGAGAAATTACCATGTAGGAAATGTAGGGAAAATCCCACTCTCCAAAAAGGGGCACTTTGGATTGGATCCAAAATTTAATTGCCTCAGTCTAGAAGCATTGCGTTTAAAAGAGTTGGTTCGTGATATTGTATATCATTGGTGGGTTTCAGTTTTTTTTTTTTGCTTGTTTCTTTTTTTTTTACAATCAAGGCCTGGAAGCCATTTGAGGATAAGGGTTAATGAGTGTACAGTAGTCAATTGGACAACATCCTAGTACTCGTAAATAGTGGAAATTTGGTAAATTGGATTACTCAAGAGGACGATTCATCATGAACTTGTGGACTTGAAGACGATCATATTGTAGTCAGCTGGAAAGCAGGGATACAGAAGAGTTCCACAGGCATGCAGTTCTAAGAAAGAAGCTTTATGCATGGAATCTACATTTCGGCTTAGGCACGAATAAAGAGTGGGGGAAATTATTGACAGTGGTTATAGTTAGACAAGTATTTTTTGTGAAAGTTTGGCAAAAGTAAGGACCATAGATTGGAATTCAGACAAGCACTTGCCATGAAAATAAAGCAGAGACAGTTTCACAATGTCTCTTCTGTGGAAAAGGGGTTGAAGGGAAGAGAAAAGGGCATCCCACTCGGCTACAAAGTCTATTTTGAACTCTGTCAAGGCAGGATAAGCTGCTTCTAGCAGCTCCTGCCAAGATGTGGCAACAGTACTCCATCCTTGGACGTACTTGGATCTTATATAGGTAGAGAATTGCATCAGTAGTGAGATATCTACTGGAATGGAAGAATGCTCCAACCATTTTTCCAGCGACGTTGGCAACAGATTTGATGTATGTGTTCTATTTCAGATCAGGAGTAAAGGTCAGACCCAAAAGCTTGTTAAAACATGAAGCTTCCCCAAGACGAGAGCCATTCATTTCAATTGATGCCAGACGGGAATTAGAGCATGTAAAGATAGAAGCTTGGTCTTACATGCATTAAAATTAACCAGCCACCTCTTAGAATCAGAGAGAACATTTACGGCCTTTGAAGTGTTGCCATAGATGGTAGTGTCATCAGCAGAAATGTCTACAGATCTTAGGATGTGATTTAATCATTATTGATGTAGATCAGGAAGAGAGTTGGGCTCAGGATGGACCCCTGAAGAACTCCAGCATTAATACTGTAAGCTTCTGATTCACGCCCACATATCACTACTCTTATGAACCTATTATGAAATGATTTAACAACTGAGAAGACATTTCATGCTTTACCGTAGCTGGAGACTGAGTAGTAGACCCTTATGCCATACCATAATGGCATGTCTATGAAGAGCTACGGACGAATGCAAAGCACCAGAGATTAGAAAGTAGACTTTGTGTTACCACATAACTCTCACTTTCCTTATTTTGTTCTTTAGTCACCACATTCCATAATCAATGTTTCTGACAAAGGAGGAGGAATTGCCAATTTCTGGGTGGGAATTTATTTATCTAATATTTATATTTGGCTAGTTTTTGACCCGGAAGGCATTTATTTCTCTTCCATAGTGAAAAGCTGAGATGGTGGATCTCTAAAATAGTACAAGACCAACCATATACAGCAAGCAACAGGGAAAAGGCTATTTCATAAATGGTTCAGACTGTTGACTTTGGTACCATGGGAAAAAAATTTTTATGGATATCGCTCCAGACAAAGCATGAAGCCACTTGATATAATAGCTAGAAAAAAAATAAATAAATACTTCAACGTCAAAAATTAGCAAAGTGCCCCAGAAGACAGCAATTCTTCCCTCGTTGCGGAATGTGAGAACTAAAGGACAAAGTAATGGCAGCAAGAGTTACATGGCTGCCAAATGTAAACCCAAGATCAACTTTCTACTCTCCTTATTCCGTGGTGAAGAAGTTTTTGACCATGAAGTTTCGGTGGGGATTTTTTTAGCTTTTTACATCAAGTTGCTCTATGCTTTGTCCAAAGCGATTTCCATTAAAAGTTCTCAAAACTCTGGTGGTCTTTAACTTTATTTGCAGCAAGGATCACTTTATAATGCCCAAATATTTAAAAAAAAAAAAATCTAAAAAAATTTCAAAATATTTCTACATATTGCATACTTTGTTAAAGTTCTTTATCTTTTAACAATAATAGAAAAGTTTGATAATTTTCAGTCATCAAAAATTGACATAAAATTACCTGAAATTGAAGCATAAAGATTAAAAGGAAAAAAAAAAAAAAAAAAAGTGTCCTTACATGTCGAAAGGCTGTTGGAGGGACTTCTACGGCTCCCGTTTCCCTGAGGTATTCTTCCCAAACAAACTCCGGCTCATCATACAACTCAGACATACCATCTAGAAAAAAAAAAAAAAAAAAAATAGAAAAAAAAGATGAAAAAAAAAAAAAAAAATCTTGCTCAAGCAAAAATGGCTGCTACGTAGTTAAAATAGATTTAAGTTAAAAATCTTTCATTTCAAAAGTTTCAAATCAAAAAAAGTGTATGCTGTTAATAAGATTCCTATGTTAACAGATTATCAATGTCAAGTTACTGAGTCCATTTAAAGAAATTACCAAAGAAGCAAGTAACAGAAGTCCAACCATATCAATGATAATACCTACAATTTTATCTGTGAGCTTATTTCTGTCAAAAACTGTCCAATCTAATTCTGATATTAGTGGAATCCTTACCAGTGTTGAACAATTCAGTGAATCAATGGAAACAAGATTTTCTATCTAAATGATAAAACTGCATGCATTTACTTTTCTTAGATTCAAGATTAAAATTTAACATCAGAAGAAAACAATGACATGGAATATACAGTTACAAAAAACTGGATTCGACATCTCCTTATTTCTACTAATGATAATGAAGCAGAATCAGGATATATTTCTCCAAGCTCTGCCAAGGGTCAAGAAGACCAAAGTGAAAGTAAAACTATTTCTTTCAAGTCTGACGAATTGGCTTCAAATAAACCTACAGTAACAAATCAAAACTTAAGAGTAGGTAAGAAGTTGAGTTCAACCTGGAGACTACAACTGCATATACAATAGAAATATAAGAAGCACACTAAACTTAAGAGTAAATTTCTTATTCATAAGTATACAAAAAGAACTTGATCAGAGTATCGTTAAAATTACTCGCAAGAAGTGATGATCCATTTCAGTGGTGGAAAAAGACACAGAACTTTCCATTACCAAGTAAACTGGCTTCAAAATATTTAAATGTACCACCTTCATTTGTGCAGAGCGAGAGGCTTTTTTTAGTACAGATGGTAATGTGTATGAATCTATAAGGAATACTAATGTTTCCACATTACAACTTAAAAGTATTAAAGTTTAAATACTGATCAAACTTTGAGAGCACAGGAGGCAGGCAACAAGAATAGAAAAAGAGGTAGAGCAGCAGCGGGTGCAGAGCTGAGGTAACCATCGCAGCATGCTCCAGTGGAAGCAGAACTTCAGCTTATAGTTATTCACTTAATTGAAAATTGTAAGTTGGAGTTTGTAATGATGATGATGCTTCCATTCAGTATTGAAAGACAAAGGATACCCCTGTATAGGGCAGCTGCACATGTAATCGTGAGGCAAGGGTTGTGCAATGACCAACCACACTTTTCCTTGATTGAGATTGTCGGACTGACTTCCTCATCTTGGTTGTTAGAGTCACAACGTTTCGGCCGTTTTGCCCTCCGGCCTTCATCAGGTGTTTTGTATCGAACTGGGGAACCGTTTGTTAGGTTGTTAGGTTGGTTGGTTGGTTATTTTATGGCATATCAACCCTTTTCGGGTTATTTAATGCCGAATCCAAAGATTTTTTTAATAGAATATATTTGTTGTTTTCACGTCGGTTTCTATTTAACCCATAGTTGGGACCCTAACAGGTACTACCACTCCGGGTCAGAGTGGACCTGGAAGCAATGGTAATTAAAGGGTGGCTCCACACTCCCCAAAGCCCACAAGCTGAGGCCTTACCACTGGATATAGTTTAAGGTCATATCCAGGACCCCCATTGAGAGACTTTTACCCTCTGCAGGGGGGCAGTCGGCGTATTCTAATGCCCCACCGACAGGGCCCGTTTGTTAGGAGTCTCGTAATAATAAAGGGTTGGGTTCGAGACTCCTAACAAATGGTTCCCCAGTTCGATACAAAACACCTGATGAAGGCCGGAGGGAAAAACGGCCGAAACGTTGTGACTAACAACCAAGATGAGGAAGTCAGTCAGACAATCTCAATCAATGAAAACACCTCATCTCAAAAATACAGACAATTACCACACTTTTCCTGTTTGAGTCCAATGGTAAGAAGAAATCCAAAACGACTAGAAACAATGCCAAGATAAGCGGAGAGCATACACAGCACCTGGAAGTCCCAAATTTAGTTTCACCCATTTAGTATTGACCAGGCTCAACATTGCTTAACTTTGGTGATCCAGCAGGAACCAGTGTGTCAACATGATTATGGTGTAAAGCAACAAGAAAGGTGAAAGGTTATAATAGCATCCAGACACTTTACAAATATTAAGGTAATTTGGCAGTTACTGTGCTATCTAATGAGTGACTTGGCATTGATGAAATGGTTTAAATTTAATATGAAGGTGAAAAGTAACTAAGCGGTTGATTTGGCAATTAATCGTCAAAGTGGCCGATATAGGCAGATTATAGATTACCTGCCGATTAATTGATGCATACCTAAAAGAAATATAGAACCAAAGTTCCATCAACCCCACAAAGTTGACTTTTGATGGACTCATCATATTTACAATCTTTTTATAGTAAGGAACAACAAGTGTCTTAATTAACATTAATGTTTTTTTTTTTTTTTACAGTGAAGTTTGATGAGGGACATTAAATATATAACAGATTGCTTAGGACCGTTTTATTTTGGGGGACCGTTAAAAATTAATTCCACCGAAAAGTAAATTAACACATGATATAGTTTTATTATTATTCATTATTAATATTGCCACTTGGACTGAAGGTTAATAGAGGTAAGGAACAGCAAGTGTCTTAATTAGTTAACATTAATATTTTTTTTACAGTGAATTTTGATGAGGTACATTATATATATAACAGATTGCTTAGGACCATTTTATTTTGGGGGACCATTAAAAATTAATTTCACCAAAAAGTAAATTAACACATAGTAATTGATGAATACATAAATATAATTATTTTTATGGGTGATAGTGGTTAAGTGTTTTTTTTTTTGCCTTTTTACTTGGGAGTCAGCACTTATCAAACCCTGAAGGCCACTCAAGGATAAGGGTTAATGAATGTAAGGTGGTAGTTTATTAATCATTAATGGTGTAAATTGATTAGAATTTGATTATTTATGGAGATAGCTCAACAAGCACTTGTTTACATTCTATTTGAAGGCTACCATGTTGTATTCAAATTAGAAGCAGGTCAGCAGAACAGTGTTCCATAGGCGGGTAGTTCCAGGAAAGAAGCTTTGTTCATAGAATCTGCATTTTAGATTTAGGCACAGATAAAGAATGGGGAAAAAATCATATATAATGGTTGTAGCTAGTTGAGTTTTTTTTTTGGGGGGGGGGGGAGATTTTGGCAAGTGAGGATCATAGATTGGAGTTCAGTAAAGCACTTGCTATGAATGATGGTTAACACGGACTGAAAACCTGGTTATGCCAAGTTCGAATCCAGTTCATTCCACAAATAAACTTTCAGCAAATCCACACTTTATCTTATGTCTTAACATTTTGAGAAAGAGGTAAATAAAATAAATGGTTCTTGTCGAGAATTCCTCCTATATTAACAAACAAAAATAATAAATCTGTATGATGTATGTATCTATGAAGAAATAAAAATATTATATTCCAAAAATCACGTAAATTGTAACCGTTTTAGTTTTATAAAGAAAATCATTTCTAAACGATCAATGGAAATTTAGTAAGTATTATTCAATTATCTCCCTCTTTTTAAGAATTTTTTTTTTTTTTTTTTTTAAATGGCGGGGGAATCTCTTCAGATACTCATAAATTTTGTTTTTTCATTTATAAATAAAACTACTAGATCAATTTACGTAATTTTTAGAGTATGCTATTTTTGTTTTGCCACAGATACAGATTTTTATTTTTTGTTTTCTACTTATTCTAGACAAGAACCATATATAAAATTGTTTTAGTTTTCTCAAAGAAAATGAACACAAAATAGAAAAATCAAAAATACTTAAAAAAAAATCTTACCTTCCGTATCATCTCCAAGATCCATATGAGAAGGAATTTCTTCTGAGCCACTCGGAGACACTGGAACTTCACTCGGATTCTGGCTACACGTTTCTTCAGCATAATCCTCCTCTTCCTCCTCCTCTTCCACATTTTCTGAAATTGGCGATTCGGATGAAGCAAACTGGTCATCCTTTTCCGTCATGGTTACAGAGTCGACAGATTTGTTATCTGCAAGATCTGGACAGATCTCACAAGACGCATCAGAGTCCACTTCGACAGGGACCATTTTCATCCTACTATCAACCATCTCATTGCCTTCTTCAGATTGAGTATTTCCATAACTCTGTTCCCCCCCAATGACGACATCTTCGTTAGAGTCTCCCTGAACCGTAGGCCCATTTAATTGTTCTATATGAGTGGTTGGGACATGCTCAATGGTACTAATCGCCGAAAACGGGTTCGTCAAATTGGCTGGAACGCACTGAAAATTTGGATGTATAACCATTGTGGGTTGGGTCACAAAGAGTTGACTGTTTGTAAGCAGCTGTTGCGGAAATCCTGAAAACGTAGCTGGTAGATAAATTGGGGATAGCATTGGTGTGGCGAATGCCCCTAACGTGGTGACAGGTGTGCAGTGCATGCTGGTTGGGATACCAGCTGGGAATGTTGATTTTAATGGAGTTGTGTGTCCAATTAAGGTGGCTCTTGTTCCGAATTGATCTTTCATTGTCTTATCTTGGCACTTTAGGCTATCCAAGGGGATGATGTTGGCCTCAGTTGACGGTTGGATGTGGTAGCCGACACTAAGCATCTCATTCTCTTTAGCGTCTTCTGGGGGGAAGAAAAAAAATGTAATTATTTCACACAAAGGGAGGTAACACATAACATTGCATTCTCTCTAGAAAAAGAAAAAACAAACGAAGGAAGAAAAAAACAAACAAAAAAAAAATTAAAAATAAATAAAAAAATAAATGAAAAATAAACATAAAAATAAATGAAAATGTTTATAAAAAGTCCTTGTTTAGAATTCAACTTAATTTAAAAAAGAAAAATTTACAGAAAAAAAACGTTATGATGTACGCACTACTCACAGAACAAATGTCATATTCAATTAATCACAAGAATTCATCAAGTAGTTTTAATTTTATAAAGAAAATCATTTTTAAAAGATTTAAAGCGACTAATGTGAAATCATTAGCATTACAAGGCTGATCTTGCAAGTTTGAATTATCGTGAACTTATCTGCCCTTGTTTTCTTTTTTTTAAAGATGCTGATGAGAGAGTCCATTCTTGCTTACTCATAAAATTGGATGTTCTTATTCAAAAATAAAACTACTTTATCAATTTACGTAATTTTTGGAATATGACATCTTTCCATGAAAGCTACACAAATCACATGGATGTTTCTGTATTTTTTTTGTTTTTGAATTAGGTTGATTTCTAAAGAAGAAAAAAATAGATTATTTTGCACCAAGTGAAGTACTTAGTATATGTATTAAGAAATCTTGAAAAAAGAAAAAAAATAAGGTAAATTTTTATTAATCCTAACAAGCCACTCAGCGTTTTAAAATATGCTTAAGTATAATATTAAGTTGGTGCAAAAACTATCGTTTACTTTTTTTTACAAAGGCATCATCACTTATCAAGGCCAAGAGGCCACTTGAGGATAAGGGTTAAAGAGTGTACAGTAGACAATTGGACAATAAAGTAATCGTTAGTAAATGGAAATTTGGTAAATTTGTTAACTTATATGGAACGGCTCACCAAAAACTTGTTTACGTTAGACTTGAAGACAACCATATTGTAGTCAACTGGAAAGCAGGAAAACTGAAGACAGTCCCACAGGCATGCAGTTTTAAGAAACTTTGTTCATGGAATCTACATTTAGGTTTAGGCACAGATAAAGAGCGGGGGAAATTATTGATAGTGTTTTCAGCTAAACGGGTGTTTCTTGTGAAAAGTTTGGCGAGGGGGAGAGGCATAGATTGGACCTCAGTAGAGCACTTGCCATGAAAATAACGATAAAGCAGAGACAAACTCGCAACATCTCTTCTGTGAGAAAGAGGTAGCAGGGAAGTGAAAAAGGCACCTCCTACGAGGCTACAATGTTACTTTTCTATATGACTAGCGAGGGTACCCGGCGTTGCCTGGGTGTTTGTAGGTGTGAAAAAAAAAAAAAAAAAAAAAAAAAAAAAAAATGTTAGTAGGAAGAGAGGCTCGAACTCGTGACGAACCCGAAGGTGGAAAAGAAAGTGAAAGCAAATGCGACATCCTACCGCTACGTTACGAGGCCATAGGAAGTGAAAAGCGTTGAAATTTAGCAATGTCAATCAAAAAGTTGACTTACAGAAACAAGCGTCGGCTGGAGGCCAGTTCAGCTTTCCGCCATTTCATTTATTTGTTCCCCCAGGAAAACCAGGTCCCCACAAAAAGGGAGTGTCCAAATGAATAGCAATTGTCCGATATGTGGGGTTTCGTCAACATTGATCAAAGCTAATTGCTTTCTGGACGTCCCGGCATGAAAAGCCAGGAAGTTGCCTTCACTTTCAATTTAGTTTCGCTTTTATATGAAAAAAAAAAAAACGAACAAACACGCGAGAGGAAGGAATAGTGTGAATTTTATAAAAGTTGATCAAAATAAATGTAGACACGATATCCCTTCGCAAATCGTAGATATTAGGATCTAAGGAGTATATAAAAAGTTCTAAAACATTGTAAACCCCCCCACCCCATCCCGAGAAATCTGGAAAAAAAAAAGCCTTTGCTGGACATAGAAAAACGCGCGCAGACGTTTTGTCATATATATATATATATATTTCTGAATTAATTCATTGGGATTATATATATATATATATATATAGCCATGTTATATATCATTTTGAAGCAAGTTTCTCAATCTCTTCATTCGTTTTCTTTTGCAGACTTTTTGACAGCATGGACAAAATTCAAATCGGCACGATTTTCTTGTTCCAGTTCAAACTAGGCCAAACAGCTGCCAAGATAGCTCGTGATATCAATGATGTGTTTGGCCCAGGAACCACTAACAAACATGTGGCACAACGGTGGTTCAAGAAATTTTGCAATGGTGACAAGAGCCTCGAAGATGATCATGGTCGCGGCCGGCCGACTGCGGTTGATAAACATTCGAAAGCCTTAATTGAAGCCGATCCTCACAAAACCCACACGAGAAGTTGCTGTTGAACTCGAGGTTGACCACTCAACAGTTGTTCGCCATTTAAAGCAAATAGGGAATAGTTGGATAAATAGGTGCCGCAAGAATTGAATGAGGATAAAAAAAAAATTGTCCTTTTGAGGTGTCTTCCATGCACCTTCTCCACAACAAAAACAACCCATTTCTCGAGCGGCTTGTAATATGTGATGAGAAGTGGATCCTCTACGACAATCAGCGACGTTTGGCACAGTGGTTGGATGCCGGAGAAGCTCCACAACACTTCCCGAAGCCAAAATTGCACCCAAAAAAGGTTATGGTGACTGTTTGGTGGTCTCCGGCCGATCTCATCCATCACAACTTCTTGAATCTGGGAAAATTTATTACGGCGGCGAAGTACTGCTGACAAATTGATGAAATGCATCAGAAGATCCAACATACGTGCCTAAAGATTGGTCAATATGAAGGGACCAATTCTCCATGACAATGCTCACCTACGTGTTGCTCAACAGACCCCGCAGAAGCTGAATGAATTGGGATATGAACCTGCCTCAACCACCATATTCACCGGACCTCTCGCCTATCAATTATCACTTTTTCAAGCATCTCGACAACTTCCTGTTTTAAAAATGGTTCAAAAGCCGAAATGATGCTGAATGGTTTCATCGCTTCCAGAACTCCGGATTTCTATCCTAATGGGATAATAAACTTGTTTCTCATTGGTAAAAATGTGTAGATTCTAATGGTTCTTATTTCAATTAATAAAGTTTATTCTGATAGTAGTAATGCTCTTTTGAAGTTGAACATCAAAAAACATTTTGGCACCAACCTAATATTTTAATTTATGCAGATTTTTCCAGGTCATAAAAAACTTGGGGAGGTGAGGGATATCAGTTGCCATCAGTGAAATCGAAAGCAAAATTTTGTAAAGGATGGGGAAAAAAAAAAAAAAAAAAAAAAAAAAAAAAAAAAAAAAAAGACGCAAACTCACATAACTGAAGTTAGTAACGAACCCTTTTATCGACGTTTCTGAGTTTCTGCTCACAATTCTGAATATGCTTTGCCATCTCAAATTATAGTCATTTCAAACAAAATAAGGTATCGACAAATCAGCGCGGTTAGTTGTTTAAACATTTCACTCTGCAATTCGTCAGCTTCATTTTTATTAATGTTTATTTTGTGTTGATTTTAGCATCCAAAATTGTCGCATGAATTAAAGAAGCTTTCAATTGGGTGAACCTCAACAACTGACATCTCACCTTAAAAAATTTTCATTTTCGTCTTTTTTCAACTATTTCTGTGGACTAAACATTAAACAAAATATCTTTTGGTAAATCGTACTTTAATGTTAAATTTTTATATGAAACTGATCAACCCCCCCCCCCCCGATCACTTTTCCCAAAAAACAAGGAATATCATCTAAATGTTAAATGTCATATTCGTTGTTAGCAACCCCGCCCCCCCCCCCAAAAAAAAAACTATGCTGAAATAACGTTATTTAGAAACCTGTGTTTTGTAAATATTGTATACTGTCCCCAAACAATTTAATAAAAAATGATATCGTGAAATCTGAATTTCTCTTAAAATACTAGTTGTGTAGTTATCTAATAAAGGGGATCGTGTGTGGTCATCTAGTCAGAGTTAACATCGTGTGATCATCTAGTTGTCTTTCTATTAAATGATATGTTCATATGCCGTTGTGTGTGTGGCACATGTCATGTATTTTCGGACATACTTTCTGCATCATGGATGTTAGTCTACTTGGAATCATCTCGTGTCTTAGAAGGGAGACTGGCACCTGTTGGACGAAGATTCATTTCACTCCAAGACAAGGAATTGGTTTTATAGTTTATTTCACTTTCCAGATGTCTTGCTGAAGGATGGAAAGTGAATCTGGCTTGCGTGGTTTCTTTTGGTCTTGTTTCTACACACGTCAACGTCCCCCCGCCCCCAGTGAAGGGGAGGAGATGTTTGTGAAGCCGTTCGTCGCCTTCTATGTCCAAACCAAATCTCAACGATTCAGCTAACCTGATCACGTGACTCACACGCAATCCGATCAGCCGACCCTGACTTCTGGTCAACATGTCTACAATATAATTTACGTCTCTCTCTCTCCATTCTATAACACTATTATTTTCTTTTTTAACTATTTCTGCAGATTATCACCATTTGGTTACTAAGCTACAAAATTATGATTAAAAAAAAAAAAAAAAAAAAAAAAAAAAATCACTTTTTAAAGATTTGGAAGGGTGTTCAGTTTCATATGTTTAGAACCGATTCATTCCTCCGCCATTATTATTTTTCTTTTGCGACTTTTCACTTTGAGAAAAGTTTGGTCTGCCCCCCCCCACCTACACTGTCATTATGTTATTTAAAAAAAAAAAAAAAAAATATATATATATATTTTTTTTTTTTTACATTCTTTTGCCTTTAACAATTCACACTATTTTTTAAATAGTATTTTCAAAATCAATTCAAGTTTTACGACATTTTTTTTTTTTTTTTTTAAATTGTTAGGTGAAAGTATAGAATATTTACAAAACACTGGTTTCTAAATAACATTATTTCAGCACGAGTAGTTTTTTCTTTGGGGGGAGGGGGGGCTGTTAACACATGACATTTAAATCCGGCACAAATTTACCGTTTGGATGATATTAATACCTGTTTTTTTTTTGCAAAGAGTGGAGGGGGGAGGGGGGGAGGTCACTTTTATATAATTATTTAACATTGTAGTTTAAGGTATGATTTACCAACAAAATTATTTTGTTTAATGATGAATGGTTTAATCGATATAATCTCTCAAAAAGTCAATAACTAATAATTCATAGAAATAGTTTAAAAATGACAAAAAGAGAAAAAATTGTTGGGGGGGGGCCGAATGTTCTGAATAAGGTGCACTTTAAACTAGTGATGGGACAATTGCAATATTTTTCCCCAATTCCGATACAATTACCAATTCTGATTCTTTATAAATCTCTAATTATTTAACTATCAAATTGTTATTTCTCCCGATTCTCGTAAAAACACATTAAATATGCAGGTATTTTCCTAAACGTCAAAATACACTTGAGGAGGATGATCTATCGATTTTAGCTTTACTGATATTTTAAAATCAAGAAATATTTGTTATCTAATCATTATTACCAGAAACGGAAGATTTTATTTTAAACAAAATAAAAGTTAATTAAAACAATTGTTTTGGCATCAGAAAATGGGCATCAATTTTTCTGATTCCGATATCAATTCCAATACCCCCAAATTTTCCAATTTTTCTAATTCCCAATTCCGATTAATCGTCCCAACACTACCTTAAACTGTTAAAAAAAAATAACAAATGAAAGAAAGTTTGTTTTTTTGTTTTAATTAAAAAATCATAATTGGATTGGAAATTTTGTTTCTTTTAAATAAAAATGTAATCCTCGTTGTATTTAAACCACAAAAATTTTTTTAAAAATTAAATTAAAATAAAATAAAAATCGAAATTTGGAAATTGTTTTTGTTTTAATATAATTAGCTGCCAAAATTAAAAAACAACCCTGTGCAAAAAAAAAAAAAAAAAAAAAAAAAAAAAGACCCATAGATATACACGAACCTTAATGATTATAAGACAACTTCCTAATCCACTGGACCACAACGTTGATTGACAAATCAACTTGGAAATTCTTTTAAAAAAATTCCAAGAACAATGGTTGTCGTATGCGCAGTTGTTGAAATCATTTAGAAAGAGACGATTTTAGCTGATCCCTCCCCCCCCCCACTTGATTATAAACGGAATTTCTATACAAAGTAATTAACCATTTTTTCATGTGTGTCCGAAAGATAGCAGTACCACATTCATGCCTGTTTGATGTGGATGACATAACTATTTGTCACTCAGACAAATAGTTTTGACATCATAGAAGAAAGACTCTTTGATGCCCTAGCCACTCTCTCTAGGTACTACAAAAAGTGGTACTTAAATGCAAACCCAAACAAGACCCAGATTTGCGCCTTTCATCTTAATAATCACCAAGCAAATCGGAGACTAAGAGTCATGTGGAATGACATGCTTACACATGAATCTTTCCCAGTCTACCTGGGGGTAACTCTGGACAGAACACTCTCTTTTAGAAAACACATTACCAAATTGAAAGGCAAGCTGTCATCACGAAACAGCCTTCTCAGTAAGCTTGCCACCAGCAATTGGGGTGCCGACCCCAAAACACTGAGGCAAACAGCTCTCGCACTGTGCCATTCCACAGCGGAGTATTGTCCCCCAGTATGGGCAAGATCATGCTATGCCCATAAAATTGATGTAGAGCTGAACAAGGCATACCGGACCATAACTGGTGCCCTAAAACCAACTCCCTTGCCAGCTCTATACTGCCTAACTGGTATTCCACCACCACATATCAGGCGAGAAGTCATCACCAGAATAGAACGGTACAAACAGCTTAACGACCACAGGCACTCACTGTTTGGCCACCAATCAGTGAGACAAAGACTAAAATCTCGCAGTAGCTTCACCAATATAGAGGAAATCGATTCCAGGCAAGCTGCCTCCTATAGGATGGAACAATGATGAGACTATAACAGCAGGAATAAAAATGAAGCCCTACCAGACCCAAAAGAAACATTTCCCCAGGGTTCAAACCTTGGTAGAAAAAACTGGGTGACTCTAAATAGAGCCAGAGCCAAAGTAGGCAAAACAAAAGACAATCTCCACAAGTGGGGCCTAGACACCTCACCTTTATGCCCATGTGGAGAGGTACAAACGATGCACTACCTTAGGGAAAACTGCCGATTGGGTCCTCATTGCTCAAACCAAGACCTTAAGGAGGTAAACAGCACTGCCATGCGATGGGTTAATTTCTATTGCGATAAGATATGATGATGTGGATGACAAAAGTTTTTAGTAGAGATACAAACACACACACACACACTAACAGACATTTTCCCTTTATATAATAGAGAACTAGTTGTTTTAACCTAGTGTTGCTTGCAAATATTTTTACATGAATTTTTATTTTACAACAAAACATTTCTATTATATATTTTTCTATACAGGGTGTTCAATATTTACCATTACAACTTTCTATTATTATTATCTATAGTTAGAGAATTTTTATGAATTTTTAAAAGTTCAACTTGAAAATTACTTTTGACAATATGCTCTTTTTACTTTTTAAACCATATGGTTCTGAGTATTAAAAAAAAAAAAAAAAAAAACTTTGTTGAAAATCACAGACTTTGCTTTTCTCATGACACCACGCCAGGAAACGGAACAGAGAAAGAAAAACCACAAAACGTTTCCATGCCTAATTATAAAATTAAATGTTTATTTTAAGAGAATTTTTACATAATTTTGGTTTGTTAACTTACAAATTTAAATAATATTTAAATCCAAGGGGGCTGGGGATCAAAAAAAAAGATTACTTCATCTTGTAAACTTCAACATAAATCCTATGTTTTTCAGAAAATGAACATAATCTTTTATAATCTAAAATGATTTTCAATGATATTATGCTTTCACAATTAAATGTAACAAAGACAAACCTTTTCTGGTTGTGAGTTCGATATGTTGTCCCAACTCCTTGCCATCCGACCGAATCATCTAAAATAATACAATAATAG
The DNA here is from genome assembly GCF_053919585.1 of Euprymna scolopes. NCBI lineage: Eukaryota > Metazoa > Mollusca > Cephalopoda > Sepiida > Sepiolidae > Euprymna > Euprymna scolopes. The sequence continues at coordinate 81,931,476 of NC_136509.1, forward strand.
ATATATTAACACTTTATATTTTTTCTTATTTAAATACTTTCAACAATTGACAAAAACACTAATTTTTTTTTTTAGCATCATTGTTATCTACCCAGGTATCATTAATTAAAAAAAAAAAAAAAAAAAAAAAATTTTTTTTTTTTTTTTTTGTCAGTTATCTACCCCAATAATAAAATATAATAACTAATCTACCCAGGTATCAGTAATAAAAAAATAAAAGAAAGTTGTACATATCAAATTTTTCTGAAATATATTTTTGGGGTTCCAACTAAAGGAAGATAGCTTCTTTCCTAGCACTAACTGCCTGTGGAACTGTTCCGTTGATTTGCTTACTAACTGATTACAATATGCTTTTTTCTTTTTTTTTATCCCAAACAAGGCACAGTGCCACTTTGATGTAGGAGGCTACAATTGAGGACATAAGTTGCAGGGATACCATGTAGCAAGTTGAGCAGGAAGGAGTGTCTTCACATAACTTGAACTTCTGCATGTCAGTACAGTTGGGAAAATAGGAACCTGTAAAGGAGTTAGAGTCTAACAGTTCTGGGGAAGAAACTATTAGAGTAGAAGGCTTTTTACATCTAGGGATCTCTAGGGGTGGGATTTTACTGATTGTCAGATTTTTAGGGGGTACTTACATATATACATGTAAAGTCTTTATCTATTTTTGTCATCAATAGCTTTCCTCCTACAAAATCAATATTTGATTCTGATTAGCCCACTTTATTATTTTTTTTATTTTTTTATTTTTGGTTGATCATTGCAGCATGTTAAGAACAATAAAATTTACGTATACAAGGGCTTGTAGTTCGTCAGAGCATCCACCATTAAAATACTTGTAGAACAGGCAGGGATGCAACATTTCGTCAATAGGACAGAGGTTGAACCTTGGATGACAGTTCAGGACCTATCAGGTTGGCGACTCTTTTGAACCCTGTCTAGGAGCAAGAGACTAGTAGATGTACCAACCCAAATGTGACAATACTTCATCCATGAGTAAATAGTGACCTTATAAACGTACAGGATACTTTCAGGCATAAGTAACTAACTTTCTAGCACGGTAGAGAGAGCCCACCTTCTCCACAGCAGCCCTGGTAATGCTCAAACAAGTTCTTGTTTAACCATCTCCTAAATCAAATTATACCAAATTAAATTCCTATTAACAATTACTACACTATTGTCTTAACAATTACCGTACACTTATTTCAACACTTATCCTCAAGTGGTCTTTGGGTTTTGACCCTTTGTAAAAAATAAGTTTTTTAAAAAAAACTTTATATTCATGAGTAGAGCACTATGTACCTTCTTTTTAGATGGTATCCACATGAAAATAATTCCAATCTAGTCAAATTAATTTCTAGAAGAAATTAAATCAAATTAAATTTTATTGTTCTTAACATGCTGCAATGATCTACCAAAAAAAAAAAAAAAAAAAAAAAAAAAAAAAAAAAAAAAAAGGGCTAATCAGAATCAAATATTGATTTTGTAGGAGAAAAGCTATTGATGACAAAAATTGAGAAAGACTACATATTAGAGATGTCTTTATTAGCTGTGTTTATAAAGTTATATTTAAAAGTTCTTTTCTAACACTGGCATCACAATTTTTTTTTTTTTTTTCATCATTTTTGAGGAGTGTACACTCGTAAAAGATAAGGATAATAGACTTATTTTGTATTATGCAAAAATAAGTTGTTTTTTTTTGTTCAAGTTGGGGATGGGGTATCCTGCTGGATGCCAGACATTCACCCACCATCATACATTCCAATCTTTTTAAAATTCTAACCGTCTTGCTAAGTGTAATTGTTTGAATCTCTCTTGCACTTGGTTCACAGGGTATATTTGCCAGGTGGTTATGTGACAATTCATGCATAGATAACCAATTTTATTTTTATGGTTTTCATTTATAAAATTTTAAAAGCAATTTAAGAAAAATTCTTCCAACAGACGAAACACATGCATCGCAAACAAATATACAAATTTTGGTTTTTCTTCATTGTAGTAAAGTTTGAAAACTGAAATATTTAATTTCAAGTGAAATCAATAATATTTACTGAATTGTCATGTCACAGTAATGAAAATATCCAAAAATTTGGAAAAATGATAAGGTAGAAAATTAATTATTAATGAAAACAGTTTTCGAATACAATAGTGAAAATTAAGTTTTGTTAAATTGACAAAAGATTTTCATTAAAGATTTACCTCCATTTTGTTACAATTTTCTTTTCTTTTTTTCGCAAAACTCAATTTCAGCTAATTGTCTTGGAAAACTTTTCATTAATAATTAATTTTCTACCTATCATTTTTTTTTTTTTTTTTAATGTTCATTACTGTGATGTGCCAATTCAGTAGATATTCATTTCACTTGAAATTCAATATTTATTCCAATTTTCGAATTTCGTTACAATAAGAAAGAACCCAAATTTCCATTACTTTAAATTTACTTGAATCAACATGGAACAACAATAAATAAAAATCACAAATGAGATTCACAGAAAACTCATTTTTCTGAGAACTTTTTGAAATAAACTTATACACTTAGAAATAGAAGTACCAACAATTTTATTGAAATAATTTCGTCCATATAAATTTCACATGTAAATACTGTTTTACTTGGTTTTACCTTTTAACTAACTTAGCTTTCCATATCTGTATTTCAATATAGATCAAGCAATGTTGATGATGGTCACCATTTATTTTACTATGTTGTATATTCATTAAAAGATACACTATTTTCAAAAGAAAAGTGGGTGCTTCTGCAGTATGATATTTTAAACAGGTAAAAGCAGTATCACATACTGACGCGTCATGTCGAAATTAGTATATATTCTAAAAATTACGAAAAATGATCCAGTGGAAGATGTGCTACATCTACTTTTCCACACACGGCAAAAAAAAAATTGCTGTTGAAAATCAGACTTTGCAAGGAAAGAGAAAAAAAAGACAAAATATAAACCGTTTCCATACCTATTTAGAAATCTGCCATTTTCTATTTTTTATCAATGGTGAATTTGAAAGAAAGCAAGGGAGATAAGCCTGGTTATACACAATTGGTCACACAACTCTTCCGCATTAAAACTAATTCAATAAATTCTTTTTTTATTTGTAATTATTTTTATACTAGATCATTTCCCCTAATTTTTGGAATCTTAAAATTTCAAACAATCAGTTAATTAGTTTAGGAGTGAATTCTATCCATACAAACATATAAACACCTAACTTTGTATTGAAACAAATGTACACATCTATATGTACTAAAAACAGAAAGGAAAAACAATTACACACAGGAAGAAATAAAAATCAAACAAGAAATTTGACCAGTTTTGTTTGGATCACCTTCAGAAAATCAGTCAAATCTCAGGTTTGATTTTTATTTCTGTGTTCAATCGTTCTTTTATACATTCTGTCTCCACAACATTTCATTTTATGAGAGATTTTATCCACACATAATGCAACATTCCGAGTCCAGTCATTGAATAATCTCATAACTATTTACTATGCATGTCCACAGATTTAGTATTTATAGACAATTTTCTTCAATTATTATCTTAACTGCTAAGAGTGACTTTATGACTGGGTTTTATTCTACCAACCAGCAGTAATTATCACTCATTACACTGATGATTGCATAAGCATGAAACACTAGTGCATGTAGGTACAAAAATAATTGCTAATATTTATTTGAAATATAGGCATAATTTTAATCAATTAAGTTTATGTAGGGAGAAGGGATATTTGACTGGTCTCTGAATTCATGATGGTGCGGGAGCATAGGTCGAAACTTCTTTCCCTAACTAGGACAAAAAGAAAAACGAAAAAAGAAAAACGAAAAAAGAAAAAACGAAAAAAGAAAAAACGAAAAAAGAAAAAACGAAAAAAGAAAAAACGAAAAAAGAAAAAACGAAAAAAGAAAAAACGAAAAAACGAAAAAAGAAAAAACGAAAAAAGAAAAAACGAAAAAAGAAAAAACGAAAAAGAAAAAACGAAAAAGAAAAAACGAAAAAGAAAAAACGAAAAAGAAAAAACGAAAAAGAAAAAACGAAAAAGAAAAAAACGAAAAACAATAACGAAAACGAAAACAAAAACAAAAAAGAAAAAAACAAAACAAAAACAAAAAGAAAACAAGAAAAAATTAAAAAATAAGAAAAAAACAAAAAAAACATCAGCAAATAGCAACAACTCTGGAACAAGTACAAAAATTAAAATTTTTTCTTGAAAGGGTTTATTTTTGTGCATGAGATATGTGCAAGTCACAGTCCTTCTTGAATGTCTAATATCTCACAATGGGCATGAAATTAAGATTGAGGTCCATTAATAATGGGGAGAGATGTGTATCATCAGCCAAGTAGAAAAAGAAGATTTGCGTAATTGTAAAGGTATTGCCGGAAGTCTTTAATAACTAAAGAAATCCTCTGGGGCCGAGGAAATTATTAACGTCAGCATAATTTTATGAAGAAATCCCTGTGAATGAAAAATACCAAGAGGGAAAAAGTTTGTGAGCAAAAAAATATTCATTCATTGTTTGCATGAGCTTCATTAGTACAGGGATTGAGTAATTTATCCGTTTACAGTTTGAACGTAACATTCTTACTAGAGCAGATTTTTACGTCATGCGACGGAGTCCACATGTGTGATAATTTTGAGCAGCAGCAATTTAGCCTGCAAAAAGCCGTCTGGAAATCAAAATTGTTGCCGAGACTTGGTGTGGTTTTAACATCCGTGGACGGAGTCTGACGCAGGCAACAATTATGGGTGGCGATGATAGTGACTCGCAGAAATGCTGTCCAGACTGTTTTTGTTTTTAGTGTGCTGACACTTTTATATAGGCTTTCTCGAATGTTCCAACTCATTCACTGTCTACATACGCGAGCAGACAAAAATATAGTCCCATGGATTTGCGAGTAAGAGACGCATTACAGTTACACTGACAAAATTGCATGGGCAAATGGTTGACAAAATTAAATTGTTCCTGAAATTAATAAATTCCAGACGAATAGATTCTTCTGATTATGTGACGAACGACTTGTTTTAGCTGGTCACTACAAGTATATTGATAATGTGAACTAAAAAGATTTTTTTTTTTTTTTCAAAAGTGCTCAATACAAGTACAGCTATTATAAAATTAGCTAAATACTAGCAAAGTAACCCAACATTGCCCAGGATTGAATGATGATCAATGAATGTTTCACACTCCCATATTTTTAATACCATTGAAATCAGAGAGATCACCCATTTTTTCTAACAAATCGATTGATTGTTTGCTGTAATTGAAGACTCATTGCAATGCACCTGGAGGAAGCTTCACATGCCTCCCCACAGTGATTTAGTTCACAATATACTGTAGTCTACATTGCACTGTAGAGAACCTACTGTTGATTTTATAAAATTACTTTCTTATATATATAATGGCTCGTTTAAAAATTAAAAGTTCCAAATGCAAATGTTACATATCATGCTTTAGTTGTGCTTCAAACCGAATGAGTCATTTCGAACACATCCCTGTCACATCAAATAACCTATTGTTGATTTTATGTCAGGTCTTTCAGTTTGTGTGGTAATAAAAACTTGTAAAACGCACTTGTGATCTTAGGCTGTGTAACTTTGGTCAAAATCACCTGTACCTTCTTTCATCAGATCATTTCAATTATTGAAGACATTTCGATACAAAATCTATCTAAGAACACTGCCAGGCACATAAAGTACCTTTGTGTGAAATTTCATAAAAATCGATCCAGTGCATAGGTAACAAACTCACAGACACAAAGTTCCTTTTATATAATAGTAGATAATAGGTTCCTCATAATATATATATATATATATATATATATATATATATATATATATATATAAGATTATAATATGAAAACAGAAGCACTTAACTTACAAGGAAGGAATTTCAGTTATGTCTATATAAGTCTAATAATGAAAAATATATTTGATGCCCATTCAGAAAATGAGAAAAGCTGATTATCAAAAGGTAAGAATATAATGCAAGATTCTGAGAACCATTCTCTAGAGAGACAAACAAACAAACAAATCTGAAAATAATGCTTTTCCATTCTTAAAATATTGAGGTTATTTAATACAAAAAAGACAATATTATTATATACAATTACTTGAACACAAGTTGCTATTTCAACCTACAGCCAGAGGAATGGGTACCATCTTTCCCAGTGGTGTAAGTGAACTACATAATAGATCAGGATTTGAACTCGTTTCCATAGATAGTTGTGGAGACTGTTACCTATTTGGCTAACTAAAAACTAAGATAATATAAGTTTCAGAGTTTTTTTTTTGTTTTTTTTAGACGAGGATCGCTGTCTATTATTTGGATTATTTGAACCACTTTTCTCGGCTCGGTTATTTTTAGGTTTCAGTCGATGTAGCCTCCAACCTTCTTCAGGTGCATCCATTTACACACCAGGATGTATACAGAATTTTTATTTTTTATTCCAACTGACAATCTTCTGGAAATTGAAGATTCAATTCAAAATACATAGCGAAACAACCTTAAGAAAAAAAATATTGTTAATTCAATAAACTAAAGTGTCATCACCATTCAACAATGTTATTTGAAAAGTAGTTTGAACATGTTTTCCAGCTACCAGACTTCAGCTATGTAAGGAAAATCATGTTGAGACGATTTCATTTTAGAAACAGCAAGAGAACGGCAAACAAAGAAGAACTGAACTGGACAGATAAAGCGGCATACCGTCGTCAACAGCTGAAAAACCAATTCAAGATCCCCCCCCCCCATTATCTTTTTTTGTTCTAGCTAAAGATAAGGCATCCACTAGGATGCTGGACGCACTCGCCATCCCATACATTCCAACCAAGAGATCTTCTTTTAAGATTCTAACCGTCCATTTAAGTGCAATTGTTTGTATTTTTCTTACACTTGGTTTACCAGGTATATTTACCAAGTAGTTTGTGAAATTCTTCCTCACAAGTCCGGTTGCTCCTATAAGTACTGAAACTTAGATGTTTCTAAGATTCCAGTTTCTTTTCCTGTTCTACATAAAGCCTCAGTATTTCGTTATCCTTTCCCTCCCAGTTCTGTTTAACTCAGTATCATTACGGACACTAACTTCTATTACGGTTGCTTCTTCCTCCTCGTCTCTTACCGCTATGTCAGGTTTAATAGCTGAGAAGTGGGGAGTTATGTTTTTAAACAAATCGCTACAGTCAAATCAAACTTGTAAATGTCTCAAATTAACCTTTCCATTCTTGCAAGTAATTGATGTCGCACCAGGAAAAAGATATGCATGTCAATGTGGGTCTACACTATTTATTTTGTTAGTTTGATTATTATTTATACAGTATAATCACTTTGATAAACCAGGTTCCGTTAGATTACTAAAGTTGCTAAAATGAGTAACTATTTGAGAATACCAGGTGCTGTATGTGCTCTGTTTATCTGAGCATTGTTTCCAATCATCCTGGACTTCTCCTTGCCACTGGAATCAAGCAGTGCTGACTCAGAAGCGAAGTAGCAGGGCTTTACATTGCTAGTGAAACAGTCGCATTTGTGAGTGATTTTTCAAAGTGGCGACTAAAATAATAAAACTTTTTTTTTTTGTTTCACCGACAATCTTCCAAAGCTCATTACTGAGTGAAATGTCTTTTCAACTTTGTTTTTTTTTAAATAAAACGAGCAAAGTCAAATTATTTAAACAAAAAGTTTTATAGAACAATATATAATTTTTTTTTTTTTTTTAACGATGGCTGTTTAAAAAAACATCTGGAGAAATTTGAATGTTCATATCTTCTAACGTCAACACAAAATCCGGTGTGCATTTAGAATCATATTTCTTCAAAAAAAAAAAAAAAAAAAAAAAAAAAAAATCTTTATGATGTATGTACTCATAATGGAACAAAGACATCATATTCCAAAAATCATGTGAGTTTTGGCTAGTAACTTTTCTATTTGGCTAGTGAACAAAAATATTTAATTGTCAAAGGTCAACTAAATATAAATTTGTACATAGAGCCCCGAGTGGTTAGGGATTGCCCAACATTTGTTTCATAATTAAGCGCATGTCATCCATTATCCCTTTAGGATGACCAAATGATCCTCATGGTTCCGACGGATGAACATCCATCCATCCATCCTATTTATTAGACCAACACCAGAAGTTTGAGCGGATTCGTAATCCCTGATAAGTGTGCGCCTGCTAGATTGCTTACGTAAGCATAGAAAACTTACTTCTTCACTTTCTGGATCAGTCTCGTCTGTTCTGTCCACTCTTCGGCTCCTGGAATTCACATTCGACCAGCCAAATCCTCGTCCCCTGCGACGTCTCGGCATGATATATCAGAAAATCTGAACGAAAATTAAAAATTATGTTTTTGGAATTTTTGAGATGAGGATTGAAAATTTGTATTCGTATTATTCAGACTACTGTTCTCATCCTGGTTGATATTTTCACAACGTTTCAGCCGATGTCAGGTTCAGGTGTCCCCATGGACAAGGGAGTCAAGGATCAGTTAATAAAGTGTTCAGTTTAAAAACTTTGTATAGTTTCTGGAGTTCAACAATGATTGCGACCTTTCAAATGATGTACTTAAAAAAAACAGTTTGAGATTACATCAGATGTAACGTTGCGAAAAAGAAATAGTCCGAATAATCCAAATAATAAAATTTTTAAAAAGATTAAATTGTTTATTGAGGATAGATAAAAAAAAAAAGAGCAAAGGTCTGAAGACTTGAAGAAATGGGTTTCAGAATTTTTTGAGATGAGAATTAATCATTTTTATTTATTTATTTTTACAAAGAAATCGCCACTTATCAAGGCCCAAAGGCCATTCAAGGATAAGGATTAATGAATGTAAAGTGATAGTGTAGTATAATAATAGTGGAGATTGAGTAGAATTTGGATTATTTAAGTGGATGGCTCAACAAGAAATTTACATTAAACTTGGATGCTACCCTATTGTAGTCGGCCGGGAAGCAGACCAGTGGAACAGTGTTCCACAAGCAAGCAGTTCTAGGAAAGAAGCTTTGTTCATGGAAGCTGCTTTTAGATTTAGGCACAAATAGAAAATAGGGAAAATTGTTTATAATAGTTGTAGCTAGTTGAGGGTTTTATTTTATTTTTTTTTGTAAAAGTTTAGTAATATTTCGGCTGATGCAACCTCTGACCTTTTTTAAGTGTATTTTATCGAATTTGCAATTCTAATGTTGAACTCTGGAATCTGTATGCGATATTCATTCTGTGGGAAGAATGCTATCAATTACAAACATAAAAAGAGACTCACTGTTTTCTTTTCTTAAACTGATTTTCACCCCAAACAAGGCAGAGTACCACTTTGATGTAGGGGGCTATTATCTGGAACATAAATTGCAGGGACACTATTTAGGGAGTTGAGCAACAAGATGTCTGTCTATATTATGTCAACATAGTCACGGAAGCAGGAACCTGGAAGGGAATTCCAAAGTCTAGCAGTTTTGGGGAAGAAACTATTAGAGTGGGAATCTCTACCGTGCAGGGGTGGGATTTTGCTACTTGTCAGGGGTATTTATGTCGGGGGGTATAAGATCTTGTAGTTTGGAGCATCTACCATTAAAATACTTGTAAAACAGGCAGACGGATGCAACATTTCATTGATGGGACAGAGACTGAAGCCTAGCTGACAGTTCGGGACCTATTAGGTTGGCAACTCTTGAATGCTGTCCAGGAGTGAAAGACTAGTAGCAGAAGCAACAACCTTAATGTGACAACAATACTCCATACATGGGTGAATGGTGGCCTTGTAGAGGTACTGGATCCTTTCAGGTGTAAGTAACTTTCTAGCACAGTAGAGTCCACCTTTCTCACAGCAGTTGTAGCAACATCCTTGATGTATCTGTTCCAATTCATGTTCCCTGTGAACATGAAGTCAAAGAGTTTGAACAAAGTACTTTCAGGTAATTGGTGGTCGAGAAGGTTTCTTCCTCTAGGGTTTCTTTCATTGCCTTACTTTATATATATTAGACTAGCGTACCCGCCTGGCCACGCATTGCTTTGTCCGAGTTTGGTTGACACCCGAACACACACAAAAACACATGGGAGCACAAGCCCAGGAAACACACTAACAAAATCATGCACCGAAACAAATAAAAAAATAAATAAAATAAAAAAAACATGCACAGTGATACACACATACAAACATCACATGCACAAACAAAGTCACACACACTTTAAAAATAGTAAGTAGACAGGTTAAATGCTATAAAATCACACATAAGGAGATTTTGAAGTACATAAAATATCAATTTACAGTTATGATTATATATTAGAGTCAAGCATTATACTTAACATTGTAAAGAAAAATAATGCTAACGGTAAATATTTTTTTGTCTGAAAGCTTGAAAAAAAAAAAAAAAAAAAAAAAAACTTCTTAGAACTGCATGCCTGTGGAATTGTCTTCAGTTTTCCTGCTTTCTGGCTGACTACAATATGGTTGTCTTCAAGTCTAACGTAAATAGGTTCTTAATGAGCCGTTCTATATAAGTTAACAAATTTACCGAATTTTCATTACTAATGATTACTATATTGTCCAATTTCTACTGTACACTCTTTAACCCTTATCCTTGAGTGGCCTCTTGGCCTTGATAATGTGGTGATACCTGTGTAAAAAAAACAAAAAAAAAACAAAAGTAACACAATGTTCAATGAGCAACTCGTGCTATCTACCGATCCAAGTTATGACAACAAGACCATTGCCAGCATCTTCAAAATGCAAATCCAGATGGTTCAATGCTTGAGGGCATGCCCAGGATAATGAAATAACGTTTCAAACCACGGTTATGGTCTTTGGTGTGGTTTCAAGTGAGGACCACATCATGCTCACATCTTCAAAGTCTGGAGACTTCAATGTTCACACTGTCGCATGGTTAGCCCACTCAAACAAGACAGATGATGAGGGGAGGTTCTGTCACGATTTCTCTATTGCTTATGACTTAACTCAGATTGTTCACGAACTCAACCATGTGCCCCCGACACTGATGGTCAATATGCAAGACTCCTAGACATTTTTCTCACAACTCGCTCTGAGCTATGTTGATCTTCCGACCACTGTTCTCTCAGTTAAAATAAAATGTAATAAGTCCGCCGAAATACCTCTCCATCGTACAGTATATCGATACTCTATCGCTGACTGAGATTGCTTTTGTAAATTTATATCAGATCTACCTCTGCGTTCCATGTTTAACAAGAATGTGTCCTCTATAGTATCAGACCTGACGGAATGGTTAATTGTAGGTATAGACTGCTTCATACCCTCTAAAAGATACCAACAAAAACCTAACAGCCAGCCGTGGTTCTCTCCAGAATGTGCTTTCAGAACTGCCAGAAACCACTGTAAAAAAGTAATAAAGAATGTGAGAGAGTTGTTTGCTCAGTCCGTGAAGTCCAAAGTAGCCAAGCAGTGACTTGGTTCCCACCGATTTTGGCAAATAATCAAACAGGATCCTGAATAGAAGTGTGTGCTCTATCCCCACCATCATCAATAGACCCGAGGTAATCTCGTCAGAATAAGACAAAGCCAAACTCTTTGACAAAAACTTTGCAGCTAATTCTACCCTATGTGATCAGGTTGACATACCAGTACTGATTAGATCATCGAAGTTAAGCAACATTGAGCCTGGTCAGTATCAGATGAATGACCAATTTGGGAATTCTAAGCACTGTATGTAGGACATCGACACCTTGCAAAAGTTGCAAAAAACTAATGTTTTCATCTCCTCTAACAGGGATATACATGCGACTGGAGGAAGCTGATTACCCCCCCCCCACACACACACACCGGTTAGTGCTGTTTTCATGCTTCTCCATCCCCCTCCCCTATCCCACGAAAGAAATCTTTATATGATGGTATAAAACTTAGAAAAGGGATTGACTAATAAAGGTGTAATACAAGAAGACTTTCACTTAGAGGGTGGCTGAATGGAAGATAATGAAGTGTGTGTGGTGGAAGGGGTGGGGGGTGAAACGGTTTCTGGGAAGGGAAACTAATGGGATAAAAGTTGTGAACAGGGAGAGGTGTATTGGTAGGGAAGTGAGGGGGGGAGAGAAAAAGATGTAGTGGGGAGGAAGGTGAAAAGAAAATTAGGATCAGAATTGGAAGGAGGAGCCTAAAAATGTGAAGATGGTGGGAGTGGGAGGCGATAGAAATGAAGAAAAGAAAAAGTCGATATAAAAGAATAATGAAGGTACATAAGGGGGTGCTGTGGGAGGAAAGTATCTTGTTAAAATTGAAAGACTCAGAGGTGGGAGGTATAGTTAGGAAGAAAAGATACGCCCACCTGTGTGACTAGTTGTAATGGTTTTTTGGGTTTTTTTTTTTTTTTTTTTTTTTTATATCTGGTGTTTAAGTTTTGCAATTAAATATGTAGCAATTATATCTTAGTTTTATCTTTTTATTCTTTATTTTTCCCCCAACCTATACTAAGGTATGCCTAAAATAAATGTCAAAAATAAAACTGTGCTTCTCCACTGTTCATATCAATCTAAATAAACATTTGTTTCCTCCACGAAAGCAAAATATGACAAGATCGTTTTTAATGTGTGTGTGTGTGTGTGTGGGGGAGGGGTGGGGGAGAGTAGGTCCTCAAATATGAGGGTACTCTGGAAGTTAGCAAAAATAAAAATTACTTCAGTATAGAAGGGTTTCCCCTACATTGACTAATGATTTATTAACTTAAGTGTAGCATCAGAACAGATCCTACACTTTGATGTTAGCTCGGAGGCCAGATCTACTTTTTCCATTCAAAATAAATTCATGTAAAAGATCTGAACTATATAAGTTCAAGGATTACCTTTAATGAAATTTATTGAAATACAAAAAGGAGAAACTAAAATCATTAAAAAAAATATATCTGTATCTATACTCTTAAAAAAATTTTTTTGTGCATTGATAATCATATTAAAAACTCCTTTTTTTCTATTCATTTAAAAAAAAAATAGAACTTTGTTATATATGAGTCGTTGAATTGAATCCATCTGCAAAAGATCTAGCTAATTTGCATTTTCTTTTGAACAATCATTTTAATTCCCTATTAGTTTTTTCGGTTTTCTTATGGGATGATTATAATAGTTAACTATTATGTGTAATTAAATTCATGCAGATATTCTACATGATTTATACTTGCATAATATTTGCATAAAAAACTTATAGTAAACACAAACCTCTTTCTATATATATTTATGTATACATATATATTTTTGTTTAAAAAAATTTTTCCTACCAAACTGTCAGTTTTTGGTCTACAGACATGAAATTTAATATATGGGGTATTTGAACCCGTGCAAAACTATATTTGGGTTTTAGCCAAAATTGGTGCAAAAGTGTGAAAACTAAAAATGAAATTTGCCAGGTGGAGGTCGAACGACAGCATTATGAATATGCATGCGTGATGTAATATTATTGGCTCAGGTTTCAATTTTTAGCCTTGAAGTAAACATGTCTTCATAGTACAGTCATTAACGTCAAAGGAAAAAGTAAATCGTAAGCTAAACGTTTTGGTTTCGATTCTTGGTGGTGACGAACAAGTCTTTTTAACTTTTTAAATCATTTCTAGATTTTATATAATAATAAATATGAAATCTGCATTAATCAAAATATCCTATTTAAGCGTATTTTACGACAGGGCAATGCCGGGTAGCCTGCTAGTGTTATACTAAATCTGAGTTAAACGTTTGTTTCCTTGAAACTGTTCTTTTTTTGTTTTGTTTTTTTTAATTTAACTGGATCTACTGTTTTATTTTTATTGTAAAAGATTAATTGAAGACACGACTGTTTTATCGCTTTTCAAGACTTTCTGAATTATCTACTATATAATAAAAGGATCACAGAAATTTCCCTGGACCAAAATACCGTAGGTTTGCAACAACATATGCCACATACAAATTTATGTCTATTAGCCACTATCTTATGTAACTTTAGAACATTTTACATACATTTAGTTGTTATAATAAAAACTTACATTACATCCTAGGAGCAACATCATCAAAATCGCAACATCTTTTGACGAGGTTGTTCCTATTTTTCTCTCTAAATCTACCGGCCCCAGTCATCACTGGGACTATATATATGCACCTTATAGCTATTTTTCTCTGGCACCCTTCATAATACCATTATCTTTCCAGTTACTGATTGCAATATAATAATTTCTCCCTTTGTAATTTCGAGTTTTTCTCATTGGCTGAGAACTGACAGATCCAGTATTCAGGAATAAACAACTTAACCCCCTTAAAAAAAAAAAAAAAAAAAAAAAAAAAAAAAAAAAATCCCTAATACAAACATAATTAACATTTACAGTAAGCATTGTTTTTTTTTTCTTTGATTCTCTGTACCACTACAATCTGAACAATGTTATTGTTTTGTTTTTGTTTTTTTATTTCAGTTTGTTTTGTAATGGATTGTTCAATTTTTCGTTCTTGTTTGTTTTTTGTTTTTTTTTACTTTAAATTTACTATCATTCTTGGGATTTGTACACAACTATATGGTCTGCAACAAAAGAGAATCGTTTTTCATCAAATGGAATTATGTCATCTTTCCTAGGGTGGCAATTTTATCATTCCACACGGTAGAATTTCATTGGCGAAGAGAGTCCTCATCTACCGTTTAATGAAGGTATAATCCTTGGCATATTTTAGTGTATTTTATGACCGGGCAACACCAGGAAGGCGGCCTGCTAGTAATATACAAAATGAGAACAAAAGTCTAAATAATCTAGACAATAACGGCTTCCTTAGTTGACCTAATACAGAGAACATCATTAAATAATTATAACTAGCCTGGGTACCCAGCGTTGCCCAGGTGCTTGGAGGTGTGTGTTGAGTAAAAAAAAAAAAAAAAAAATATGGTAGTAGGCAGGCAGGCTCGAACCCGTACCACAAAGAAAAAAAATGTGAAAAAATAAAAAAAAATGTGACGTCTTTGCTGTTGCGTCCATCGCCAAACCAGAAGTGATGAAGATTTAAATTAAGGTTAGTCAATTGAAAAGAGAATGACTTTCGAAAATATCGTTGAAAAAAGCGACCCCTCCCTGTAGAAAGCTGCTCAGTTGAGGGTGAAGGAATTAATATTTTTTTAGCCAATTTTTCGATATTTGTTGTTGACCTTCAAAACGATAATAATCTCATGAAAATCCGTCGCCTATGTCGAAAGTTTTAGACATACATACATATACACAGACAGGTGAGATTTATATTATAGAAATGATAAATAGTAATTATACACATTTGAAACAAGTTTAGGTTTAAGGCTTGAAAAATTCGTACTAGAATTGTCAACACAATTGATAAAAGTTAAATATCAATTCAAAGTGATAGTCTCCTTGAGGTTGATGGTCCAATTTTTGCTACAGGCCATAGTATAATAGGAAAGTGTTATTTTTTTTTGTTTTTTTTCTGGCATCTCAACTTATTTTAGGTCATCAAATACCGAATCCAGTAAGTTTGGAAAAGGTTTTATGCTTCAAGTTCATTATATCTTTAAATATTTATTCATGGTGCTTCATTTAGGTATTTTACAGCATATCAACTTGTCAGGTTATTTGATGCTGAATTTAGTCTCCTTAGAAAATAGACTTTATGCCTATAGTTATTTTATATATCTCCAAATATTTATTCATGTCATTTGAAGTTCTCTCCCTTATTTTCAACCAGTTTTTAAGATGGCTTCATGATATCATCGCTGTTCACTTAGCCAAAAAGGTTTATTTTCTTATTTAAAAATGTGATTTTTGGAATACAATATTTCCTTTCCGTCACGAGTATGTATATACAAATTTTTCTTTATTTTTTTTTTTATATTGAGAGAATTGTGGACAAACACATTAACTTTTGGAGAATCAAAACTGTTGCTGAGTACGATTCTCATCTTGAATATTATTCTAAACGTTTCGGTTGATGGAAATCTTCAACCTTTTTTTAAGCGCTGTAAACAGAGTATGACGACTGCATACAAATGCCGAGCGATGTGTGAAGTCAAGTCACCATTGGGAAAAGAGTATTTTATAAAAAAAAAAAAAAAAAAAAAAAAAAAACGTGTGCACAGACCGATGATAACGTTAGAGATGGCAAAGCCAGAGAGAAGGAGCACGATTTCACTTTGTTTGGAAAATTACCCGGAAATAAATGTCGTTACAAGAAAAAAGTGAGTAGAGTTATTACTAGTGATAGGACAATTCCAATACAATTCCTGATTCCGACTCTTTATAAATCTCCAATTATTTAACTATAAGATAGTTATTTCCCTATTTTTGTAAAAACACATTAAATATGCAGAAATTTTCCTAAACGGTAAATACACAGAGGGGGGGGGGGTAATCTATCGATTTTAGCTTCACTAGTAATTTAAAATCAATAAATATTTATTTTATTGCCAGCAGTGAAAGATTTTGCTTTAAACAAAATCAAAAAAAAAAAAAAAAAAAAGACAATTAAAAGAATCGTTTTGGCATCGGAAAATAGGCATCTATTTTTCCGATTCCGATACCCCAAATCTTCCGATTCCCGATTACTCGTTCCAACATCAGTTATTACTTATGTTTTTTTTTTTTTTTTTTTTTTTTTTAGAAAGGAGTCACCATTTATCAAGTCCCAGAGGTCACTCAAGGATAAGGGTTAATAAGTGTACAGTGGTCAATGGGACAATGACATAATTATTAGTAGTGGAAATTTGGTAAATTGGACTACCTAAGGGGAACAGCTTATCAAGAACTTGTTTACGTTGGACTTGAAGGCGACCATATTATAGTCAGCCGGAAAGCAGATAAATGGAAGAGAGTTCTACAGGCGTGCAGTTCCAAGAAAGAAGCTTTGTTCATGGGATCCACGTTTAGGTTTAGGCACGGATAAAGAGTGAGGGGAAATCATTGACAGTGTTTTCAGCCAGACGAGTTTGGCGAGGCGAGTGATCTTCAGGCCTTGATAAGTGATGACTCCTAAGTTAAAAAAAAAAAAAAAAAAAATTC
The DNA here is from genome assembly GCF_053919585.1 of Euprymna scolopes. NCBI lineage: Eukaryota > Metazoa > Mollusca > Cephalopoda > Sepiida > Sepiolidae > Euprymna > Euprymna scolopes. Next base: position 81,948,436 of record NC_136509.1, read on the forward strand.
CTATTCCTCTGGTCTTCATCAGATGGTTAACCACGATGGGACAGAAATGTCGAGTCTTAACTGTATCATCAGTAATTACTGTCTTCCATAGTTGTCGTCTCAACATGTTTTGGTCAACTAATTCTTTGCCCGACTGGGTATAATTGGAATTGCTATTTTCAGACAATGCTCACCCGAAACTAGAAATTCAATGCCCCTATACACTGCGGCACAGGTCCTAAAGGGTGATCAAGGTTGGATTGTTTGGTCTTATAAATCATTTTTTTTTCTTTCCTTCTTATCTGGTCTTCCGTCATCGGGTCCATACCGAATGGTATATTAATTATTGGAACCTTTTGTGACGAGTAATTTGTATTTTTATTTATTTATGTATGGAATCATCCTCATCTTCATAGTTGTTTCACGACAAAAAAAAAAAAAACTTAAGACCAAAAATTCCAAACGTGATCACCTTTCGGGGCCCGTGGCGCAGTGGATAAGAGATGTCGAATCTCTACGATTCCATGTGAGCAATGTCTGAAGATAGCGGTTTCAATCCTACCCAAAGCCAGACAGAGGATTAGTTGGCCAAAATGTGGTGAGATGACAACAACTATGGAAGAATACAATTAAAAAACTCAGTATTCCAATCCCATCGCAGTGAGCCGCCTGACGAAGGTAGAAACGTCGTAAAACAACAACTATGAAGACGAGGATAACAGTCCGAAAACAAAATAAAAAAATAAAAAAATAAAATAAAATAAAATAAATAAATATACAAATTACTCACCTCAAAAAAAAGGATTTCAATAATAATATATCTCCTTAATAGTAAATATATTTGTTTTATTCAATACTCGCGAGGGGTACCCGGCGTTGCCCGGGTGTTTGGAAGTGTGTATGGTTTTGGGTAAATAAAAAGAAAAACCGTTGGTTGTTTAAAAAAAAAAAATTTAAAAAAAAAAAAAAAGAAACAAAGCCTTGACGCGCAGTTGGAAAATAGTAAAGTGTGAAAAAAAAAAAAAAAAAAAAAAAAAAAAACAGGTGCCCGTTTTTGACGAGTTATTGACGTGAACTGAGTGTGGGACAGTGTTTTATTTAACGCGAGTCTGTTTTTTATACGAAAAAGCTTAATGCACATGCGGCGATGGTACGCGATAGCTATTCAGCAGTTAACATTTTCTGCGGGACAGTTTTTAATAAAGTCAATAAACCGGTTTGTTTGTTTTTAACTAACTTTGGAAATAAACAGCTCCCTGTTTATTAGGGGGAGTGTCTTGTTTCGAAATGAAAGCAACCGTCGGATATGACAAAGCCGACATTAACCAAACGTTACAAACCTTTCTAGAGACCACTGGCCGTGGGCCAGTATTTCGAATCGAGTTTCGCTTTTTTTTCTTTTTTTTTTATACCGAAAAACGAATGCAACACATGCAGATCCGAAAATGTTGAATAATTAACGTTTCAAAATCAGGCAAATTAAATAGAGAGGCGACCACCGTTGTTAAGTCATATATATATTATCATTTACACATGATATAAAAAGTTTTAAAAATGAGCAACGGCCTCAAGAATCCGCCGGAAAAAAGCCTTTTGAAGACATACACAAAAAGCGAACACACATACATTTTCGCTTTTATATATATATATATATATAGATAGATAGATAAGGTGTTTTGAAATAAAGAAAACAATCATTCTTTTAGGATTCTCCTTCAGTTAATGTTACCCCCCCCCCAAAAAAAAAAAAACATATGTTCATAAAAACAAGGAAAATAAAGGTCTAAATACCAACAAATGATAAATTAATCAACCACCTGTGAAATTGTGGAATTTAAAAAAAAAAAAAAAATTCTATTCATGTTCCAGATGACCAAAATAATCTTACTGGAATGTATACAACAAAATGTTAAACTAAATTATAAATACAGATTTGTAAATGTTAGTATCATTTTACAGATTAAATCTTTGTTATAATGATGAACTACAGGTTGCTTTCGGCCGCAGCTGTTTATGAAGAATCAGTCATAAATGAGTTGGACCTAAATCGGGCAATGTAAAATTACAAGAATATTAGACTGCACGTTGATATTGTGATCATTTGCTTTATTTGATGGGAATTTATTATTTTTTCATTTTAAATGTAAAAGATGTTTGCTGCATATTGATATTGTGATCATTTGCTTTATTTGATGGGAATTTATTATTTTTCATTTTAAATGTAAAAGATGTTTGCTGCATATTGATATTGTGATCATTTGCTTTATTTGATGGGAATTTATTATTTTTCATTTTAAATGTAAAAGATGTTTGCTGCATATTGATATTGTGATCATTTGCTTTATTTGATGGGAATTTATTATTTTTCATTTTAAATGTAAAAGATGTTTGCTTTAAATATTGTGACCGATACACACACACACACACACAATGACCCTTACTTGACTAGATCTTCCGAGCCTAAGTTAATTTATTTGTCAAAGTAATTTTTAAAGCTATCGTAGCCCCGACGCGCGCGCGCGTCGAATCTACTCAAAACAAAATAATGGCACGCTGCCTTAACAGTAAAACCCAGTCGCGCACGCAGATGTATAAACATGGTTTCAGCTCCGCGTACATTTCCCTTTGCCCGCCCACGCAAATTCGGTGGGTCTTAAACGGAACTTCAGTTGTTCGTGTGGACGTCACTTAAAGCATCTTACGGCATAAGAATGTTTTCCGACATTAACACGGACCCTCGGCGTCCGCAATAAGTGGGATGGCTCGATGTTGATGTTTACGCCATGGTGCTCAAAGGTCGACTCCAGTTTTGGGCGAAAAATGCCTTTTTTATACTTGTACGACCGGCTCCAGGGAGCCCTTCAGAAAAAACATTTTTTAAAAATTTGTTTTCGTTGTAATCCGATTGGATGAAAAGAATAACATTCTTATGATGTAAGATGCTTTAAGTGACGTCCGCACGAACAACTGAAGTTCTGTTTAAGACCCACCGAATTTGCGTGGGCGGGCAAAGGGAAATGTACGCGCAGCTGAAACGATGTTTATACATCTACGCACGCACAACTGTTTTACTGTTAAGGCAGTGTGCCATTATTTTGTTTGAGTAGATTCGACGCGCGCGCACGCGTCGGGATAAGATAAAGCCCCCATCTATTACATAAATCTCAGCTGTGTGTGCATGGATGTGCGAGTGTGTTTGTATGTTCACTAAAAACTTGTCATCGCATCAAAGCGGCACGAACGTGGTATCATTAGACACATAATATCGAAAAATTAGGAAAAAAATAAGTCAATTATTTCATGTAGAAATATTGTTTTGTTTAAAGGGAAAAGGTTAGGTAAAAAGCTTGCTTTCACTGCTGTTTGTAAATAGCGCATGCGCAAATGGTTCATTCATTGTTTTGTTTTAAAAAGCTAAATTTGCCCCGTCATAACATCTGGGTCATCGTGATCTAGTCAAACATTTTGCTTACAAATTTAACTTTTGCGAGTTCGCATCCACCAAGTGGCATTTTTTTTTTTTTGCTTACAAAATTTTGCTTTCAGTTTCGCATCTGCTTAATGGCACCCAAATTTTTTTTTTTTTAACCATATTTTATAACCGGGCAATGCTGGGTACCCCACACCGCAGCTAGTTTCTAAGAAAGTTTAAAAAAAAAAAAAAAAAAGAGCAGTTGATAGAATCTAACTTAAGATCAAGGTTTTGTTTCTTCTAAATATTAACAGTTAAATTACAAACAAAATTTTATTTATAAAACACATGTTTGTGTTTCAGTCTGTTTCCATTTTTTTCAAAGTGTATCTCCAAGACACAAGGTTTCAGAATGGTGCATGACATGATTGTATTTTGTGAACTGTTGCTTTATTTTTTTTTATACATATATAAAGTGACTGTTTGCTTGTGTGAGGAATGGTCTGCCAAACTACTGTCAATTTTTGGTCTCCAGACTTGAAACTTTATATATACAGGATTTGGATCTGAGGAACCAATTCAATTTGGATTTTAGCCAGTAAAAATAGCTGTTTAAGTGTAAAAATTGAAAAAAAAAAAAAAAAAAAAAAAAAACTTAAACTTGGTCGGCATAAATCAACTTAAAGTGCTCTTGTATGGATGCATAAATATACAATCAGTTTATTTTTAACTATTTCTTATTCATTTGAAAATAGCTTAAATGTAACAACTAAAGCTGGAGTTATATATATATATATATATATATTTACTTTTGAAATCACTACTATTGGGTGCAATATAATATTTAATAGAAAATTGGCTCTATAAAATACAAAATCTAAAATAAAATACAGTTTAATCCCTGGATACGATGGCCCTAGGATACATTTTTTTTTCAGGTTGTTTTTCCAACCCCTGGTTACAGCATTTGCTCCACCTGTGTTATTTATAATCTTATTTGATTATATACATGTGTATTATATACTGTAGTGTATTTTTTTTATTAATTTTTAATGCCGTATCCTATATCATATTTAAGCATATTTTACAACCGGGCAACACTGGGTGACCTGCTAGTATTTAATCTCACCATATATGCCATCATAAATTTGATCGGTAGATTTTTATTTATTAATTTTGTTGCTTATATTTTTGGCTTAGAGAAAATTATTTTGCAAATGGACTTTGTGTGAGCAATAAAGACTTGTTTACCTTTTTGCTTTCTGCGTCATCTACTTCAATCAATTGTTGAAATAAAAATGGAGGCCATAATAAAAAAAATAGTTAAACTTATTTTCTTTTCATGTATGCCAAACACAAATGCAGACCCCCCCCCCCGACAAAAATATTAAATTGTTAACACAGAAGGAAAAAAAATTTTTTTTTAATGAAATGAACACAAACCTGGCAATATTATTTAATTTTAAAATACTCTCATCCAGCCTCTTCATGAAACAGTCTCATTCATTTATGGAAAAAATAATGAATATATTATAAAAATAAAAAAAAAAAAAAATGGATGCTTTTCTCATGAAGTTTTCTTATATACTTTTTTATTAGTCACGTGCAAGTGACTCTATAAGTCACTCCGTCGGTCGGTCTATCCGTAACACTTTTGTGCTCGGCCTTTTTGGTTAAGATCAAAGGTCTGTTCTTAATAGATGCTGTTCTTAGCTTTTTAAGCTTTTCTCATACTTTTGGCCAAGATCAAAGTGTAGTATCTGTTCCGGCAGATGCTGCACTTAAGATAATTTGTACCAGTCAATGGAGGGGAAACCCTCTATACTGGGACAATTATTATTTTTGGTAACCAGAGTGCCCCCTTTTTGCCTACTTTTAGGGGAGCTGGTTTTAACCTCACATTAAAAACGGCCTTGTGCCTAATTTGCTCAGTGGGGGAGCAAATAAACACCATCTGTTCCGGCAGATACTGCAAGCTATGACTAGCAAAGACCAGATGTGGGGGCAACCCCACATGTCTGACCTTTAACCAGCTCCCATTTCCCACCTCTCGGGAGCTGGTCCCCTTTTCCCCTTCCCCCTCCCTTCACTCCTCACATTAAAAAATCGGCCTTGTGCCTAATTTGCTCGGTGGGGGAGCAAATAAATACCATCTGTTCCGGTAGATACTGCAAGCAAAGACCATATGTGGGGGCAACTCCACATATAAGACCTTGGTCAATGTAGGGGGCAACCCTTCATACCAATTGTCACTATCCAGCTCCACTACTCCCCGGGGAGTTGGTCCCAATTTCCGCTTCACTCCTCACATTAAAAATCGGCCTTGTGCCTGATTTGCTCGGTGGGGGAGCAAATAAATACAGCTTTTCTTGGCCTTTTGGCCAAGATCCAAGTTTTCCAGGATCGACATCGATTTGCATCTATTGTGTGCAAGCATCTAGTGTCAATTAATGCTGAACACCGCATTCTATCAACATAGACAACAATCTCCAGGAGTGCCACATTTACATCTTGGTAGGGGAGCAGGCTGGTGCTGATGCCTTGTCCCCTTGTTCATTTGCCGAACAGTCCTGGGCCTAGTGTCCAACCTTGCCAGGTTGGTAGCAATGGGCTCCACGTCTTCGACAATCTCTCACTTTGTGACACTTGCAGCCACATCTGTAGGAGTTTACTCTTGTGCTAGATGGAAATGGCATCAGAGAACCCTATGAAAAAAACCCAACCAGTCCAACCAACTGTCTAATATTATTTGCGTAAACGGGCAACTGCTCACCAACTCTGTTTACTATATAGTTAACGTCCTATAGGCTGTGAACGCACCATTCGTGAATGCGTCTTTTAATCGAGTATCCGTGCGCCCTCCAGTTGGTTAATTTTATCTCCAAGTAGAGGGCCAAGTACTGAATTACTTCCGTTAGTGTAATAAATAGAAAGGGTCGGGGAAGGAAGAAAGAAAGACGAGAGAGGAAAGGAAGAGAGAGGGGGAAGGGAGAAAGAGCGAGAGAGAGGGGGAAGGGAGAAAGAGCGAGAGAGAGGGGGAAGGGAGAAAGAGCGAGAGAGAGGGGGAAGGGAGAAAGAGCGAGAGAGAGGGGGAAGGGAGAAAGAGCGAGAGAGAGGGGGAAGGGAGAAAGAGCGAGAGAGAGGGGGAAGGGAGAAAGAGCGAGAGAGAGGGGGAAGGGAGAAAGAGCGAGAGAGAGGGGGAAGGGAGAAAGAGCGAGAGAGAGGGGGAAGGGAGAAAGAGCGAGAGAGAGGGGGAAGGGAGAAAGAGCGAGAGAGAGGGGGAAGGGAGAAAGAGCGAGAGAGAGGGGGAAGGGAGAAAGAGCGAGAGAGAGGGGGAAGGGAGAAAGAGCGAGAGAGAGGGGGAAGGGAGAAAGAGCGAGAGAGAGGGGGAAGGGAGAAAGAGCGAGAGAGAGGGGGAAGGGAGAAAGAGCGAGAGAGAGGGGGAAGGGAGAAAGAGCGAGAGAGAGGGGGAAGGGAGAAAGAGCGAGAGAGAGGGGGAAGGGAGAAAGAGCGAGAGAGAGGGGGAAGGGAGAAAGAGCGAGAGAGAGGGGGAAGGGAGAAAGAGCGAGAGAGAGGGGGAAGGGAGAAAGAGCGAGAGAGAGGGGGAAGGGAGAAAGAGCGAGAGAGAGGGGGAAGGGAGAAAGAGCGAGAGAGAGGGGGAAGGGAGAAAGAGCGAGAGAGAGGGGGAAGGGAGAAAGAGCGAGAGAGAGGGGGAAGGGAGAAAGAGCGAGAGAGAGGGGGAAGGGAGAAAGAGCGAGAGAGAGGGGGAAGGGAGAAAGAGCGAGAGAGAGGGGGAAGGGAGAAAGAGCGAGAGAGAGGGGGAAGGGAGAAAGAGCGAGAGAGAGGGGGAAGGGAGAAAGAGCGAGAGAGAGGGGGAAGGGAGAAAGAGCGAGAGAGAGGGGGAAGGGAGAAAGAGCGAGAGAGGGGGAAGGGAGAAAGAGCGAGAGAGGGGGAAGGGAGAAAGAGCGAGAGTGGGGGAAGGTAGAAAGAGCGAGAGAGGGGGAAGGTAGAAAGAGCGAGAGAGGGGGAAGGTAGAAAGATAAAGAGCGAGAGAGGGGGAAGGTAGAAAGATAAAGAGCGAGAGAGGGGGAAGGTAGAAAGATAAAGAGCGAGAGAGGGGGAAGGTAGAAAGATAAAGAGCGAGAGAGGGGGAAGGTAGAAAGATAAAGAGCGAGAGAGGGGGAAGGTAGAAAGATAAAGAGCGAGAGAGGGGGAAGGTAGAAAGATAAAGAGCGAGAGAGGGGGAAGGTAGAAAGATAAAGAGCGAGAGAGGGGGAAGGTAGAAAGATAAAGAGCGAGAGAGAGAAGGAGGAAGAAAGAAAGAGGGAAGGAGGAAGAAAAAAGAGCAAAAGAGAGGGAGGGAAGGAGGAAGAAAAAAAAGCAAAAGAGGGGGGGGAAGGAGGAAGAAAAAAGAGCAAAAGAGAGGGAGGGAAGGAGGAAGAAAAAAGAGCAAAAAAGAGGGAGGGAAGGAAGAAGAAAAAAAGAGCAAAAAAGAGAGAGGGAAGGAGGAAGAAAAAAGAGCAAAAGAGAGGGATGGAAGGAGGAAGAAAAAAGAGCAAAAAAGAGGGAGGGAAGGAGGAAGAAAAAAGAGCAAAAGAGAGGGAGGGAAGGAGGAAGAAAAAAGAGCAAAAGAGAGGGAGGGAAGGAGGAAGAAAAAAGAGCAAAAGAGAGGGAGGGAAGGAGGAAGAAAAAACAGCAAAAGAGAGGGAGGGAAGGAGGAAGAAAAAACAGCAAAAGAGAGGGAGGGAAGGAGGAAGAAAAAAGAGCAAAAGAGAGGGAGGGAAGGAGGAAGAAAAAAGAGCAAAAGAGAGGGAGGAAAGGAGGAAGAAAAAAGAGCAAAAGAGAGGGAGGGAAGGAGGAAGAAAAAAGAGCAAGAGAGAGGGAGGGAAGGAGGAAGAAAAAAGTGCAAAAGAGAGGGAGGGAAGGAGGAAGAAAAAAGAGCAAAAGAGAGGGAGGGAAGGAGGAAGAAAAAAGAGCAAAAGAGAGGGAGGGAAGGAGGAAGAAAAAAGAGCAAAAGAGAGGGAGGGAAGGAGGATGAAAAAAGAGCAAAAGAGAGGGAGGGAAGGAGGAAGAAAAAAGAGCAAGAGAGAGGGAAGGAAGGAGGAAGAAAAAAGAGCAAGAGAGAGGGAGGGAAGGAAGAAGAAAAAAAGAGCAAGAGAGAGGGAGGGAAGGAGGAAGAAAAAAGAGCAAGAGAGAGGGAAGGAATGAAGAAGAAAAAAGAGCAAGAGAGAGGAAGGGAAGGAGGAAGAAAAAAGAGCAAGAGAGAGGGAGGGAAGGAGGAAGAAAAAAGAGCAACAGAGAGGGAGGGAAGGAGGAAGAAAAAAGAGCAAGAGAGAGGGAGGGAAGGAGGAAGAAAAAAGAGCAAGAGAGAGGGAGGGAAGGAGGAAGAAAAAAGAGCAAGAGAGAGGGAGGGAAGGAGGAAGAAAAAAGAGCAAGAGAGAGGGAGGGAAGGAGGAAGAAAAAAGAGCAAGAGAGAGGGAGGGAAGGAGGAAGAAAAAAGAGCAAGAGAGAGGGAGGGAAGGAGGAAGAAAAAAGAGCAAGAGAGAGGGAGGGAAGGAGGAAGAAAAAAGAGCAAGAGAGAGGGAGGGAAGGAGGAAGAAAAAAGAGCAAAAGAGACGGAGGGAAGGAGGAAGAAAAAAGAGCAAAAGAGAGGGAGGGAAGGAGGAAGAAAAAAGAGCAAAAGAGACGGAGGGAAGGAGGAAGAAAAAAGAGCAAGAGAGAGGGAGGGAAGGAGGAAGAAAAAAGAGCAAGAGAGAGGGAGGGAAGGAGGAAGAAAAAAGAGCAAAAGAGAGGGAAGGAAGGAGGAAGAAAAAAGAGCAAGAGAGAGAGGGAAGGAGGAAGAAAAAAGAGCAAGAGAGAGGGAGGGAAGGAGGAAGAAAAAAGAGCAAAAGAGAGGGAAGGAAGGAGGAAGAAAAAAGAGCAAGAGAGAGAGGGAAGGAGGAAGAAAAAAGAGCAAGAGAGAGGGAGGGAAGGAGGAAGAAAAAAGAGCAAGAGAGAGGGAGGGAAGGAGGAAGAAAAAAGAGCAAAAGAGAGGGAAGGAAGGAGGAAGGAAAAAGAGCAAGAGAGAGGGAGGGAAGGAGGAAGAAAAAAGAGCAAGAGAGAGGGAGGGAAGGAGGAAGAAAACGAGAGGGAAAGGAAAGAAGGGAGAAAGAGAAAGCTAGAGAAAGAGGGAAGGAGGGAGGACAAGTGAAGGGAGGATGAAAAAGTGACGGTGTGAGACTTCTTTTCTCTAAGAGAAGAATCACAGACTTTCAGACTGGCACATTTAGTGATACACACACAAAGAAATCAATAACACGTGGTCAACAGAAGCAATTTGTTAACAAACAATGTCCAGGAGAGTTAATATCATAGACCATTATTATTAGTCATGTTGATAAATCTAACGATGTTAATGATGATGTTGGTACATGTGTTTTTTATCAACGTCACATTAGTATCACTACTAGCATCCATCAGGACTGTTTAATTACTTAAGGTTTATTTTGGTAACTTGTTTACAAACACTTCCAGTGAATCAATATTTTTATCAACGAACAGGATCTCTACTCAAAAATGATTATTTGAAAACACTCAGTAATAACAAAACAAAAAAAAAAAATGGAAATCCATTTACCACCGAATTTTTTCAAGGTCAAGGACATTGTCTTTCATGTTGAACACTAAACAAAAACCGTTGCTGCCTTGTTAATTTTATTAGAAAATTGGAAACCAATATTAGTTTCCGATATTTTAACAAAATCGCCTCAGATTGGTAAAGTCAGGCTCCGATATTTTAACCAAAAATGTCATCTGTTGGGATTAGCAAAAACAGAATTATCAACTAAAATTTTTCGTTTACCAAGATTTGGTATTTGAAAATCGTCTTGTTAGAATATTTGATGTTAAGAATTCGACTAATTATTCGAGCGCACTATTATATTCCCCATCTTTGGCAGAAAATTTATTTAGAACATTTATAGTTGCGAAACATGAAAGAATTGTGACTTTCTCCCGGTGTTATCAATCTTAGGCTTCACACGCTAATTTTGGGGTTGGAGAGAGTCAATTGGTTAGGGAATTGGTAAAACTATTTTTAATTCTCTTAATAGCTATTCTATATTATTTCAACAGTTCATTTAATTCCTCAATGCTAGAAACCCGTTTCCTTTTGAATTCTACATTTAGCGAGAAAGCGACCAGACGCTACATTTGGCGAGAAAGCACCTTGGATTGATAATGTTGGTTTCTGTTTTAACACTTAACAATCCAAGACAATTTCTAATTAAATATACTATCATGGCAATTTTCTGACTCAAAATTTTGGTAAATCATCTCGGTCAATAGTCCTATTTGTGCTAATCACTAGGGCTATGAAGAGAATATTCTTTTCATTATTTTGACTCCTGAGTATATATCAGTTAATAATTTCTGTTTTTAGATAGAGTGATGTGGTTCTCGATTAACTGTGTCGGATATATACTTGAGAGTCAAAACAAAAAGAATATGCTCTTGTCATAGCCCTACAAATCACAACAAATGACTGTTGAAAATACACTTATTTTTGTTATTCAAACATTTTTGGAGATTTAGAATCGACGTTTACCCAATCTTTAATTTACTAAGTCACCTGACGATGACTTCTGGTTTTAACCAACCATTTGTCTGCAACATTAGCATGTCCAGTGTCCATGTCCAATTTTGTTTATATTAATAATATATCTTGCTCTTTTAATGAGCACTCTTAATAAACTCATTAGTTATCACTCTTCAATACCTTTAATCTGATTATATACATATATATATATATATATATATATATAAAAATGAATGTACCAAGTGAAGTGGTAACTGTGTGTGTGTATATATATATATATATATATATATATATATATGTAAATGATTAATACGAATTATTCTATTATTAAAAAAAACAAAAAATCCAAAGCAAGAACATATGTACCATAATGCGCGGCAATGTCGCGTAGACAGCAGTTGTTGCAGTGAAATAGAGAGAGGAGCAGTAGGAGGTTGCAAGACTGGTGACGTTTGCGCAGAGATAGCAGCAGTAAGACAGAGTAGAGTGGGAAAGATGTGACAGCATGAACAGCAGGAGAAAGAGAGCAGACGACAATTCCCCGCTAGCTGGTGACAGCTCTATCAAAATTTGTTATGTAGAATCGGAAGCACAGACAGGAAATAAAAGTGTCTCAAAGAAAAAAAAAAAATTTTTCTAAAAAGTAACCCTTTTGAGAGCCACCCTGAAAAAAAGCCTTTCTTGAACATACAAAAAACACGCGTGGCCGTTTTGCCATATACATATAGTAAATTATAAAGTATATATGGTAATTAAGCTACACAGAATATTCCGCGTTTCACCCACGCTAGAATTCATCAGGCATATGCTGGAAATATATATGGCAATTAAGGTACACAGAATATGCCTGATGAATCCTGTGGATGAAACGCGGAATATTCTATGTAGCTTGCCATATATATTTTATAATTTACTAGCAAGGGGTACCCGGCATTGCCCGGGTGTTTAGTTCAAAGAATTTATTTTTGTTTGGCACTTCGATAGGGTCAACAGACAAGAAAATGAGAATACCTTCAATAATATAACACACACACACACACATAATAAAAATGGTTAATATGAATTATTCTCATATATATATATATATATAGCCTTGACTGCCGTATAAACGGTCGGGTTTCAATCCTGGCTTAAGGTAGTTGCCTGTCTAGCCGCACTGATGAGCTGTGAAACAGCGAAACAGTACTGTATGTGGATGACTATAGTGCTCCTCACCTTGAGTTGAGCATATTAAGTGAAACACGAATTACCATTAGCATATAAGCGACGCTCTTTGTGTAAACAAATCGAGCGGAGGTATTTCGGACGATATCAAAACATTGTTAAACTCACTACTCGTTCAAGCAGCCGCCAATAGCGTAATGGTTAGGAGCCTTGACTGCCGTATAAACGGTCGGGTTTCAATCCTGGCTTAAGGTAGTTGCCTGTCTAGCCGCACTGATGAGCTGTGAAACAGCGAAACAGTACTGTATGTGGATGACTATATATATATATATATATATATATATATATAATTATAGATAGCTTTTAATTCCACTCAGTGAAAGCAATCAGGAGCCATGCTATCTAAATTTACAAATCAAAAGAAAAAAGAAATTTTTTTTTCTCACTTGACCACAACATTTATCAGTCAGCAAAACTGCTGGTTAAAATCCAATATCAAAAATAAAAAAAGATTACAAAAATGAAAATAAGATCGAGGGATTAAACGATCGCAGAAAGTAACACAATGTGAGAGATGCCATTTAAGGAAGATAAGATAGGTTAAAGAGAGTCCAACATGAACTTTGAAATACAGGCCCCCCCTTTTTTTCAAATTTGAAATGCAGGCCCCCTTTTTTCAAATTTTAAACCAAAAGGTACTGATTTTGTTTTGATATTTTGTCACATTAATCATAAGGTTTCATATGTATCATTCAAACACTACTATGTTTGAATGATATGATTAAATGGCAGTTTTAGTCATCTAAAACTGCTTTAAAGCTTCACCGCTAAACTTATTTTTCGACCAAATTTCAAGCAATTATTACAGTTTATAGATCACCTTCCCAGACAGGACTTATGAAGAAGAACCTGAAGTCCTAACTAATATTCCTGGTGAACCAAGTGCAAAAGAGATTCAGACAATTGCACTTAAGGGAACAGCGAGGATACTAAAAAGAGCTCTCGGTTGGTTTCAATAAAAAAGCGGGGCAATGTTGGCAGCTGGTTTGGCTGCCCCATACCCAGCATTACAATCTCCAAAGGAAGAAAAATTGAAAAAAAATTTCAATTTTCATTCAGTAAAACAAAAGTAATGATGAATTTACTGTTCAAAATCGTAAAAATTCGTAAGGAGGTGAGCGACGTTTTTTATGACTGGTTTCCATACCAACCACATCGCATTAAAAATCTGTTTTTTTTTTTTGTTTTTTTTTAAGAAATGATTTGCTAAGAGGTTACTATCTCCCTGTAAAAATTATTCCTTTTATCTGCAAGAGAGAAAAGCTATTTTTAAGATCAGATTTTTTTTATTTTTCGATACTTATTGAATGAATTTCTGTACAAACCATATCTAAGAACACTGCCAGACACATAAATTAGCTTTGTGTTAAATTTGCACAAGATAGGCTCAGTTGTTTCAGAATAAACAAAGAATTAAAATTAAGGCTTCCAAAATTCACACAACAAAATGGCCCTCTCGTGACAATGACCGATTCTACGCATGCGTCAGATGACGTCGTGACCTGATTTACTTTAAATAGTTGAAAAGCCTAACAAATTTCATGAATGTCAGCTTAGGCCTTGGTTCATTATCTAAACGTTTTGGGTTCGAATCGTGTGAGATTTTTTTTTTTTCGATTTCAAGTTATAAGATTCAATTCGCATTAATTGAAATTTTTAGGTTGCCCTAATTATAATAAAAAAATAAAAAAATGAAACAAACTAAACACATTATATAAAATTGTTGCTACAAAAGTTTGGGCCCCATCTTGGTCCTTCCTGGTTACACCCTTGGCCAAAGTGTATCTAGGAGTAATGATAACTAAGGAGCAACTTTACATTGCACCGCAGCTGCCAAATGGGGACTCAATATTGTGTTTTTTAGTGTTATATACTTAGGACCAAATTTTGGTTATCAATTTTTATTTTAAATATAATTAAAAGCATTCAATATTTGATAATGACTAGATTTAATGAAATAAGAATCCATCTCTGTGCATTGTGCAGACCAATGGCTCCGAACCATCGTGCTGCAGCACATCAGTGTACCATAAAATGATTACAAGTGTGCTGCAAAAACGTTATAGTTGAAGTTACAAGTTGTTAGATATAAAAAGCAGTTATATTAATATGCACATATTACTTCTTGAATGCCTACTAGACACTGGAGAAAACTTGAATGCTTACTAGACTATCCTCGAGTGTCTAAGGTCTCTCTGTACAGAGGGTTGTCAGCAAAACCTGGCAGGAGGATACTTTGTTTCTACAAGTACACCCTGACTAAATATTCAAAAATCCCAGTGAAAATGGGCAAATGATGCCGAATCCCAGTGAAAATGAGCAAATGATGCCGAATCCCAGTGAAAATGAGCAAATGATGCCGAATCCCAGTGAAAATGAGCAAATGATGCCGAATCCCAGTGAAAATGAGCAAATGATGCCGAATCCCAGTGAAAATGAGCAAATGATGCAGTTCCACACTTTAAGACATGTATATTTTGAATTCAGCACCCTGGAAAACTACTACAGAGACATACATATCAAGTTCTTGAGTAATATAAAAAAAGAGCTCCAAAAAGACATGTTTTTTTAGCCCTAAAAGTTCCAGAGGGATGCGAACCAGAATTTTGCCAGGGTCACTCATTTTGGCCAAGTTTCAGGAAAATCTAATGGATGGATTAAACGCTATGGGGCAAAAAGTATCATTTTTGGCCATTTGGAGGCATTTTTGACTTTTTTGAGCCCCCTGGGGACACCGAATCTTAGTGTAAATGGATAATGGTGCAGTTTCAGGCCATATGTATATTTGAGTGGACCACCGTGAAAACCCACTATATAGTCAGACATATCAAGTTTTTGTTGAGAAATATGAAAAAAGAGCCACAAAAAAAAATAAATAAATAAAAAATTAAAAAAGAGGCCGTTTTTAGCACTGAAAGTCCCAGGGGACACAAACCAGAATTTTGCAAGGGTCACCCATATTGGATTTATATTAAGAACAATGGGCTCCACATTTTAGCCAAGTTTCAAAAATATCTAATTCATGGATCAAAAGTTATGAGGCAAAATGTGCCATTTTGTGGCATTTTTGACCTCACAACGGGAATTTTTGTAAAAAAATTTTTTTAATGAAATACAATTTGTGGCAAAATTTCTGGAAAAACTAATAGACGGTTATCTGGCAATAGTGTGGACTAACGATGTATGAACGCACAGACGCTACTGAAAACATAGGTCCCTCCCTCTCCGAGAAATAAGGGGACCAATAAAAAAAGTCGGTGCTTTTACACTATTAGGACGAGATTTCGGAAATCGTAAAACTGAATTTCACATGAAAACAATGGTACCTACGTATTTCTTGTATTTTTATGATGACTATATCCAAAAATTATGAAAATCGATAAGGTAGAAAATTATTAATTACAGATAATAAATAGAATTTAACAAAAAAGATTGTTAAACACAGGAGAGTTTAAAAGGGAGGTAAGTTTCCGTTTCAATTTAAAAATGAGGGCAGCAATTTTTCACCCGCTAACAAAAAAAAGTTTGTTTTTTTTTTTAATAATTCAGTGATATTCAGGTAATTTCGACTGCATAATTTGGAAGCTACCATTGTAACTTATTAGAATTGACAAAAAAATATCAGCTGAAACCATTGTTTTTTATAACTGGAAACTCCATTTATCGACTACAAAATCTCGTCTCAACAATGTAGAAGCACCGAAAATTCTTTATATGATCTTTACAATTAGTAGGATATATTCATTGTCGTGATAGGTGTGCCCCAAAAATTTTAAAGATCTCCATGATGCGTAGGTTGAGAAGCACTGGTCTAGATACAAAGAAGAACAAGGAATGCAAAATAATTAAAAACACAAACAAAAATGGGAAATGAATGTTTGTAATTTACATGACAAACTCTTGCATAAATAAAACAAAGAACTTGCATTAATAATTATGATTCAGTAGAAAAAGGGAAGACTCATCATCAAGGTTGGGAAACCTCTTCAACTGAAGAGGAGGAGGAGGAGAGGAGACAACATATTTGTGGAGAAGGGAGGAGGGGGGATTCCATTTAACTCATAAATTCAGAAACGAATGGTGGAGGTGGGAAGGAATACTTTCGGCAGGTTTGATTTATACTTCCAGAAATTTTAAAATCATTTTAAAAGCAAAAAAAAAAAAAAAGGAATAATTCTGTCCATGTGTGAATGTGATCAGATCTAAGTGAGAAACTAAGATAGATCTTTAAATTTTTACAGAATTTGATTCAGTGTAAGCACAACCTGGTTCTTTGGTAGTTTTATGGTATATCAACCCTTTTGAGGTTATCACCAAATCCAGTAATTTTGAAAAAAGATTTTATGCTTCAATTTTTTTATATCTTCACATATTTAGGTGCAAGTTAAGATTGGCATTCATGGCGGCATTTAAAAAAAATCAAGAAAATACAATACACAAATGCCTGCATGATATAAATACTAGTCACGGAACAAAGATGAAATATTCCAAAATTCATATAATTTGATCAAGTCATTTTTGGGGGGTTTTTTTGTTTTGTTTTTTAAATTTTTATTCAAGTAAATCAATTTTACGACTGAGTGGTCGGGTTTTTGTCAGCCATTACTGAATCCACTGAAATAAACAAAGGGAGACAACTCACTTTGAAGGGTCAAAGTTGAAAGTCTCAGGTTCAATGCAGTTTAGTAGTAAACTCGCTAAAAATCGTGATTTTTGATTTTTCTTAGTTAAAACAAAAAAACCTTACTTGATCGATTTTAGACAATTTTTGGAATATGGCATCGTTCTGTAAAGAGTAAGTACACGAGTATTTCTTCATTTTTGTTCATCACCAAAATGCCAATCTGAACTTACACCAATATTTATGCATGGAGTTTGGTTTGGTTGTTTTGTAGAAAATTGGTTTGGTTGTTTTGTAGAACCCGTTTTCCGTATTGCAATATTTTGGACTTGTAATGGGGGGTATGATCCCACACAGTCGGACGATTCTATTTATAAACGATGCTGCTAGGAACTGACGAATCGAATTAATTCACGTTCTGCTACCAACCAATCAGAAACCAGAATTGCTTCATAAATATTAAACCTTTTCTGGAGCAATTTCACGTTTTTTTTCCGTCTCGACACGGTAAGAATATTTTGCTCTGTGGAACTGTCTACTGCAAACAAGTCACCTCTGGACTTGTGTGTAACAACGAACCATCGGAAACTGTTGTCTACTGCAAACCAGTCACCTCTCAAGACTTGTTTAAAACAACCAACCATCTGAAACTAAACATGGCTTACACTTCTAAAGTTTTGCAAAGGGGAAAAACAAAAAAAAACTTTAATATTTGGTGTATTTTTGGTCAGAAAGTATCTTCAGACAGTCTGACCACTGGATGATTTTTCTGGCAACACCCAGGACCACGACCTTGTGCTTTCCGATTTGTGCACGAGGTGGTGTATAGAGAAAGAAATTTTAATTTTATTTTTCAATCTTAAAAAAAGAAACTAGGTCAAATAATAAGTCCACTTGCCATTATACTGAACCAGTTGTGAGAAAGAGAGTATCACTTTTTTTTAAATCTATTTTGTCATTCAGGCTACCTCATGTCGGGCAATGCCAGTTGGCCCTGCCAATACAATATAATTTTTAAAATAATAATTTACATAAAACTACAAGTTTCTATGAAAAGTTTTCAAGCCAATTACAGAATAAGGACTTTTTTCTTCTAGAATGGGGTATGGTTCTTCTATGATGGAGGGAGGGGGGGGGGCTCCCAAGCATTTTCAAGGAGGGGAGGAATTATTGCTAATCGCTTTTACCTGGGAATGCTAACCTATAGGTACTTGACCGTTGCATTGGCCGTCCTCTTGTTGGGTTTATGGCTAACCCCAACATAAAATTCAACCTTGGTTTACATCCGAGAGAGGGAATCAAATACTTATTAGGAAAAGATACTTGAAGGTTATACAATAATAACGTAATATTGAATTTATTTGCGGATATTTTTCTTCTTCAATATTAATGTCTAGTTTATATAAAAAAAAATAATTAAAGAAACACAAAAACCTATAATGTAAGAGAAAATGAAAGTAGCAACACTCACAAAAGTCAAATATGAATTCTGGAATTAGGTTTTGTTAAGCATGTTTTACTATAGACAACAAACCGAGAAAATGGTAAAGAAAGAAATATATAAGAAAGAAATATATAACAAATAAATGTTACCAAAGGCAAGATAAGTTACTTTTCTGCTTACCTATGACATTTAGTGGACGTGTTTCTACAAGTATTTTGTTTTTTGAGCTATTATCAAAACTTCCCAGATGATAGTTTCCCATCGGTTATTTTGTTCTAACACTCTATACCATTCCATTTTTGGAAAGAAATAAACACTTTAAAATAAGTTAAACCATAAAAACCTTGTCCAGGTAAGTAGAAGAGTAGCTCATCTTACGTTTGGTAACATTTGTTTGCGTTTTTTTAAACACTTTTTCATTTTGTTGTCTCATAGTAATTAATGCCCAAACATTTTAACTTAAAATCATTTTTAAACTTGGATAATATTTTGTGAATGTAAAAATCATAGTAAAATACAAGTTTTGAAGTAATTATTCATCACAAATATAATCGTAAAAATTTTCAATTTTTAAATATAAATAAAATATTTCTTAAAACTTTGTTAGATTCACGAGGTTTCGGCCGATACAAACTCCGACCTTTCTGCGTATCTTTTCGAACTTGTTAAACCTGATAATGGAATGTGTATTATTATTCATCATTCTCATCTTGAGTGTGATTTTCACAACGTTTTGGTTGATGTAACCTCCAACCTTCTTCAGGAGTATCTTGTCGAACTCGGGAATGTTTCTGTCGAACTCTGGAATTTGAACCAAAATTTCAAGCAGAAACCTGAATAATTATTCATCGGACTACTGTTCTCATCTTGAGTGTGATTTTCACAACGTTTCGGTCAATATAACCTCTGACCTTCTTCAGGTGTATCTTGTCGAACTCAGGAATTTGGACGGAATTTCGAGCCGAACCCTTTATTTACTTCACGGGGGTAGCGTTCTCTTGTTCCGTCAGCCATGACTGGATAGAGGTCCTAAGTAATTCGCAAATGTATAGTTCGGTCGCCCACACTGAGAATTGAACCTTCAACATTCAGGAGAATATCACTTTTACAATTGATTTTTCCAAGTATTCTAATCATTGTACCACAGGTTCAATCTGAATAAGCACCAAATTTATTTTAAAAATGACCTACTCTTATCAATTTGAACATAACCACATGAGGTCATCGTCTTGTTTTCTCCTTTGGTCGCTTTTACAATTGATTTTTCCCAGTACTCTAACCACTGCGCCATGGGTCCTTGATTCAGAACAGTTTTATAGTGGAACTTTCTAATTTCGAACTTCGGTGCAGGTTCTAAGAATTCGGCTGAAGATTTCCAGAATCAAAAAGATGCAGTCGAAGAAGGTCAAATTAGTCGAAACGTTGGTTGTTAAAAAAGCAAGAAAATAGTAGTCCAAATAATCTGAATAGAATATATAATAAAAATTGTGGTGAATTTTTATGACATGCCCCAGCGTATTATAAGCACCCCAAGCTTCCCATATTAAGAACGGCTTCCAGAGTAAACCCCCCCCCCAAAACTCGAAAACCATTCTTAACATGGGAAGATTGGGGGTGGGAGGGTATTCCAAAAGCCATTCGGCGAAGTTGTACACCCATCACCCCCTGTGTAATTTGGATATCGATAGGTTTTGGAAATTTTTTCACTGGATTATTATTGATTGGACACTAATTAACCAAATTATGAAAAAAAATATCATTATTTCGACATTTGAACGGGTGCTCACTTTTTAGTTACAACATTCTGGTAAATCGGTCACCCATTTTGTAACCAATAAAAACGCGGGTATATCAAAACCATAGAAAGTAAAAAAAATAAAAATAAAAAAATTCTGAGTTTTTTATATTTTATTTACAGTTTTGTGTTAGGGGTGTCAAAAATTCCCCAAAACTTCTTTTTAAAGTGGGTTGTTTATTTTCTTTATGGAATATACTTCCAAAATAAACTATTAAAGTTGTTTAAAAAATAGAAATATTTTTTATTTTTTAAAAAACAATGTTTACAAAGTGCCTGTGCGCCTTCATGCAGCCATTTTTTTATGTAATGAAATCAATTGAATTTTACGAGTTAAATATTTTTCAATTTTTTAACTTTATAAATCTATCTATTTCTATTGGTTCAATTTTTACGATATTTTCAGGGTCAACGTGAAATTTCATGCTCTTTCCAATAAACTAAATATAATATTTTAGACAAACGTTTTTTTTTAAATTCACCCTTCCCATTTTGAAATGTCTATTAAATATTAAAATTTAAATAATTTACTCATCAAAGTTTTATATATCACAAATTGAAGAGAAAAGACCAATAAATAAAATATTCTAATCTTAATAAAAAAAAAAAAAAAAAAAGCGTTTTTTGGTAATTATCTGTAAAATCCAAAGTGTAAAACCTTTTTTTTTTTAAACCACATTGATTTTTTTTTTTTTTAATTGGAAGTAAATATTGTCAAGTAAATATTGTCAAGTAAATATCGGACGCTTACGACAATTTTTTTCTATTTCATTCAATGTTTTCTTTTTTAGATATTAAAAAAAAAAAATTACTCGATAAAGAATTAAAATATATTAAATCAAAAATTCATGTATTTCTTTAAGAGAATAAAAAAAAAAAAAATGAAAATTTGGTAGAGCGAATTTTTTTGTAATCAGCCAAAATCCATGAAACAAATATGGTAGCAAATACTGAGCACTTTGTAGTTGAAATGAAATATGTCAAAAATACAAAAGGGAGATAAGGATGCAGGTGTTGTTTTTACGTTTTGAAAATAGTTATGTCCCTTTGAGACATCCGTATTTGATAAATTGAAAATTAGAAGACACACGGCTTTAAGCTAATAGCGGAAACGAGTTGCGAAAATGCAATTTTCTGGGATCCTTGCTTTAAAAAATCCTTTTATTTAAAAAAATAAATGGAATATAAAATATAAATATGGGCAATTCTTATAAATGAAGAATGGAAGCACCTATTGCTTAGTTTTTTTTATAGGTAAGTGATTTTTTGGCATTTATATATATTTTTTAGGTGTGGTTTCAGTTAAAATTTGTTGATTTCGTGAAATCTTTTCAAAAGAAAACCAATGAAAAAAAAAAAAAAATTGTATATTTTTCGATTATACCTTTTATGATTTTAAAATTTGGTCTTTGCTCATGAGAGTAGACGGAAAAATGGTAAATCTATTATAACAACATTCCGAATTCCCCAAAACTAAAGTTTAATATTTTTGAAAGTTCAACTAATTCGTCCTAATATTTTTCTTCTAAAACTTCTACATTTTATTCAATGAATTCAATTTCTCTACCTTCATAAGAGGAAAAAGATTTTTTTTTTTTTTTTTTTTTAGAAATAAGTAACCCTCACGATATCCAATTTTATCCTTTTTAAAAGATGTTAAGATTTTATTTCTGCATTAAAAAAGTCTTTTAAATAAAAATGTGTTTATTTTACGAATGAAATTGAAATAGAAGAAAAAACACTAAAACTAATAAATTTAATCTATATAAAAGTGAGAATGTGTGCGTGTGTGAGAGAACAACTCTTAACCTATATACTCAACGAAATTTTTGATCTACAAACTTGAAATTTGGTATATAGGGTATTCAGATATGTGGAAATCTTTAACCAGTTTTCATCCGGGAAATGGCCGCTAAAAGGTCAAAATTGAAAAGTTGGTAATTGAGGGTCATCGAATTTTCATCAGTTTGTCAACCGTTTTACAACTGCACATGCGTGAATCGTTAACACGACAATAGGTTTGAAAAAACTTTTTAAAGGCCACGGCAAGCTGGCCTAATGGTTATCGTACTTGACTCACTGTCAAATCCAAATTTTTTTTTTTTTTTTTTTTTTTTTACTTTCACATCTGCTAGTTTTAAATATTAAGAGAAAATTTAATAACAGCGTGCTTGTATTTCTCGCCTCCACGTGACTAATACATTCTTTTGGAGATATTTACAGAATACGAACCGTGCTGAAATAACATTATTTAGAAATCCATTTTTAACAACCAGAAGAGGGAGTTTTGTAATAATTCTGCACTTTCACCTAACAAATAAGCAAATATACCGTAAAAAAATTTAGTTTGAAAATCCTATCTAATTCGTATTCTGCATAAGTACCTTGATTTTTTTTGGGGGGAGGGGGTGCTTCTGCATTTATCGACTCGCTATTTCTAACAAGTTACTCGGGTGTGCTCGGCAGATGACGAGAATAACCGGAAACGGCCGGGCGAACTTTATTAATAAAATAAAAAATAAAAATAAAATAAAAAAATGGTTCCACCCTTCTCCCCTGCTAAAATGTCTTAATATTCAGAAAACTACTTGTCGACCGTTTCCGGTTCTTCCCGTTATCTGCCGAGCACGCCCGAGTAATTCCGTTGAAACCGCGAGTTGATTACGACAGAAGTACTTTTTTTGTTTTGTTTACATATTTGTTGAAAACAAAAAACCAATTGCATCTAGTACGAAAAAAAAAAAAAAAAAAAAAAAGAAAACACTATTTTTAAACAGTACGAAATCAAATTGGAAATATTTTTTTTACTTTCGTTTTTGTTTTTCTTTTCGTTCCAATGAATCAAGTAAGCAGTGCAAGCACTTGTGCATTTTAACATTCTCGTGTGAAGTTAAAAAGCCATTCTGAACATAGGAAGCGGAGTAAGAGAGCTTTATTAAGTCTTCCCTTAACGCGGATGGAACTCTTCTCAAATGAAAACAAATATATTAAAATGCACATATGTCCAAAATATCCAACAAAAAAATAGAATTTGGAAAGTAAAAAAAAAAAAAAAAAATTGTGCATCATTCGGTGGAATGCGTTTTCTTTTTTTTTTCTTTTTGTAATAATTAAAAAGAATTTACATGGTTGTGGTTGTTGACGTGGTTACAAAAAAACAGACATGCATTCTGATGGATAAGTTCGTATTTTTTAATGATTTTTAAAAATTTCGGTTTAGTACTTCGCACTATTGCATCTGTTAACTTCAATAATCATAATTTTTATTCTCGTGTGTCAGTTACTCGCCTTTACGTAACTTTGATAAATAAATACAAGCGTTATTTTCTGGTTTCTATTTATTTGCCTCCCCACGAGGCCAGAGTTAGACACCAAGGTCGGTTTTTAATGTGGGAGGAAGGAACAAAAATAATTGTCTCAGTTGTGAAGGATTTCTCCTCCACTAACCGAGGACAAAAAATTGAAGTGTAGCATCGGAACAGATATTACACTTTGATCCTAGCCAAAAAGCGTTATTTTGTTATTTAAGCGAATATTTCTCGGAAAAAAATTAAAACGAATTTTATAAAATCATAATTGGATAAAAAAAAAAAACAAAAAAAAAAACGATATTTATGAAGAATACGGACCGTGCGGAAATAATGTTATTTTTAAACCCGATTCTTAATTTATGTACTTTCATCTAACAATATTGTAAAATTAAATTTATCTAAAAAAAAAAAAAAAAAGGCATTGTCTGTATTTTGCATAAACACAAAATACTTAATGTAAACTATTTCTTTTAATTATATATTTATCGGTACCTGCAAAACGAATGATCGATTATTCTCAGATGTATAAACATTTTGACCCCCCCTCCTCACTTCACTTAAAAATTCAGGAAATCAACCAATTTTAATAAAAAAATTCAGTTTTTATAAACTAAGGATAACAGAATATAATGAACCCATTATTTTACAAATTTAGTGAACACGTATTTTATGTAACCAACAACAAAAAAGTCTTTACTATAGCGAGTTTTAAGTACTAAAAAACAAACAAAAAAAAACGCATGAATTTATTTTTTTTAATGAAAAAAAGCATTGGAAATGTTAATTAAAACGAAAAGTAAAATAAACCTCTCTTAAATAACGATACTCCCCATACAAATAATTTTTCACGTATATTTAAGATCTTCACCCGGGCAACTCCGAATAAATAGAGAGCTAGTAGTAAATAAACGAAAACAAATCATGTGTAAGTAACGAAGAAGCGAGAAACGCAAAGACATACGAAAAGTGATCTTATAAGTTTAATACAGAAAAAAAAAATACTGTAGTACTATTATTATTATTATTATTATTATCATTAATCAGTTTCCAGGGAAATAGTGTGTAAGTGGGGGAAGAGAGGGGGCATCATGGATGAAAGAGGAGGGGGGCTGAATGCGAGAAAGATGGGGAGGATGGCTGCAAAATAAATGGTGCCGGAACCGGGTCTTCCTCTTGATAGTTGCAAAAGAAATCGGATGAAGATCGGTTGGGAAACGAAACCCTTGAGAACCGGAGAACTGTGGCCATTTTTATGGGGAGGAAAAAAAATCGCGGAAATTTGAATGAAAATACGGACTTGGTTGCGAATGAACGCCATATTGCGGGTGTTTGTTTGAGTATACGAAGAGAAAGTTTCTGATTCGGCGTGAAGCCACCTTAAAAATGAGAATCAAAGAAGAATATGTAGATGAAAATAATTCTCCCTCTCTCTCACTCTGTATATATATATATATATATATATATATATATATATATATATGCGCGCGCGCACACACACACGTACATATAAAGCCAATATCGAAAAATTAAAAATTTAAAAAAAAAAAATAAATAAAAAATAAAAAAAATCGAGAGCTTACTTTAAATTCTAGAAAGATTGGTAAATCTCTAGAAAATGTTTTTGAGGATACTTACCGCGCTGAAATAACGTAAATCATTTAACATGGTGAGCTTGGTGAGTGGTGAAGGAGTTTTGTAACTATTCTGTACTTTAACCTAACAATTTAATAAACAGATATGTCGTAAAAATTGAATTTAATTTGAAAATACCACGAAGATATATAGCGCGCTAATAATAGGCACCTTATAAAGAATCCGTTTCTGGAAATTAAAAAGTATACAAAATCTAGCGCAAACGCTTTCCGTGTGGAAACAAATATATATATATATATATATATATATATATATATATAGAGAGAGAGAGAGAGAGAGAGAGAGAGAGAGAGAGAGAGAGAGAGAATTCAATAAATGTTAAAGAAAAAATATAAATTATTATTTATATTTTTTCTCCCTAAGAAATCTGTTTAAAAAAATAAAAAAATAAAAACCTAAAATCAAAATAAATAAAAATGGATACTCATGCACGATATAAACCATGCTATTTTTAAAGATGATTTTCAAGATTAATTCAATTTTTACGGGATCTATTTATTAAATTGTTAGGTAGACGTACAGAATAGTTAAAATGTGTCCTCTCCTCGTTAAGAATATGTTTAAATAACATTTTTAGGGCCGTAAACTGCATAAGTACCAATAATTAAATAAGTGTTTATTTACGATCTAAAACGATTTTTTAAAAATATTTTTAACGGAAAAATATAGTTACCAGTAACAACTACGTATATTTTTTAACAGAAAGTTTATGCATGTTATATATATATATATATATTACACACACACACACATATATATATATATATATATATATATATATATATATATATATATATATATTACACACACGATGCAAAAATGTTTTTGTTTTTTTTTTAAGGAAAAATATTAAAAAAGAACTATTTTTTTAAGTAAATATTATTCTAACTTTCAAGACTATATAAAGTAAATGATGCAAAATAATATTAACTTATTTCGTGAGAACGATGGAAAAAAATCGAATTAATTATTCGAAGTAAACATTAAACGAATGTGGGGGGAGGATTTTTTTAAATGGCTCTCAGCCATCTTTAACCGTGTCAATTAAAAAGGCTTACATAATCGGCTATGTCGAAAGCCAGTTACAGAAGACGCTGCCAACCGATCCCTGATGGCTTTATCTTGCTGGCAATTAAAAGAAAATCGTACCTGGGTGTTTTTTCCGTCCATATTTGAGCCGTGAACATGGACTCCATCTGTCGAGATGTGGTCTCAAAATGGCACCTATGCAATAGTACGCATGCGCAGCGCGCGACTCGCGGGAAGGGGGAAGAGAGAAATAGACTAGGACATTATAGAGAGAGATATATAGAGTAAGACATAGTAGGGGGGACAATGAGAGATAAATAGATAGAGTTGGATATGATTGAGGGAGGGGTAGAGAGAGAAAGGATTAAATATAATAAAGAGAGGGACTAGAGAGAGAGATAAACTAAGATATTATAAAGGGCGGAGGCAGAAAGAGTGATATAGTAAAACATAATAGGAGAGAAAATAGAGAGATAGAGTAAGATATCATAGAGTGTCAGAGAGAGAGAGAGATAAACACGTGTTAAAGGGGACATAAAAAGATAGAGTAACACATGATACAGGGGTCAGAAAGAGATAGAATAACACTTAATAAAGAGGACAGAGGGAGAGATGGACTAAAACATGATGGAGGGGGAATCAAGAGCAAAAGAGGAATAAATAGTGATACTTATAAAGAAAGAACGGAGGATGGGGGGGTGTTAAAGTTACATCTATGACGAGTTGAGAGACGTAATAAAATTAGAAACGGTGAAAGATTAACGCTTGGATAAAGAGTGCGTTTGTGGTAGGAGGAGAAAAACATAGCGTGGTGGGAGAAGAGAAACAGTCGGTAGTGGGAGGAGAGAAAAAAATGGAGGAACGAATTAATAAAAGTTTTAAAAATTAATAAGAAGTTACAAAATAATAATGATAATAACTGTTATAAAATCTAATCATATTTTTAAATATGGTAAAAAAAAAAGAAGAGAATTATTGTTTTTTTTAAATGATGATAAAAATAATTCGAGAGAAATTAGGATTAAAAATAAAACTAGCGAACTAATGGAAGATCTCGTGATATAAGGAATAAACTTAAAATCTCCCTTTTTAAAAGCAAAATAGTCAATAAAATTCATTAACAAAAATAAATAAAGTTAGGATGAAAATCTTACAGCTTTTTTATATCGAAATAGTAATAATAATAATAATAATAATAATAATAATGATGACAACAACAATACACAACTAATTGAAGTTTTTCTTTCTTTTTTTTCTTTTTTAATTATTTTGTCTAAAAATTTGGTTATTATATAGAATTCGCCTTCATTAAAAAAAAAAAATAAATTCAGAAAAAACAGACATGTTTTTATGATGTACATACACGTCACCGAAAGTAGATTTCATATTCAACACGAATCGAGGAGTCGCTAATTTTTTATTGGCCATAATTTATAAATAAGGAAGAGATAACTCAATTTGAGCTATCGAGATAAAAAAAAAAATCAGCCTTATAATGGATACAAATTACCTTTAAAATCGCTAATAACTTTCAAAAAAAATTTTCTATATATAAAAAGTATTTGATGAACTTACGTGATTTTGGGAGTATGACATCATTCGGGTTTGTATTACAGAGGTACGAAAAAGTTGTCATAAAAAAACAAAAACAAATATATAACAAATAAATGTTCCCAAAGGAAAGATAAGTTACTGTTCACCTAAGTGGATACGTTTTTAGTGTTTTTTTATTTAATGTAAAATGTTTATTCGGTTCGAAAACAAGTAATATTAAGCGCTACTAAAGACAAGAAAAAATCTTTGAAGACTCGACAAAGACTTCGGCATAAGAAATAAAACCACATGATAGTAGAAACCCACCCAATAAATCTTACCTTGACATTTATTGAGTAGATTGCTACCACCGTTTTGTATTATTACTTATTTTGAAGTGATTATCGAGACTTTAAATATGTAAAGGGATATCGCGATTATTTTTTCTTGTTCTCCGGTAGAATTTAATGCTACTTGTTTTTCGAACCGAATAAATATTTTACATTAAATAAAAACACTTCAAACTTATTCAGTTAGATAGAAAAGTAACTTATTTTGCCTTTGATAAAATTTATTTGTTATATATTTGTTTTTTGTTTTTATTTTATTTATTAAATTTTTTTTTTTTGACAACTTTTTCGTGCCTCTGTGGATTGTAATACAAGCCCCGTCATTCCGCGATGAGTACGTTATTAGATCATTCGTGTTTGTTTTGCTTTTTTAATTAAATCGAATTCTAAATAAGAACCAAACTTTCCTTTTTTTTCTTTTTTTTTTTTCACGTGTTTTTTTTATTTACATGCCTCCTCACGAGAACAAAGTTAAACATAAAGGTAAAACTATACAAACACCGTGACAGCGAATTAACCCTAACCCTAAACCTAACCCTAACCCCTAACCCTAACCCTAACCCTAACCCTAACCCTAAACCTAACCCTAAACCTAACCCTAAACCCTAACCCTAACCCTAATCCTAACCCTAACCCTAACGCTGTCACGGTGTTTGTATAATAATACCAACATAAAGGTCGCTTTTTAACATGAAGAAATCCAGACCCCCCCCCCCTAAAAAAAGAGGCACTATGGACGGGAACAAACAAAAAAATTGCCTTAACCTAGAAATATTTCTCTTTCATTGATCGAAGACAAAATAGACAAAGAGTAGTAGCAATCATTGGAACAAATACTACACTTTGTCCCTAGCTACCTATGTTTTCCCTTTGACCCCTAATGTACTAATGTATAACATAAGACACAGAAAAGAAACATTTATAATGCGTACACAGCTTTATTTTCTCATATAACCACAATACGGTCTGAAGGGATTTTACCGATACGACATACTCACGTAAACACACCGGTTCTCGTCAAATCATCGAAGTCAAGCAACGTTGAGCCTGGCTAGTACCAGACGGACGGGCGACCATTTGGCAATTCTAGGTGCGGTAATGTCGCTAAATAGAGTTTGTAGTTGATTTGAGAAAAAATAAAGCATTGAAAATGTTTCTTGTCTTAAACATTATTTCATGAGGAGTCATTCTGTGTAAAAAGTTACTTTTGCCCATCGAAACTGGAGAAATGCACGACTAAAATAAGTAAACATTGAATAAGTAATTTTTAAAAAAATACGTGGCTGTCACTTGCAATTTCGTAGATCAAGTAGCAGCCTTGATCTTGCGATCAAAAACCAAGACCGAGCGAAATGTACACATTTCAATCGTGCATTTATCGAGTTTATATGGGTAAAAATAAATTAACTTTGGCAAATGTGTATTTCAGCGGCGTAAATTATTTGACAGATAAAAAAGGCCACCATTCGCCTATGTATGGAGTGTTGCTGTCACATTTGGGCTGGTGCATCTGCTACTAGTCTCTTGCTCCTAGACAAGGTTCAAAAGAGAGTCGCCAATCTGATAGGCCC